>NW_027397075.1:4067398-4500651 GCF_003265705.2 Callorhinus ursinus | reverse complement strand
TGTGTGTGTGTGTGTGTGTGTGTGTGTGTGTGTGTGTGTGTGTGTGTCCGGTGGTAGATGACAGCATGGTATTTGAAAAAAAAAAAAACTTGGTAAAATCCTCTCTTAATACCTACTGAGTCTTCTATATCCTCTTTGTGGCTTAGGGATTTGTGAATGAGGGATTAGAATTTAAAACTAGGTGTAAAGTCTTTGCTGGGAAAATCTACATCTTCATCTGGTCACTGGCTTTGCAATTTCTGTTCAAATCTCGGTGTCTTGGCAGAACCTCCCGATTTACCACCCTGTTACATGTAACGTGGGGGATCTTATTCGTACTTGCCCTGTGGGGTTTTTTAGGAGATGCCTTGATATAATTGCTGGCACTAAGCAGAGCGCCTGACACTTAGAAAGAGCTTAGATACACGCTGATATGATAGTCTTGGCTCTGAGCCCCCCCCCCCCCCCCCACCCCCACGGAGCCGAGAACATGCGTTCAGTGAATGTTAATGACTGACTTGTAAACGGCTATTCCAAGGCAGAATAAGGTAACCGCTAAATAGGTGCAAGTGCAAGTTCCATATGGTGGCCACCAAGCGAAGCCGTAGGTAGTTCTGCTGGGTACAGTGAAGGAAGCTTCAGCAGAATGCTTGGGATTTCAGTAAACAGAGAATGGAGCCATTGTGCAAGTGCATGGGAGCAAGCTGCTGGTACGTGTTTCTGGAAGATTCCAGCAGGGTGAGAAAAGGGAGTGCAGGATGAGCTCTCACTAATAGGTGGGGCTGGGCTGTTAGTGTGGCCAAATTCTGCTGTATTCTGGGCCAGCCGGGCTCAGCTGGGGATCTGTCGGCTGCACGTGGTAGGAAGTCAACCTCGAGCGGCTTAAACCTAGAGGGAACATCCTGGCTCCTGAAAGTGCAAAACTCAAGGGGAGATGCAGCTTCAGGTGCAGCTGGACTCAGGAACTGGTCTTGCTCAGTGCTGATTTCACTCTCAGCCAGGCTCCCCCCTGGAGGGGCCAGAGGGCTGTGGCACTTCCCGAGGTGCCTGCCTCCAGTGCCACTCCGGAGGGAAATTCAGTGTGTCTTTATCCCAGCATCCCCAGATGGAGTCCTGAGATTCACGGTCACTGGCCTGACCTGGATCCCGTGCTGATGGGGAGTCCCGGGCTTGGGCGGCCCCAGCCCCTAAAACCCGGTGGATGGGGACTCCGGCCTCCAGGAGGCTCCTCTTGAGTTCACCCGCCTGCCTCCCAGTCCCGACTCACCAGCTCTGTGACCCCAAGCGAGGTCACACTCTCTTGGTGCCTCAGTTTCTTCATCTGTAAAACAGAGAGTGGAATGGTCCCTACCTCGTAGGGGTTTTTAGAAAGATGAGGCTTTTACCAAGTGCCTCGACCGGCGCCTGGAATGAGCTGGCCAAGTGCTGATTTGGTGACGGCTTCTAGCTATTCCAATGACTGGACTTTGTTGCTCCATCGCTTGATATGTGTCCCCAGTTATTCCAGGTCTTTCTACCCCAACTTGTCTGTCATGGTGATGTGATCACAGTACCTCTCAACTGCACTGCTCGGTGGGGGGTCAGAGCAAAGTCATGGCCGGCTGGGACCCCAGGCCACCTTGTTCCCCACAGGAAGGGTCCCCATGCTAGAGGGGAGTCCTTTTAATTCGGGGCTCAGTGTCGGCCGTGGAAACCCTAGCCATTCCCGTGCTTGGCCCCATAGGAGCAACCAAGAGGGAACACTACCGTTTGGTCCCTTCCCTTAGGGAGTTTGCGATCTAATCTAAAAGACCGGAACTCTCTGTCAAATACAGCCTGAACCGGGACCCATTCCCGGAGGGAACTGCCAAACTGCCCAACTGTTTGTAGAGTGACATCCTCCCTCTACAGCTCCCTCTCAGTTATAGAGTGAATAAGAATTTAGTCAAAAAAAAAAAAAAGGGAAAGAAACAGAATCGGAACAAATCCCCATGTCCAGCTCACCAGCTTCCCTGCCCCCCCCCCCTTTCCTGGACAACACTTAAACAGAAAAAGGACAACCCTTCTTTACTAGTACCAGCAGGGTAACCTGAGAAACATCCCTTTAGCGCATCTGTCCCTGTGAAAAGGACCTTTCAGTGACACTGAGCTGAGTGTATCCCACTCTATTTATAGGCACTGTTTGTTTAATTTGAGTCCGGTCTCTAAGAATAAATAATGAACTCATCCTGGGGACAAGCCAGAGCCTACAACTCTGAGGCGACCCGTAAATCCCTTTTCCTTTCCTTCTGGTTCTGGAAGGGATTCTGTAGTTCAAAGGTGAGCCACTTTTCTTTGCTGGGCTGGGGTGGGCTTGAGACCCAGGCAGGTTTGGAGATTTGGTTTTCCAGAGGGTTCTGGGGGAGTTTTTTGGCATTTGATTTTGGGTTGATCTTGAAGAACAAGATCTTGGATCTCTCTGTTACCTCCAAAGGAGGGACAAAGACCAAATATCTTGAGCTGTTGATTGGTTAAACGTCAGATGCAAAACGACCGACTAGGACACAACTATTCCTCAGAAAGGAGGATGTGGCAATGCAGAAGAAAAACTCCTTTCCTTCCAGCACCCTCCTGACCCGGTAGCAGAGACTGGGGCCAGCCTCTCAAGGTACGGTACCCTTCCTGGTGTGTTTTTGTTTTTGTTTTTCTTTTTCCAGAATGCGTGATCAGGACCAGGAGCTATATAGCTCACTTAAACTCTTAAGTGTCTAACCCTGGAATATGGTGCCTATGAGTCCAAACCAGCAAACTTGGTTAATTTGTGCTCCAACCTTCTCCCATGCTGACCTGTTGGTATAGTGATTCCCAGAAGCAGAATCACTGAGTCTGAAGGCAATGCCCTAAAGGAAACCATTGGGTTTGGTTCAGTATATTTGTATATTATAGCTCCCCGCCTCCCATTCTCCCTTTCCAGGAATTTATCCTTGAGAAGGCAACCATCTTCTTTGGTAAGGGAAAAAATAGCGTCCATCCCTTTCTTTAACCTCCCAGCATCTGCTGACTCTCCACATTGCGACAGATAGTGTTCTAGACACAGGAAATGCCTTGATGGAGAGGGAAAGGTGGTCATCCAGTGACAAGGTCTGATTTCCTTTGAAAAGTTCAGCCTCTTCACTGTCTCCCAGCTGCGTCAGGCTGGCTGTGACAGGCTTTCCCAGCAGACCCTGAGCTCCATTCACTTACCCATCTTCCATTCAGAAAATATTTATAAGGCTCACTCTACAAGTTAGGCACGGGGTTGGTTTCCTACACCATTGGATACAGTAGTGAGCTAATGAGGTCATCCCTACCTTTGAGAAGTTTGGAGTCCGGTGGGGGAGATGGACATTACTCAAGCAATCACCTAAATATAGGTAGTATTACAAACGTTGGGGAGTCCTGTAGAGCAAAGTTCAGAGTGTCATGTGAGAGCCCAAGAGAGGGATGGATCTGGTTGGGTGAGCGGCGAATCAGCAACGACCGAATATTTGAGTTGCTCCGGACGGCGTGCCATCTGCTGAGTACAAAGGCATCCTATTGAGTTTCCATTAGCTGCGCGGAGCCCACCACACTCACCTGACCGTCCCGAGGACTGTCACAGACTGGTGGATCTTGGTAGCCCTGAGGAGAGTTTGTGTCCACCAAGAGCCTGGGGGTTCCTCTGAGTCATCAGCGTATTGAGGTTCTGATGTTGATTTATGGAGCAGCCGTGGACAAGGTAAAATCTTCTTCTTATGAGACATTCTTCTCTCACTGCCTCATTGGGGAAGGGAGTAAACAGTATCATCCCATGTGGTTTTCACGCCATTACTCGTGAATGGTGGTCTTGCCACCCGAGTCAGAGACCCAGATGGCCCCCATGTACCTCGATACAGCTTCACACCCTCAAACATTCACGTGCATTGGCTTAGGAAAGCAAATTTCTCAAAGAAGAATTGGCACTTCCCAGGAAGGTCTCTTTCTGTACTAACTTCGGTGCAACTTGGAGCAAATCCCTTCAGCAGAGAGCTCATTTCTTCATTCGAAAAAAAAATACCACTTACCACATTGTGTCTCTTTCGTGCTCAGTGTTTTGGTAGACACCCAGTTTGCTCTGTACAAGTTTACAAGGCCATTCAGAAAAGAATTCTCCTTCGCTGACCCAACCAGTTTTTATCGAGTACCTACACTATGCCAGCCACATAACCAGGAATTGCGAGGTCTGCACATCAATAGGACAAGCACCGTCCTTGCTCCGTGGAGCTCACAGTCTAGCGAAGGGAGAGAGATACTCAAACCATCAAGGCACAGGGTGATCGCAGATGGTTTTACGCACTAGGCGGGTCAGAGAAGACTTCCAAGAAGTCGTGACATTGAAGCAGGGTCTGGAATGATGAGATAAAGCCAACTGAGAAAAGATTTACAGGAATTCAAGATCCTAGACAAAGATCGGGGGCGGGCTGTGTAGCACGAGAGTGATTGGCTTGTCTAAGGAATGACCAGAAGCTGGTATTAAGCGTGTGATTGGGGATGAGTGATAGGGAATCCAGGGCATAGCGTGTAAATTTTATTTTGAAGGCAGAGGAAGCCTTTGGCACACAAACAGATGACACTTCGCCCTGTGCCTACCTATCTACCTGGGAGGGATTCTGTTGCCAGGGTGAAATTTTGGGACTAACAGCCCCAGGACTCTTAGAACTCAGAACCCCAGGTTAACCGACAGATAGAGAAGAAACTGATGTTGGCCTGTTTCTGGATAAGAAAGAACAGTCAGGTCTAACCTTGGGCGCTTTCCTGGGTAGGGAGGGATCAAGCAAAGTGAATAAAGCACAAAACAGTCTCCTGATTGTTGCTCAGCATCCATTCCCATCGCCTTTCGGGTACAGTGCTCAGAATCTTCAAGAAACCATTGCATCCCTGTCCTTGGGAATCTGGTTTGCTTAATCTAATCAATGTGTTTTTTTTCACCTTCCTGCCCCTATACCAAAGTGACTGTGGCTCAGGGATGGCCATATAACCCAGTCAAAGCCCATGAAACACAAGAAGACATTTCTTGGTAACATCTGACCAAAGGAAGTTTCCTCTCTCTTCCTTGGAAGCTGCCAGTGTGGGGATATAAGGTCTAGATCCACTGCTACAGCCATTTGTGACCAGGGAGGAAGATTCTGGAACTGCTAGATTGTTGGGGAGCACAGCATGGTGCCCGAGGATGAAGCCGACACCACAGAAGATGGAGCTGAAAGATGCAGCGAACTGAAGCTTTGGGACAGCATCAAACCCCTTGATCAAACTTCACCTGAAGCCTGACCTTTGGCTAGGCCTATTAGTGGCCTCAAGACAATTAAACATTCTTTATTACATAACCCCGTTTAAGTAGGGATTTCTGAGTCTTGCAACATAAAGAGCCAGTTTGATGCAAACCTTAGAATAGGTACCCAGCAGTGCCAAGGGCCTCCTCTGCACCCCGGGGCCTCTAGAAGGAAGTGAGCCTGTTCCAGAACCCAAATAAAAGGTCTCACCTCCCACTTGTCTATTTCAGGGTTTCCATGCCTCCCGTCTCCATAGCACTGTGACTCTCTTGGAAAGGCAGAGGAACCAGAGAAGGAGAATGGGGCCTGTTTCCAGGCTGCGTTGCCACGCTGAATGGCTGGGGAGGCTGGGAGGCTGGTGAGAGAGAGGCAGCTTCACGCTTGACATTTCAGGATAGAGATAACAGGGTAAAAATAAACCCCCAAGTGCCTGCAGCCGAGCTTGCTTCTCTCCTTCACAGTTCTTATCTCTCTCTCTTTGGGGACAGAAAGGTTCCTTTCAGGTCACGCTGGGCCTGAATCTGCGCCACCCGCCTGGGTGGGGAGGAGGAAGTGTGGCTTAACACCTCTTCCCGGCCTGCCCATCCGCCCCTGGGAAGCCAAGGGATTCCCTCCATCCCACAGCCCTGCTCCTGACTGTGCAAATAACCTTTCGCATCTTTGTCCTCATCTGATGCTCCCGTTGCTGGGGCAGACGAGCCAGGCCAAGGAGCTGGGGTCTCAGCTTTCCAGATGCGAAAACAGCAGGGCTCGGAAAGTGAAATGATTGATTGGGGCAGAGCCGCAGGGCCGATGAGAGCTCATGAGTTCTGACCTACACTCAGGGCCTTTCCTGTCTTTCTGTGTCGGACCGCAGGTAAAGAAGAGTTACCGCCCTTTCTGCAGGCCAGCATGCAGCCGTTGTAAGCTGCACATCCCATGACTGGGGGGTTGGGGGTGGATGGGGACATTCACACCACCTGCTCCATAAATATCATCCTGTGCCGCCCGAGAGCCTCACCCCTTTGTCCCTTCCCAACCACACATTCCCAGAGTTTTGTAGGTACCGGTAGGCATTCTCCTTGTTTGCTGTAGAGGCGTGGCTGGGATGACACGGTGCTGAGGGGCAAGATTTGATTCTACCACGAAGGTTCACCCAGACCCCCTGGGCCTCAGTCTTCTCCATCTATGAAATGGTGACAAAAGTAGGCGGTCATGTAGGACTGTTACAAGGGGTAAACAAGCCTGTGCCTACCACTTGGTCATCTAGAATTTGGAGCTCCGATAGCTTTCCCTGTGCCAGTGTTTGCATACGGTGACAAAATGCCACTCACCCCTGCACGTAACAGAAGCCCTCTGCATTCTTTCTGTACTCGGCGGCCAAGAATTTCCACCGAACCGTTTTATCAGTTAAGACTCTTGGTGGTTGCAAGTCACCAAAGCACTGATCCTAACTGGATTACATGAAAAGGGGAATTTGTTGGCTCCGTGGGGACTCTAAAGGCGGCCAAGGGTAGAGGCTAGCTTCAGGCACAGCTGGATCCAGGGATGGAAATGATACCATCAGAATCGGGTTTCCCTCTCTCCCTTTCTCAGCCCCCTTCCCTTGTGGTTGGCTCCCTCCTCGTGGTGGCAGAAAGGGCTGCAGGAGCTCCCAAGTCTCATCGGCTCAGGATCGAGGCCAGTGGGAAAGAGCCAGCCCCCAGTATGCCCAGCAAGAGTCTCCATGCATCTCTCTGCCCTTCCCTGAACCCATCCATCATGGGGGCCAGAGGAACGGGATGCCCAGAGGAAGCCAGGCTCAGATGGCACGCCAGCCCTAAAGCCATGGGTGGGTCTGCTCCACTCAAATCCCAGATCGGAGAGGACAGATGGGTGGTTGTCCGAAGGGAAATCGGGTATGACAGCCAAAAGATAGGTGTCCTTGGCAGACACCCAGGCTCTCTGGCCTTGTGTCCCGAAGTAGACCTTGATGAGCTGGCTTGTGGAATCCCAGGGAACAGAATGGGCTACGAGTGGGTGCAAAGCCAGGCTGAGTAGCTCCAAAAAACAAAAATGGAAAATTCCCATCTGATGCTCCTTGGTGCCAACTGCGGCTCAACTCGACCCGCTGACCTTGAACGGGATCCTTCCCTGCACTTGACCCGCAGTCTGCCAGGGGGAAAGCTGGTATCCTGGATTGGGGGGTTGGGGCTGACAAACCGGGGACCTTTCCAAAAGCCTTCGCCATTAGGCAGTGTATCTCTGTTCCGCTTCGATTATTAGTAACTAATTGTCTTTCATCTGAAAAGGAACCAGCCATAAGGACAAATACAAAGTAGTCCCCCCACCCCCTACCCCCGGCCTCATGGCACACACAACACTAATCACAATGCAAAACAGCACTGGTATAAAGTTGCAGCTAGTCGCTCTTGCTGTAGGGCCTGAGGATGGCTGCTTGCTGCTCTTAAAAGGAAGGTTAGCAAGCGGCAGGGAATGTTAAGGACCAGCACCAACTCCAGACATGATGGAATGAAGACAATTAAAACAAATTAGAAAGGGAATAACTTCCCACCGGGTGATTCCGGGGTGTTGAACCCTAGCGAAGTGCTATTTGCATTTCCTGCCCAGACCCTCTAGAATTCTGTGCTGCAAGGGGGAGGGGGGGGGCACGCTTTGCCTGCAAGAATAGGGTGAATACAGTTGAACCTGCAAGCACAAAGATACTCTGGAAGCTTCCCTCTCCCCCCACCTCCCCAAGCCTGCTGCAGAGATGGAAAAGAAACGGAGAAGAGAACCAGAAAGATTTTTTTTTTAAATAATGGTGGTAATTATATATGCATTTCCAGTGGGAGATTCTGGGAATTATTCCTAAAAGGCTGGAAAGAATTCTTCTTTTGATCTCGATTCTGAGCCAGAGAAAATCAAATTAAGAAAGAAAAGCAACTGAGAATTCTCAGTGGGGAGGAAGGAGCAGGATTGGGGCTGCCAGCAGGGTCCTGGGGAAAAGAAGAGGAAGGGAGAAGACCCAGCACCTTCCTGAGAGGAGCCTGAGGTTGTGTCCCCACGTCTTGCCTTCGAGGCTTCCTTCCTTTGCTTTCGGGGGCGGGGAGAAATGTCCCCTTGGAGTCCCTGAGAGCCACGGGGGCCGGCCAGCCTTCCTCAGCGGTGGCCCCGACTTCTGGGGAGCCCCCCAGTCCTAGCCAGTCTTCTGAGCCGCCACAACCAGATCCGCCAGTGTAGGCGGCAGCTCTTTAGAAAAAAAAAAAAAAAAATCCTCCCTTTGAGGCATGGGGAGAAATGGTCCTGTCACTTCCTTAAATCTTCTCCTGTGGTTGCTAGGCCCCCCCCCCCCTCCCCTGCACTTCCCTCGGCGCCCCGTCTGCCCCCCCTCCCCCCCCCCCCCCCCCCCCCCCCCCCCCCCACCCCCCCCCCCCCCCACAGTGCTCACAGTGCTCTGCCCGGCCTGGCTCCCACTCAGAGGACAGTCCCTGAGCGCCCGTCCAGCTCCCGGGGCCACACAAGCGCCTCGCATTCTGCTCCACACATCAGGCCCTTCGGTCCTGGCAGGAGAGACCCCCAGGAGCCTCTTCGGGCCCCCCACAGAGCTGAAGCCTGCCTTCCCTCCCTCCTTCCTCCCTTCCTTCCTCCCCCCCTCCCCCCCCCCCCCCCCCCACAAATAACACTGAACACTTACCATGAGCTGGGAGGCCCCGGGGAGCTAGTGGGGTGCAAGCACAAGCAGCTGGAACATCGTAGGGAAGCACTAGGGATCTGGAGGCTGGGGTACCTCTCCCCCTGGCCCTTGGACGCATCCCTGTGCCCCCACATGTTAGTGAGGGCTGTGCATTTTCCTGAGTGTGGAGCATGAAAGTGGGAATTGGCAGCTACCTCACCAAACATGCCTTGCACGTTTTCTTCTCCTGAAGACCTTCTCCCGGCCCCGGCCCGGGTCCCCTCTCTGATGCTCTCCTAACTGCCTCTCCTGGGAGCTCTCTGCTTCCTCCTCAGGTTCCTGCACTAGTCCCCTGCTCCCCCCTCACCCCCACCTCTCCCCTGTCTGACTTTCAAGCAGCTGATTGCTCTTCTAGCTTTTGCCTTCAAACATGCAGGAAGCCTCGCTTGCTGCCACCAGGCTCATGTCACCGCCCCCCCCATGAAGAAAGGCCATCCAACGTTCTGGACCCAATCTGGGGTGCATGCACGCAAAACAGCACTCTGATGTCATTTAGGGGTGGATTCAAAGTATAAAGAAAGTCACATAAACGGTAACCCCCAATTTTAATAAATCGGTCATTTCCTCTGATGGGGAGTTGGGCGGGTGGTGATCTCAAGGAAGGGATGTACTCAGGAGTGGGAGGCAGGGAAGGCCTGCACTTGCGGGACCAATCCTCCTGATCTGCTGTGCACCAAGGGGTCCCAGGCTGCAGAACTTTCCGTGCTGAACCAGATGGGACAACTTGGCCACCCTAGGCTGTGCTGTGTCTGTGGCAATTTATCTTTTAAGGACGGGGATATGGGACTCTGCTACATTATCTCTGTAGCTTTTTGTAGACTTAGAACATTTCATTGTGAAAAAAGGAGAGAGAGAGAGAATCTCTCCCAAGGGATGTTGTGTTCTGGGGGGCTCCCAAGAGAAAGTCACTGATCATGTGGGGAGATCAGAAAAGATTTGTAGGAGGTACTATTCGAGGTGAAGTTTGAAGTCTAAGTGAGAATTCCTCCAGCACTTAACCACTTTGTTTTGGAATTCTTTTCCTGTCTCTGAATACCTCGCTAAGCTGCTGGCTTCAGCAGAACAGGACCGAATGTCATGGCTCATTTTACGTGTCAGCCTGGCTGGGCCACGGGGTACTCGGATCATTTGGTTAAACATTGTATCTGGGGAGTCTGTGAGGGTGTTCGTGGATGAGATGAACGGGTGATTGGGTAGACCGAACAAAGCAGATCCCCTCCCTGAGGTAGGTGGGCCTCATCCAACCCGCTGAAGGCCCAGAATAGAACAAAAGGCTGAGTAAGAAAGAATGCTTTCTCTCTGCCTGACTGTCTTGGAGCTGGGACATCATTCTTGTGCCTTCGCTCTCAGACTCGAACTTACACCATGGACGCTCCTGAGTCTCCAGCTTGCCCACGGTAGATCTTAGACTTCTCAACCTCTATAATCACATGAGCTAATTCCTTATAATTACTATCTATCTAGCTATCTATCCATCTATCTATCTCCCAGCATCTATTCTGTCGGTTCTGTTTCAATGGAGAACCCAGACCAACACACTGGGTCTGGTACTTCCATCCCCAGCACCCAGCCCACACCCTCCACGCATGGTAGGTGCTCCACACACATCTGCTGAAGGATGACACAGAAATGCAGACAGTGGGAACTGCATGGGGTGTGGACTCATGTGGGTCCCCGGTTCATTTGGTGAGCAGAGAGAGACGGGTGTGGCCAATGTGCTGAGAGGTAGCTGGGGAGGGAGGGAGGGAGAGAATGGAGGGGTGAGCAGGAACAAGGACAGAAAAGCAGATAGAGGTCAGGTCAACCAGTACCCCCAAGCTGTGGTCCACGCCCTTGTCTGGAGACTAGAGGGGGAAACTCACATGTAGGCAGGGACTCGGCAGGCCTTGCAGGGAAGAACGGAGCGGGGCTGAATGGCCATAGGGAATAGTGGGAGCTGCTCCCTGAGGAGAACCTGCCTGGGGAGGGGGAGTGCTCAGCTCCAACCAACTAGGCTTATGCAGGAAGAGGGCTCCATGTCCCAAGAGAAGCTGGAAAAGCCAGCTCTCATGCAAAACTTTGAAATGTCTAAAAAACTCAATGCAGGCCAAGCAAAGGCCCATCTGTGGGCCTCCAGTCCTTGGAGGGGAGCCAAACAGGGTTTTCCAAACAACGCAGTCCCGTTCGAGTTTGGGATGAATGGCTTTGGCAACAGGCTGAACGGGAGGAAAGCAGTGGCTGTGGGCAGCAAGCTGTGACCCCCCCAGAAGCCCTGCAGAGAAGATAAAGAGCTTGATGGCAGCCCTGGGACTGATTTCTGGAAGCCCCTCCTTTGCGTGGGTGGCGGAGCGGGCCAGCTGGACCCCAGAGAAATGATGGGGAGTGGAGAGAACAGACTGTCACTTCTCTCTTCGTTCCCAAAGCCACCAGTCCCATTCCATCCTCGCCCACCCTCGGCCACGAAGACCCCGGGGTTACTAAGGATCAGTCACTGGACAGACGTGGCCACAAGTGATCGCAAAGGACCACGGGAGAAACTGAAATGATGCATCCCTTTCCAGGCTGGGTTGTGACCCCAGGGAATCACGGTGGGGTGACTGCAGGTCAGTTGGATGGGGAGTAAACAGAGGTTATGCTCTGACCTCCTTGGACCATTTGGGGGTGCCGCCACCAGCAGGCTCTCCACACTGGCCTGTGGGCACCTCGGCACAGCCCACAGGGCCCCCTGTGGCCCTACCTCCCTGCTTCCTGTCCATCAGCCACAGACTTGGGATGTGGGGAGACCTGAACCACGCACAGAGACTGCAGCTCCCCCAAAACAAACCAGCCACGTCCCAGAGGGAGCAGATGGATAGCCAATGTGCCAGGGCTCTGTGCGGGGGGACTGACATGTGGAGGCAGAAGGTTCGAGCCCAAAGCTCCGAGAATGCATTTCCCAGGGTGCGTTCAATGACTGGAATTTCCTCCGTGGGAGCGATCCCCCCAGCAGCGACTTACGAGAAGCCAGAGTTATCATGGACGCTGGGCAGCTCCCAGCACAGGCCCCGATCCCATCTGTCTGCCTGGCTCTCCCCCAGGTGCTGGGCTACCATTGGCAGGGAGCGCTGGGATGCACTTGGATTTTACCTGCCAAGGCCCCGGGCCAAGGCGTCCAAGCTTCATGTCTCCAAGAAGGGCTGAGTGAGCCCACCCAACTGTATGGGGGAAGGTTACAAACAGATGTCGGTTCACCTTCCTTCGCCTTTTCCCTCTGCCCCCGGGGCTGCCCCCGTTCTGCCCAGCCAGCCTCCCCGAATTGAGGAACAATAGCTGGGAGTACCAAAATGACCTGTGGAGAGGGACAGGGGCAACTTATTCATACATTTCCTTGGTTTCAAGAGTAGTGAAAGGAGCTCTCTGCACGGGCCTTTTTAAAACAGTGGGGAAGAGAGGAAGAAAGTGGGGGCTCTTTTTTATTTTTGAGATTTATTTATTGGCTTCAGACAAAGAGTGAAGGGAGAAGGACACAAGCAGGCTCCGTGCTGAGCGGGGAGACTGACGTGGGGCTTCATCCCATGACCCCGAGATCATGACCTGAACTGAAATCAAGGGGCAGATGCTCAACTGACTGAGCCACCCAGGCATTTTTGGAAAGTGTGGGCTTTTTTTTTTTTTTAAGATTTTATTTTATTTATTTACTTGAGAGAGAGGGAGAGCACAGAGGCAGAGGGAGAAGGAGAAACAGACCGCCCGCTGAACAGGGAGCCCCACACGGGGCTCGGTCCCAGGACCCTGAGATCATGACCTGAGCCAAAGGCGGACGCTTAACCAACTGAACCACCCAGGTGCCCAAAGTATGGACTCTGAAAAGCAGTTCTACTCAGTGAGTTTTGATTGCTGGCCAAGCATGTAAACTTGCAAAGGGGTGAAGCACCCAACAGAACCTGGGTCTCCAGCAAGACTCGTCCAGGGAATGGGAGGGGAGCTCGGACAAAATCCTTGTCAGTAGCAGGTGGGAAATTCAGAAACCAGGTAAAGCTTGTGCATCTAGTCTTCACTGGTTAGGATTATTGCTTCCTTATTGACAAATAAGATTCCATTGTATGGAATTGTAGTCCCCCCTTACCTGCAGCTTTGCCTTCCACAGTTTCAGTGACCATGGTCAACGGAAGTCCCGAAGCAGGTGACCCTCCTTCTGAAGTATCATCAGAAGGTTATTGGTAGCCTAACGGTACATCACCATGTTTATGTCACTCACCTCCCTTCATCCCGTCACCTAGGCATTTCATCATCTTACATCATCACAAGAAGGAGGGTGAGTCCAGGACAGTCAGCTTTTTGAGATAAAGAACATGTGGTACAAATATACAGTGGAATATGACTCCGCCATAATGAAGAATGAGGTCGCGCCCTTTGCGACAACATGGGTGGACCTGGAGGGCATTATGCAAAGTGACCTCAAACCACCTCAAATTGGTGGTTGCCGGAAGGGAGAGAGTGGATGGACGGGAAAAATGGGTGAAGGGGAGTGAGAAACGGGGGGAGGGACAGGATGGAATGAAGAAGTCAGGGATGGAACACAAGGATACAGCACAAGGAATATAGTCAATGATATTGTAAAAATGTTGTATGGTGACAAATGGTGGCTATGTTTGTGGTGACATAGCATAAAGTGCAGAGCTGTCAAATCACTACGTTGTATGCCCGAAACTAATATAACATCGTGTGTCAACTATACTTCAATTAAAAAGAGATACAGGGCGCCTGGGTGGCTCAGTCAGTTAAGCGTCTGGCTCTTGATTTCAGCTCAGGTCGTGACCTCAGGGTTCTGGGTCTGAGCCCCACATCAGGTTCCACAGTGAGTGTGGAGTCCACTTGAGATTCTCTCTTTCCTCTCCCTCGGCCCCCCGCCCCCCAGCTCATGTGTGCGTGCTCTCCCTCTCTCTCTCTCTCTCTCTCTCTCTCCCAAAAAAAAAAAAATACCAAAAAGAGACATTTTGAGAGAGACCACATTCTCATACCTTTTATTATAGTATATTGTTATAATTATCCTATTTTATTATCAGTTATGATTGTTAATCTCTTACTGTGCCTAATTTACAAGTTTAGTATTTATACTTTATCATAAGTATGTATGTATAGGAAAACAACATAGTCTATATAGGGTTTGGTACTATCCACAGTTTCAGGCATCCACTGGGGGTTTTGGAACAAATCCCCACAGATAAGGGGTGTCTACTGCACCACATTTTATTTACTCATATTTCGGTTGCTAAACCTTTGGGCGCTTTGCACATTTTAGCTATTATGAATAATGCTATGCACATTCATGTGTAAATTTTTGTGTGGACATATTTTTATTTCTCTTCCGTATACCTAGGAGTGGAATTGCTGAGTCACGTGGTAGCTCTGTGCATAACTTTTTGAGAAACTGCCAGACTGTTTTCAAAAGTAGCTGCACCCCGGGCGCCTGGGTGGCTCAGTTGGTTAAGCGACTGCCTTCAGCTCAGGTCATGATCCTGGAGTCCCGGGATCGAGTCCCGCGTTGGGCTCCTTGCTCAGCAGGGAGTCTGCTTCTCCCTCTGACCCTCTTCCCTCTCGTGCTCTCTGTCTCTCATTCTCTCTCTCTCAAATAAATAAATAAAATCTTTAAAAAAAAATGTACCCCCAAAAAAGTAGCTGCACCCCTTGGCATGTCCATCAGCACTATATGAGGGCTCCTATTTCTCCACCTCCTCACAACACTTGTTATTGTCTTTTTTACTACAGCCATCCTACAAGGTATGCAGTGGTATCTCATTGTGGTTTTGATTTGCATTTCCCTGGTAGCTAATGAAGGTCAACATCTCTTCGTGTGTATATTGGCCATTTGCTTATCTTTGGAGAAATGTCTCTTCAGACCCATTATCTGTTTTTTCATTGGTTATTTGTCTTTTAACAACGGAGTTGTCATAGTTCTTTGTGTAGTCTAGATACAAGTCCTTTACCAGATAATATGATTTTTCCCATTCTGTGGATTGTCTTCACTTTCTTAGTGTTGTCTCTGAAGCAAATGTCTCATTTTGATAAGGTCCAATTTATCGATTTTTCATTGTTGTTGTTGCTTGTGCTTTGGTTGTTATATCTGAGACTTCATTGCCTAATCCAAGGTCATGAAGATTTACCCCTATGTTTTCTTCTAAGAGCTTTATAGTTATTGCTTTAAAATGTAGTCTTTGATCCACTTTGAATTAATTTTGTTTATAATGTGAGTGCAGGGTCCACCTTCCTTCTTTTGCATGTGGCTATCCAGGGGTCCCCCAACCACTTGTGGAACTGAATTATCTTGGCTCCCTTGTCAAAAATCAATTGACCATGAATGTGAGGGTTTATTTCTGAACTCTCATTTCCATTCTATTGGTCTAGAGGTCTATTCTTATACCGGCTCCACACTGTCCTGATCACTGTAGCTTTGTAGTAAGTTATGAAATTAGGAAGTGTGAGTCTCCAACTTTGTTCTTTTATTTTTCAAGATTATTTTTACTATTCCAGATCCTTTGAATTTCCATATGAATTTTAGAATCAGCTTGTCAATTTCTGCCAAGAGGTTTCTGGTATTTTGATGGGGATTTTATTCAACCCATAGATCAATTTGAGGAGTACTGTCATCTTAACAATATTAAATCTTGTACTCTAAGAACATGGATATCTTTCCAGCTAATTAGGTCTTCTGTAATTTTTTATAGCAGTATTCTGCGGTTTTCAGTTCAAAAGTCTCCTGTTTCTTTGGTTAGATTTACTCTTCAATATTTATTCTTTTTGATGTCATGGTAATGAAATTGTTTTCTTAACTTCATTCTTGATTCGCTCATTGTCAATGTAGAGAAGAAATACAATTACTTTTTGTATATTGATCTTGTATCCCGCAATGTTTCTGAACTCATTTAGAAGCTCTAATGTTTTTTGGTGGATTCTTTAGAATCTTCTACCCATAAGACTATGTTATCAGCAAGTGAATACAGTTTTACTTGTCCCGTTCCAATCTGGATGCCTTTTATTTCTCTTTCTTGCCTTACTGTCTTGCCTGGCTAAAATCTCCAGTAATATTTTTTATAAAGATTTTATTTATTTATTTATTTGACAGAGAGAGAGCACAAGTGGGGAGGGGGAGCAGGGAGGGAGAGGGAGAAGCAGGCTTCCTGCGGAGCAGGGAGCCCGATGCGGGGCTCGATCCCAGGACCCTGTGATCACGGCCTGAGCTGAAAGCAGGTGCTTAACTGACTGAGCCATCCAGGCGCCCAAATCTCCAGCAATATTGAATAGAAGTGGCAAGAGTGAGCATCCTTGTCTTGTTGCTGATCTTAGGGGGACTGAAGACTGATCTTCAGTCTTTCACCATTACGTATGATGTTAGCTCTGTGTTCTTCATAGATGACCTTCATCTGGTTGAGAAAATTCCCTTTTCCTACTAGTATGTTAGGTGTTTTTATTGTGAAGTATGTGATTTGCTTTTCCCTCTCAGCCCTGTGAGATTTATCCATGTGTCGCTCTGGTTTGTAATATCTACTTTTACTGAAGACTTTGTAGGGCAGATAGAGAAGCCTAAGTCCCATATCACCCATCTCCCTTAGTTATGTCTTCCTCATCTCTCTCACACCACTCCCCAAACGCCCCTGCCACAACTCTCTCCCTGCCCCCAGACAAACTCTCTCCTCCCTCACCCACTTTCCAAACCAAAACAAAAACTCTCTTCCTTCTCATCCTTCTGGGGACAATTATAGGACAGTGGGAGTTCCATAGAAGAATCTCTTCACTCTGCTTGGTGGGAGGGGAATGGATCAGCAAAGTTTTCCTGAAGGAGGGTGAATTTGAGCCTAGATTAGAGTCATGGGTAAGACGTTGCCAAGGGAAGGAGGAAATCGAGCAAAGGCATCTTGGGGGATAGGTTCTGCTCTATCATTAAATGAAACTGAATGCAGCCCCTAACAAGATCCAGGCAGCTTAGACTCAATTGTTATTACAAGGATCTTCCACACCTGTGATAATTGCATCAGTTGGGTCTATAGACTCAATATGTTCTCTGGTCTCTAGAGTTGCCCTGTCCCGTATGGTAGCCACAGCCACATGCAGCTATTTAAATGTACGGTAATTAAAATTAGGTAGCATGAAAAGTTTAGTTCTTCATCTGTGGTCGATTCATCTCTAGTGATCAACAGCTACATGTAGTTAGTGTTTATCAGAATGGACCTCATGGCTCTGAGACATTGCCATCACCATTTCAGAAAGGTCTATTGCACAGTACTGCTCTACTAACCTTGGAGGGAGGGAAAATGTATACTTTGAAGAAGGGGGCGAGGAGTTTGAGCCAGACCCGTGAGCGCTGGGCATGAAGGAAAGGCAGCTGACCTGGAGGTTAGTAGGTTAGGTGCAAGTTTTAGCTCTGCCACCCCTAATTCTTTGGACAAATCACTTCCCCTCTCTGGTTTTCTCATTGCCGAGAAAATGAAATTGCTGGGTGATGCAATCCTATGAGCCCATCCAGTGATTTATAGATTCTATGACTGCTTAGCTGAAAGGGATATATTAAGCTGTTTCCTCCAGATGTAGAGAGAAGAACCTTGGACTCAGACAAGAGAGCAGATGGTTCTGGCACTACCCAGTAGACCTTGATGGGCTAGTCATTTAACCTTTCTCAACCCTACTTCTCCATCTGCAAAGGGGGGATTATTGGGAGGGCAAACTGAGAAGATGTAAAGGAAAGCACTTAGAGAAGGAAGCACGGACCTAAGGAAGAATCTGAAAGGCCAGGGTTGGATGGCATCATAGAGATTGTTTAGAGTTGGGGCAGCCATACGAGGAAACCAGAGGAGAGAGGCAAGAGGGCAGGTCTGGGGAACGTGCAGAGTGGCAGAGAGAAGGTACCGTTACTAAACGCAGGTGTAAATTACGTGCCATTGACATTGTTCATGGCATCACCTTGACATTTCCATTCGCATCGTGTTCCCTCCTGAGCAACTCTGAGAGGCAAGTAGAGTCATGCCCTTTTCATAGACGAGGAAACGGAAGCTCAGAGAGGTAGAAGAGCTTAGGTACATTTCAACACATAGTGGATGATAGACCTGGAATTTGAACTCGGGGCCGCCTGAGTCAAAAGCCCCAGATCCTAACCCTTCTGCTTCAGGGAGCCTAACATGTAATGGCCATAGAGCTTTAATCCTGTATGGAATGGGGGAGCAAACTGTCTGTGGTTTGTAACCCTAATGGTGTCATCATCTTTTTCCTTATATCTAAGTAAACTCTTTCAAATGGAATGAGTTTAATTCATTATCCTCCCCCAGCATATCCAGCCTCCCAACAAAGATGATTCAAGAGGCCCCCAAAGCAGAGCTAAAGCCAGCCTTTCGTCCTGGCCACCACCCCCCCACCCCCGACCGCCCTAAGAATTGCCAGCACTTAGGAGACCAGTGTTGAGCCTGAGATTTCACTTCTTACACTCCTATCCAGAACCTTCTAAGGGAAACACAGAGGTCCTGGCTGGTAGGGTGGGAGCCCGGGCACTCAGGCAAGGCTGAGGAGGCCCAGTATGGAGAGTCACCCTCTATCGGTGTAGTGAGTCTGGTAGCAGATTGCACAATCTCCATTTTGAGGCCTGGATATTGATCAATTGCAATCAAAAGCAGTTGTACCGATTTATATTTTAAATCATCTAACTTCTTCAGGGCATTGAACCTTTGTCTCTGCAGCAATCAAGCCAAACAGCAAATAGAAACCCTCGTGTCGTGTCACTAGGACTTTAGCAATTAAAAACAGGATGGCAGGTTGGGGCCCTACAAAGAGAGAAGAGGGAAAAACATTGTAAATACCATGTACTTGTGACCCTTTTGGCTGAACTTGAAAACTGTCTTCATTTGCAGTTAATTAGATTAATTCAGCTACGATTACAAATGGAATCTCTTGCTCCAGCAACAACCAACGTTTGTTGGACATGTGTTGTAATCTTGACTTTAAATACAACCACATGTATGACATATTTTGTTTTCTCTTGGCCATTGGACTGGAAAACTATTAAGACAACATCTGCTTTGCTTTCTGATTGAATCAGGGGCAAAGAGCAGGTCTCTCTAGTGTCCTTCAGATCATGCCTGGGATATCGAGTTACAGCTGCTAACCACTTTCCCACTCCCTGAGAGTCTGATCCTGAACATGAGTTTCCTACTGGAAACTCTGGTCTCACTCACCCAAAGACCAAACTGCCTTCTGATCTTTGCTCCAGGCTGTGAAGTCCACCCTTGCATGCCCCATGCCTCTCCAACTCACTATTGTAACCCCTCATTGGATCTGTCGGGGGGGGAGGGGGTTTAGGTAGTACTCAACCCGATTTGAAATAATTTTCTTTCCCTTTTAGTTGTTTGTCTCCTCCAAGGGAATATTCTCTCTGGGAGGGCAGGAACCATATATATATTCCCCTTTCATCCCCATCCAGCTATGCCCAAGAGCACTTAGCAGGCAGCTCAACAGATATCTGTTTATGTAAATCACAGTGTTCCCCAACTGGGTGAAGAATGAAGTAAGTCTGACCCATTCGGTGAGAAAATTATTGGCTCTGCAATCATTTCTGTCCTTCTGATAGCATCAAGAGTTGCAGTTTGGTGTGATTGTATCTCCAACGTCTCTTTTAAACATGCTATTCCTCTCCCTACCCTCCCTGCCAGCCTTTAAAAAATCTCTCTGTCTATTTAAACGGAAAGAATATCTCTGGGCTCAGAGCTAAGGACAGTGACCAAGGAAGCTAGAATTTAATAACGTTGTTTTGTTTTCTGAGTGTTTAATTTTTTTTTTTCAAATAATACTTGTGGCTCTCCATCTATGGTGGCGATAGAATGTTTGAAAAGAAGTTTTGAGTTCAAGTATATTGTCTTAAAGAAAAATGGTCACAGTTTGGGAGGAACGAAGCAAAAAGCCTTTGAAAGTGGTATCTACATGTTTGAAGCTTTGGAATGAATGAATGTGCGCATGCTGTAGGTATATCCACTCGTAGCTCTGTTTGGCCAGTGCCTTCTGGAAGAGAACTTTATCTTTCTCTCTTCTCCAGATGGTTTCGGTTTGTGCTTTTAAGTCCCACCTCCTAATCTCTTCCTCTTCCTCTTTTCCCCAAGGCTGCCCTTGGCTGGTGGCAGGAGGATGCGGGGTGGGGAGTGGGGGTGGGGTTACTATTTGGAAAGAGACCAAGGAAAGAGAGGGGACCTGGGACATTAGGCCCAATGTGGGTAGCCACTCAGGACATGGAGAGGACATATGTAGGACTGAGTCCTGAAATTGCAGACAAATCATGCATCTTTCTGGAAGGAGGTTTGCCACCATTTATCAGGTGCTTAATGTGCCCTGAGAAGGTTTCAGAACCACTGGCCTGAGGACTCCACCAGGAAGGAATTGTTGCCGTGGAGTTCTGACCCTTGGTTTTCTGCCACACACAGCTGGTCAGTTAATAATGCAGCAAGTTAATAATTAAAATGGGGGTTATGTGATCCTTAAAGATGCACAGTTGCTCGCTCCCGTGTTCACTTGAAGACCACTGTTGCCCGCAGAATCCGCGGGATCTCCCAGAGGCCTTTGGGCTTACCCCTGTCGTAAGCACAGGAAACAACCAGGCTCTGTTATGGTATCTGTGTCCACACCACACTTGGGGCTTATGCACACAGAGACCAAGTCTGTCTGGTTTACCTTCTGCCTTCGTTAACTCTTCATGCTTAAATGCCTGCCCCCTGCTCTCCCTGCTCCCAGCTTCCCCATACTCTCTCTTGCTAGCATCCCAGGATCAGAGTGGGTTTAGAAGCCAGGAGGCAGGAAATCAGGGCTGGCTGTGTGACTTCAAGCAAGTTACTTAACTTCTCTGACTCACAGTATTGTTAAATTTAGATCACATACAGGAACAAATGTGGGAGCTCTATAGAGAGTTAGCAGAGTCATAAGATGTAAAAGGTCTGTTCAGAGGGCAAGATTCAAGTCACCCTTGTGACCAACAACTCATAGAAGCTGCTGGAACAAGGCTCCTCCCAGCCAGAAACAAGATGTGGCATCTTTGCACCATTTTTAAGCATGATTTTCTTTTCTTTTTAAGGTGGGTCCCATGTAGATCCTTCAAAACATAGTAAATAACCGGCCCCCCATCAGTAACTACCCACCGTGGGTATTGGAAGATGTCTTAACAACTTTTGTATGTGTAAACCACCCTGCCCTATTCCCAGGCCATGTGTATGAAGGGTTTTGATTGGCCCCAGATGTGATCATGTGGTTGAGAATTGACCAATTGGATCATCGCATTCCCCCAGTCATAAGGTATTGGCTCAAGTAAGAGAACATCACTTAGTTTGGGCCACTGAGATGCTAAAAGGCTTTTACAGAAATTTCCTAGATCTGGTTGTGTTCCTTTCAAATAGATCAGAGCCTAGCTTCATGTAGGGTTACAGTTGCTGCCGCCCTCTTGGCAGCTGGAAGAGAGAATGTGTCTGAGGATGCGCAACAAGAAATGTAACACAAGGGGCGCCTGGGTGGCTCAGTAGGTTAAGCGTCTGCCTTCGGCTCAGGTCATGATCTCAGGGTCCTGGGATCGAGTCCCACCTTGGGCTCCTGCTCGGCAAGAAGACTGCTTCTCCCTCTGTCTCTGCCCCTGCTCGTGTTCCCTCTCTCGCTGTGTCTCTCTCTGTCAAATAAATAAATAAAATTTAAAAGAGAGAGAGAGAGAGAGAGATGTAACGTGAGATGGAGTTTTGATTTTGTTCCTTAAGTCCTTGTATCCAAATGGGTCTGAATCGAGCTTTTTGATATGAGATGTAAGTTGTGTTTGTTTGTTTTTAAGATTTTATTTATTTGTCAGAGAGAGAGAGAGAGGCAGGCAGAGGGAGATGCAGGCTCCCCGCTGAGTAAGGGGCCAGACGTAGGACTGGATCCCAAGACCCGGGGATCATGACCCAAGCCGAAGGCAGAAGCTTAATCAACTGAGCCACGCAGGCGTCCCTGTTTGTTTGCCTCTGAAGCCATTTTGGCATGACTTTTGTGTCACCTGCAACCACAAGAGTCCTGACTGACTACAGTAATCTTAACATCTTTGTCAAGAGCCGTTTCTTTCTTTTTTTTTCTTTTTTGGTTAAGATTTTATTTATTTATTTATTTATTTATTTATTTATTTATTTATTTATTTATTTTAGAGCGAGAGCGCGTGCACAAGCGGGGAGAAGCGCAGAGTGGGGGGAGAGGGAGAGGCAGAGAATCTCAAACAGATTCCACACTAAGCGTGGAGTCCGACATGGAGCTGGATGTCACCACCCTGAGACCATGACCTGAACCAAAACCAAGAGTCAGACACTCAACCGACTGAACCACCCAGGTGCCCCCAAGAGCTGTTTCTTTCTTGATGTTGATTGCTTACAACCCATGGCCTCAGATCCCATTGCGACCCACTGACACACTGAAATTATGAATCTTAACTTTCATTTGTATTTTGCGTCTGTTTTGGTACCATGAAGATAGCAAGAACCGTCTAGCACGTGTATTCAGCACACTACAGTTTACAAACAGTTTTCACAGGTACCGTATCATATAACCATGTATTACCCCACTTTATAGGTGAGTAAACTGAGGATCAGAGATTTGAAGTGACCTTGTGCCCAAGGCCACACAGTTAACAATTCATGGTCTCTAGCCTAAGGGCTTCTGATTCTCAGGAGTGTGTTCTTCCATACATACCTGTGGCCGGTGGTTAGAGGGTTTGAGGAGATGCAGGTTAATACCGTAACTTCAGGAACAAAATACTCTGTTGACTGAACCCAACGTTCCCCTTCCTACAGCGTCATTAGGGGGGTGTCCCCACGCCCCTAATCTTCTGTGTGGAATAGCAGATGCCCAATACGCTGTTGGTAGGGTGCACAATACCAGAGCAAACCTGGGGCTTCTTTACTCCCCAGCTGAAGCTATTTCCTTCTCAGACGTTGGGAAAATTTCCATCCTGAAGTATTATGCTCCTCTTGCCACATCATACTGTTTTCCGCCCCTGTGCATAAGCGCCATTCCTACCTTTTCCCTCTAATGACTTAGTCATCCTTCCTGTCTTTGTCAGGCTTCTCGGTTGCAAACAACAGAATCCATGTTAGTGATTTTGAAAAGAAAGGGACAATGTTAGGTGGTATTAGGTAACTCACAGGATCTCCAGCAGGACCAGCTAATCGGGCTGGGAGGACGCACAGCCAGGAGCAACACCTATGTCTTAGCTGCAAGGGACTCTAGGAAAGTGAGTTTCTGGCTTCCACCTTTAAGAGAAGAGAATCTTAAGTTGGAAAACTTCCCAAACCTAAGAATTGTACGTAAGAGGTGTCATCAAAAGCACAAGAAATTGTATATTAAACTTCCTAATTCTCCTTGGATGTCATTGCTGCCACTAACTCACCCCTGGCCCCCCCCACCCCAGGACTTTTCCCCCTCATTCGGGACTACTCCTGTGTTCTTGCAGGACCCTGTGTCCTCAGCTATGATGGCGTGTGGTTGTGCTTGACCTACTCCTCCAGCATCCGAGAGCATTCTTTCTCCATTCACAGCACAGTTCACCCTGCCCGAATTTGCCCTTCACTTCCCAACCAGCACCCTCCCACCGGTTCACCTAGTTAACCTGGGTTTATTCTGCATGTCTTACCTCAAAAGCAATATCCTCAGAAAAGCCAGTGCTGATTCCCGTCCCAAGTTATGTACTGTCTTGGTCCTTTCAGGCTGGTGGAACAAAAATACCACGGACTGGGTGGCTTTAGTCCATAGCCATTTATTTCTTACGGTTTTGGAGCCTGGGGGGCTCCAAGATCAAGTTCCTGGCAGATTCCATGCCTCGGGAGGACCCATGGCCTCCCATGGCAGAAGGGCTGAAGGAGCTCTTTGGGGTTTCTTTTATAAGGGCACTAATCCCATGCATGAGAACGCCACCCTTATGAACTGATCACCTCCCCAAGGCTCCGACCTCCTAATTTGGCTTTGGGGGTTCCATTTCTACTTATGAACATTGAGGGGATGCAAACATTCTGTAGGGAGCATTCACTCATAGTCTCCTGTCCTTTTAAATTCCTCTACTTACTGTAGTTTATATATTTTAAAACCTGTCTCTCCTACTGGGGAGAAATGAATCTGAGTGATAATGCAAACGAATCAGAAACAAATCTGAGGGATAAGTCAAGCAATGCCAGAAAGAGGGAACATTGCTAGTAGGATGGCGAGGCTGTTTTTCTTGGAGAAGGCAAAGAGGCGGTTACCATTCTCCATTCCTGGAAGGAAGTAGAAGCTGGGTAGTTGTGTAAGAGGCACACACTAGCAGATCCTCTGGGGCACACTGACCCCAGCTCCGTGGCATGAGGGCGCCTGCTGGTGGGAGCCCTGCTGGAGGGCAGGAAAGCGGTGGGTGGGTAGGAAAGCTCTCCAGCTTTGCTCCTGGGGTGGGGGTTGGGGGGCAGAGAATAGGAGGGAAGTTACTCCCACTTGGTGAAACCATGTTTTAGTTCAGCTCATCCTGCCTCCTCGGGATCCTCACGCTTGGGAGCCAAGGCGTGGCCCTTTTCCAAAGTGTCCTCGCTGTGTGAGAACCATAAATCCCTCATTCTTTCCTTCTCCCTGGCCCCCCTCCCCAGCAGACAAAATGCCCAGATCTCTCTTATCTGTAGAATCTTCCCTTACCCCTGCTTTCTCTCTCTCTTCATTGCCAATATTCTAGAAAGGGCTTGCCCTCCCTGTCTATAGCTTACTATCTCTTTGACCCCTGGCCATCCACCTTCTGCCGCTCAGTCTACGGGACTGGCTTCTCTGAACCGAAGGTGTTCACGGTCCTGAATCAGTCACTCCTCCCTTTCTAGGGTCTCTTTGAGAGCTTTGTGAAAGTTTGGGACTTCCCTTCCAATGAAAACACACTCTTGCCTCCATGTAAAAATTTGTAAGTAGTTTCGGAAATCCACATGACTCCTGAACTCAACCCCCAATCTCCAGGATAATAACCTCATTCCTGAGTGCGAAATCCAGAGGTCTTTTCTTAACCAGTTTTGGGGATGAAGAACCCAGGCTCTGAAATCAGTCTGTTTGTTGTAAATCCTGGCCCCACCCTTCCTGGGGACCTGGGCATGAGCCTCTCCGAGCTGAGTTTCCACAGTTATAAAACAGGGATAATAATATCTACCTTTACAGGGTTGTGGTAGAAACTTAAATTAGTTCATTCAGGTAAGGCATTTAGAAGAGTACTTGGCGCATAGTAAATACTCGCATGTTCATCATCATCGTCTTTATTATTATTTTCGTTTCAGTGTTTATTATTCTTACCGTCCTTATTCATTCTAGATCAAACATGGTTTCACGTCTGACTCACAGATATGTCTTGTGGGCTGTACGTTATTCTAAAAAAAGAGAGAGAGGGGTGCCTGGGTGGCTCAGTAGGTTAAGCGTCTGCCTTCGGCTCGGGTCATGATCCCAGGGTCCTGGGATCGAGCCCCGCGTCGGGCTCCCTGCTCCCCCGGAAGCCTGCTTCTCCCTCTCCCACTCCCCCTGTTTGTGTTCCCTCTCTCGCTGTCTCTCTGTCAAATAAATGAATAAAATATTTTTTAAAAAAGAGAGAGAGAGAGAATTTATTGACAACATTTAGAAATTAAGAGTTCACACGATAATCTGTCTTTTTTGGCTTCTCTTGGAAAATCAGGTCTGACGATCCTGGGTCATTTCCACCTGGTGTCATGGGCTGGAATGGGGTAGTGTGAGCAGTTCAGCAATTTGCCTCAGTTCCCACCCGTCTGGCACTGAAACCAAGAACCCACAGCCCGGGATCATTGCATATACATAGCCCTGCTCCCTGACAGTCAAGAAATCGCTCTTGTACCAAGAGAAATGAAAGCCAGGCCAAGGAAGCGTCTGTGTTTTAGAAGAAAGCATAAATGCGTCTGCATAAGCAAAGATGATGCTTGTGAGTTTTATTGTGTAAACACCCTCAGCCACTTGCTGATTGCCCAACCCCTGCAGGCATCTGAGCTTCTCTCTCTGGCTCTAGTCTTGGGCACTGCTGGCCTCCTTCTCACATCCTTTCTTCTACCAGCTTCCTATCACTGCCCCAAAGTACTTCTTTTTCTCTTTTTTTTTTAAGATTTTATTTATTTATTTGAGAGAGAGAGAGAGCACAGAGAGGGAGAAGCAGACTCACCACTGAGCAGGGAGCCCAATGTGGGACTTGATCCCAGGACCCCAAGATCATGACCCGAGCCGAAGGCAGACGCTTAATGACTGAGCCACCCAGGCGCCCCAAAGTACTTCTTTTTCATCTCACTCATCTTGTGGTGGAAATGACATAGGTGTCAGAGCTGAACAGATATACATGCAATCCGACCTCTTCTGAGCTTCCGTTTTGTGTCTATGCAGAAGACACACACGCTTACCTGGTAGGGCTGTTTGAGTTGAAACCAGGGAATAAACATCCAGCCCTTAGCACGATGCCTGGCCAATCCCAGTTAGTTAATAATGCCGGTCCCTTTCCTCTGCCTAAATGAGAACCCTCAAGATTCTTTCCTCCTGCCCCTTCCCTCGCTGGCCGGTCCGCTGGTTTGGGTGGGCTTTCCCTTTCCTATAACTTCAGTTGTTGCTTCTCTACAATTAATGTCCACAGCCACTGAGGCCGAGGTGTCTCTCCTCTTCTTCCTCTGCCTCTACGTCTGACAACTTTAAAATACCACTTTCTAGAGAGAATGGAATGATCACTCTGTCTCTCCTACCGCGTGTCAATTGATGGAATTGGTTTTTCTATTCCTAGGTTATAGACTTTCCTTTCAGCTTCACAGCTCTTTATTGGTAATGGATAAAATTTTAGAAATATTGTTACATTTGGAAAATTGCCATCAGGTTGCTTTCATCACATGCTGAAAGGTTTGGAGCAATTTTGCACAGACCCAGCTTCTGGCTCTGTGCATTTCAGACCTTCTTTCTGCCCCACCACCACGTGCTTGGGGATAGATTCCTATCACGACGTATCTTTACATCATCATTCCAGGCTACTCAGCCCAGCGGGTAGCGAGAGTATTCCCGGAAGCTATTCCTGCATGAAGATAGCTAGCAATTACTTAGCTGTAGAGGAAGCGAAGCGTCTGTGAGCTGCATAAATACATCCCTCTCGGCATAGGGAACAGCAGGGGCAAAGGCACGCCACTCACCTGTGGTGTGGGGACACCAACACCGGGTGTGTTAGTTTTCCCTTGTTACTGTGACAAACAGCCGCAGCTTTGGTGGCTTGAAGGGGATATATTTATGCAGTTGCATGATGGATCTCCAACTCACCTTCCTTAAGCTAGACCCAAAAAGCATCCACAGAAATTCCAGGGCCACCCAATGCAAGAGGAAGTAAAATGGGTGAGATGGAAGGGAAGCCAACTGGAAGGAGGGTTGGCCGTAACTGGTTGTGAGTAAACGATCCTATTCTTGCAAAGTTGATGGAAACGCATGACCATGTGAGCACCTTGCTAGGGTGTTGGAAGTGTCCATGGAAGTGATAAACCCTTAAGCTTCAGTTTAGCAGGTTTCACGGCATACTCCCCTCTGTCTACACTCTCTTCGTTCTGGCAATCGACACCCGTTGCCCGAGTGCCCCCCATGTTACCCCCTTGCCTTGCCTTTGCTTGGATTAGGCCATCCTCCTTCAGACCAGGTCCTATCTAGGTCAAACACCTGCCTCCCATGAAAACATCCCAGACCAGACCTCTTCAGCCAATTCTCTCCCATCAACTCTCCACCCTTAGAGAATCTCATCCCTTATGCTTTTTATTGTATTTGGCAGACATTACCTCGTATTTCGGTCTTCCATTCACTCAGTAAGCATTTGCTGAATCCCCATAATGTCTCAGCCATTGTTTGGGCACCGGGAATCCCAGAAGAGAGGACAGGTCTCAGCATTCTTGGACCTTACAGTCTAGTCAGGGTGGGAATTACAAGCACCTTAAAATGGCAAAGAGGGTCATAGCAGAGGGTCATAGGGCTGTGGAGAAGACCAGAGTGATTAGGGGAGAGGGATGCCGTCTTAGCGGATGATCGTGGAAGACCTTTCATGAGTTGACGCTGGAGCCAGTGCCAAGAAGAGCTGCAAGAAGGGCATTCTCAGCATTGGCAACAGTGGGTACAAAAGCTCTAAGTCAGGATACTACAAGGCCATGGTGACTCCAGATAAAATTGTGTTGGGGGCCTCTCTTCCTATCTTCCTATCTCTAACGAGCCACTTCTGTCTCCTACCTAGATCTTCCCTTTCAGAGAAGGATCCTTTTCTTCTTGAAACTTCTAGCCTCTGCATCAAAACCTGCCAGTTCTACGTTCTGGGGTGGGAAATGCCTATGGTTGTGTGTTAATTAGTGAGAGGCTGCTAATGCGTGACTTCAGCTCACATAGTGTCTGGGCTTAGCAACAAGACTTTCGAAGGGAAAAACAATGCCTTAATTTCAAGATGTGCCTCTGACAGCAGGACTATATCAGTCAATGTGGCAGGTCACTAGGAGAGATATTTTTCGATGGAGTGAGCATGCAGGTCCTGCAAATGGCCTGTGGTGTATTAGCTTTCTATGGCTACTGTAACACATAACCACAAGTTTGATGGTTTTAAAACAACATCTATGTACTCTTCCACCGTTCTGTAGGTCAGAAGTCCAAGTACAGCATGACCCGGTGAGTCCTTTGCTTAGAGTCTCACAAGTCTGAGACCAAAGTGTCAGGGGGACCACGTTCCTTTCTGGAGGCTCTGCGGATGAATCTGGTTCCAAGCTCATTTCAATAGCTGGCTGAATTCAAATTCCCTGTGGTTGTGGAACTGGGGGGTCTTCGGAACTGGGGGCTGCCCACATTCCTTCTCATGGTTTCCATGTTTCCCCCCTCCAGCAGCAGTGGGACAACTCCCTCCCATGTTTCAAATCTTTCTGACTTCTGTGACTCTCTGCCTGCAGCCAGAGAAAGTTCTCTGCTTCTAAGGACTTTTTTTTTTTTTTAAGATTGTTTATTTATTTTTCCTTGAGAGAGAGAAAGGAAGAGAGCACAAGCAGAGGGAGAGGTAGAAGCAAGCTCCCTAATGAGCAAGGAGCCTGATGCGGGACTCGATCCCGGGACCCTGGGGTCATGACCTGAGCCAAAGGCAGATGCTTAACCGACTGAGCCACCCAGGCGCCACTCCAATTTTTTTTTCCATAAGGACATCAGTCTTACTGGATTTGGGCCCACTCGCATCAAGTATGACTGCATATTAACTTGATCATTTATAAAGGCCCTGTTTCCAAATAAGTCACATTCCCAGGTACTGGGGTCCTCAACATAGGTGTGGGGGACACAGTTCAACCCATAACAGGTCTGTGTCAGTGAATGGGAATGAGGGCCCTATGGCCCAGGCCGGCCACCCCTGGTCCCATATCCCTACCACCTCTCGCTTTTACACACCTGCTTACCTCTCTGGCCCGTACTTGACACTTTCTACCCAGAAAACAAATACAAATACTTCCTTTACATTCAACCGGAATAATGATATTCATTTAAGTATGGATCTGATATGCTAGTTAGTTTTCTAGTACATGTTAGAACGTATACATTAAAATGACACATTTATCTCTTATCAAAGTTTGGGAAACATTGACCTCATTTAATCCTAGGCTGTTTTCCTTTTATTTTTTTCCCTAGATGACTGAGGAGAGGCCCAGGGATCCCTGAGCTTGCCCAGTCCAGCAGGTGCCCTGGATGCCCCTCCCCAAGTGTCTCTTCCCATCAGAGGCTCACCCTCGGGTCTGTCCTCATAAGACCATCCCCCATTCTCTGGATGTTTCTTAATGTACAGGTTTCTTAGCCGGGGGCTACTGACATTAGGTGCAGGACAATTCCTTGTGTGAGTCTGTCCTGTGCATTTCCCATCCAGTCCCCTCCCATTGCATCCCAGCCCCAGCCCTCTGCCATGGTGACACACCTAGGTGCCCACTCCTCTTTTCAAAGCCCTCCAGTTGAGAACCACTCCTGGGGAGTCTCCTCGTCAGAACAATCCAGTTCCTGGTCCCACCCCCACAATGCCCACTCTCTCTAACCATTTTCCTGGTAAGCCAAGTTGCAGACCATGACATGACCTCAGATAATCAGCTTTAATCCCCAGTGGCGCAATCACAGGGTCTCCTGCCTACACCAAGGGTGTGGTTCCTCAAAGCGTAGACCCGGGATCCGGACTACCTGCTTTGACTGGCCCCGCCACCACCCTGGGTGAGTGACCCAATGAATCAGTGCCTCCATCTCCCTGGGAAGTGAGTTAATGCATGCAGAGCATCGAAACGGTGTTGGGCACACAGGATGACAGCAAATCAGTAGCGGACCCAGGGGCTGAACCCAATTACATCTCACTCCATAGCAGTGCAGAGAGCACTAGCTGAGAGCCAGGAGACCCAGTTCCAGGAGCTGTTTGGTTCCTGCCTCCGCGGGGAGGTCCCCAACCCTCGGAGGACCTGTTTCCTCACCGGAAGATAAGGGCTTCGGACTGAACGCTTTTCTGAGCCTCCTGCTGACTCCTGAGACCTGTCTCTTCTGTGACATCCCCATAGCTGGGCCAGAGGGGAAGTCAGCAGCGGAGCCGTGAAGTCAGCAGGAGCCCGGCCTCAGGAGCCCTGAGCTCCCCTGCTCTCTGTACCTCCAAAGGCTGCCGGCTGGTGGATCGCACACGGGCTCTCACCCCTTGCCCACCCCTCTCCATGCCCAGGCACCTACCCGATGAAACTCAGGGTATCTGAGGACATGGAGGACGTTATCTGGCCCAGAACGCTGGGGCCCAGTTTCCAGGGAATGAGTCCGGTGAGGCTGCAGGTAACCCAGATAGCCACTCTCTGTGTGGTCCCCAGAGGGGGCTGCCCAGGAGAGGCAGTGCACCTGGGGGACAGCACGAGGGTTGGGGGGGCGGGGGACAGCTTCCTCGGCTTGGCTTTGATGGCCGGACTTTGATTCCTAACGACAACCCCAAGGGTGGAGGAGGAGGAAGGTCAAGCAGCAACTAATAGCTGCAGATTCCACAATGCCATTCCCCACTTGCACATGCGCACAGTAACCCTGAAGCCAACTGGTGACAATCAATATCGTCCCCCTGCCATTTACTGCGCACCCACCAGGTGTGGGGCATACTGCCAATAGCTTTCCATACAATATTTTTTCCTTTTAAAATATTTAATATTCACACAGCCCTCTGAGTCAGGAGTCTTGGTCCCCAAAACGGGAAAAGTGAGATTCTAAGACCTTAAATATGGTGGTGCCCAAGGGCTGAAAAGAGCAGAGCTGGGACTCGAACCCCAGCAGCCCGACTCACCACGAGGACACAGCATCTTGCCGCCCTCATCAAAGGCCTTACCCCTGTCTCCCTGGTTGCCCTTTAGAGGCTTCCATGTCCCCTTGAGAATGCCCTGGATGCTTGTTTTAACTTCCTTTCGACTGGATACAAAGGAGACTTCAGGGGAGGGCATCAGTGGGGAGAACAAACCCACCCAGAATGCTGGGCCCAAACTTTTCTCCTGGTACCCAATGCCATCACAAAAAGGAAGGTGAAAGGCATCCTGTTCCCTGTGACAAATAACCTGCCCAGCCCTAAGCCCTTGATCTGAATAATCTCAATATCCATATACAAGAGTCTAGCAAGCAAGAGATATCATTCCCATTTTACAGTTGGAAACACTGAGGTGTCTTGTCTCAAGACCATACAACTTAGGAAGCCACAATGGGGATTGAAACCCAGGCCTAGAAGCACCAAGAAGGGCAGGAAAATTCAAAGAGCTGTAGGCAGGCCGTTCAAAACAGCTCAAAGCCTGAGTTTGTGCCAGGACAAGAGGGTCCTCCTCTCCAGGGCTAGCCGCCCAACCAAATGGTCAGAAGCGAGCCCTGAGCAGGTTGTGTCCCCTCCCAGGCCTGGGCCAGCACTGCTGCCCTCTGCCTGTTGCGCTTCCAGGAGTCCACAGATCTGTCACTCAGCGTCACAGACATCCATCTCCCGGCTCCAGGAAACCCGAGCCTCCCCACGCCTGCCCAGCCAGGATCCTAGGACACAGGCCTGGGGGAGGGGAAGCAAGGAGCAGGAAGACCTGGGTCTGGGCTCCTTTTTCCTACCCGCGGAGTCAGACCAGGACAGACATTACGCTAAGTGTGTTCACTTATTCCCTGGTCACTTGTTAAGTTCTTGCTATTTGCTATGCACAGTTGTAAGCCCAGGGGGGAAATCATAGTAAATAAGACAGGACTGCTCTAGAAAGATACTTCATCTTTTTTATGGCTGTATACTGCTCTGTTACCGTCCCCAAACCTTTACGAGTAAGCCCCTTTAAAGTTTTTTTTTTTAACCTATTTATTTTGAAATAATTTTAGACTGGCAAGAAGTTGCAAAATTTGTACAGAGTTCTCATGTACCTTCCTCAGACCTTCCCCAGTGATAACATCTTGCAGAACCACCATACATTTTCAAGACCTGGAAACTGACATTGATACAATAGTATTCCTTAAACTATAGACCTTCTTCAGAGTTCAGGGGAGTTCAGTTTGACACATGTATGGATCTGTATCCGCCATCACAGTTGGAATACAGAATTGTTCTATCACTACAAAGAAATTTCCTCATGCTACCCCTTTATAATTACACCCTCCCCTACCCAAACCACAGGCAACCCCTGATCTATATAATGCTGTCATTTCAGGATACTTATACACGGAAGCATATATCATGTAACCTTTTGAGATCAGGGTGCTGTTGTTTTCACTCAGCATAACACCCAGGTTGTTGGATCTTTCAGTCCTTCATTCCTTTTTTGTGGCTGAGAAGTAGATGGTTTATCCATTTGCCTGTCTAAAGACACTGGGCTGGTTCCAGTTTGGGGCTCTTGCAAATAAAGCTGCTATGAACAGTCACGTACAGGTTTTTGTGTGCATATAGGTTTTTAAATGTGCAGGTGCGCCATTGCTGGGTCATCTGGTGACTGCATGTTTAACTACAAGAAACTGACAAAGTCTTTTCCTGAGTGACTATAGCATGTTACTTTCCCACTGGCAATAGGAGAGGTTGGGTGCTCTACATCCCCACCCACACTTGGTATGTCATATTTTTTCATGAGAGCTTTTCTAACAGGTGTACAGTTATATTTCTTTGTAGCTCTGTTTTGCATTTCCATAATGGCCAAATCTATGCATGTGCGTATTTGCCATCTGTCTTCCCTCTTTGGTGAAATGTCCATTGTCTGTTCACATCTACTTTTGCCCATTTCCTAATTGGATTTTTTTCTTCTCTTTTTTGCTACAGGTTTTAAAGTCCTTTATATATATATAGATATATTTTTTTCGAGAGAGAGAGAGAGAGAGAAAGAGTGTGGGGGAGGGGAAGAAGGAGAGGGAGAGATGTCATCTTAATCTCCACACTGGGCATGGAGCCTGGGGTAGAGGGCTCCATCTCACGGTCCTGAGATCATGACCTGGGCCGAAATCAAGAGTCAGACTGACTGAGCCACCCAGGCGCCCCCTTTTATATATCCTTTATCCACGCCCTTTTTATATTTCTGATCCAGAATTTTGCAAATATTTTCTCATAGTTGGTGGCTGTCTTTTCATTTTCTTAGCTGGTTCTTTCACAAAACTACAGTTTCACATTGTGATCCAGCCCAACTTAATATTTTCTTTTATGGATTATGCCTTTGGTGCCATGTATAGAACTCTTCACCGAACCCTAGGTCACAAAGATCTCCTTTTTCTTCTTTTGCAAGTTTTGTAGTTTTATGCTTTATGTTTAGAGCTATGATCCATTTTGAGTTAACTTTTGTACAAGGTATGAGACTAGTTCAGGGATCATATCTTTGTCTATGGATGGCAAATTGTGTGCTCGCTTCGGCAGCACATATACTAAAATATATGGATGGCAAATTGTTTCCACCTCTATAAAAAATCAGTTGGGCACACTTGTGTGTCTACTTTTCAGTTCTCTATCCTGTTCCATTGATCTGTGTGTCTATCTCTCTGCCAATACCACAGTTTCAATTACTTTAACTCTATAATAAACCTTAACATCAGAGTAAACCTATAATCTCCCACTTTCTCCTTTTTCAATATTGTTTAGTTATTCCAGTTCCTTTGCCTTTTCATGTAAATTTTAGAATCATATTGTCTATATCTACAAAAAACACTGCTGGGATTCTGTTAGGCAATGTGTTAAACCTACAAATCAATTTGGGGGAAACTGACATCTACACAATGTTGGATCTTCCGACTCACGAACAGTGTATCTCTCTTATTTCTCAGGTCTTTTAAAACATTTTTTTCTTCAATATTATTAAACTTTAAGCATATAGTTTCTGTCAATGATTTGCTGGATTTATGCAGAAGTATTTTATTTTGAGGGGAGCAGTTATAAATGGTATTGCGTTCTATTTTTTATTTTATTTTATTTTTTGGTATTGCGTTTTAAATTTTGGATACAGGGGCACCTGGGTGGCTCAGTCACTTAAATGTCCAACTCTTTTTTTTTTTTTAAGATTTTATTTATTTATTTGACAGAGAGAGAGAAAGAGCAAAGGCAGGAACACAAGCAGGGGGAGTGGGAGAGGGAGAAGCAGGCTTCATGCCCAGGAGGGAGCCCAATATGGAGCTTGATCCCAGGACCCTGGGATCATGACCTGAGCCGAAGGCAGACGCTTAATGACTGAGCCACCCAGGCGCCCCAAATATCCAACTCTTGATTTAGGCTCAGGTCATGATCTCAGGGTCCTTGGATGGAGCCCTGCCTCCCCCCTCCCCGCCCCCCGCTCAGCGGGGAGTCTGCTTTTTCCTCTCCTTCTGCCCCTCCCCCTGCTCATGCTCTCTCTCCTTCTCTCTCTCTCTCTCTCTCTCTCTCAAATAAAATCTTTAAAAAAGTTTTTTTGGATCCAATGTTTCATCAGTAGTATATAGAAAAGGTAAATCCATTTTTTTGGTGTTGACCTTGTATCCTACAACCTTGCTATCCTCAATTAGTAGTTCTAGGAGTTGTTTCTGGTTTTGGTTTTGGTTTTTTTTAGATTCCTTATTTCTCTTCCAGGAATCTCCAACTCTGTCACTTAGCCTCAAAGACCTTCATCTCTATGCTCCAGGAAACCTGAGCCTCCCTGCACCTGCCCAGCCAGGATCCTAGGGACACAGAGCCTTGGGGGAGGGGCAGCCAGGAGCTTGAAGACCTAAGTCCTGGCTCCTTTTTCCTGCCCTCAGTCAGGCTCGGGCAGGCCTTGCAGGAAGGTTATTTATTCATTCCCCAGCACTTGACAAGTCCTTACTATGTGCAAGGTACCTTGATTAGCACTGGGAAAACATAAGTAAACAGGACAAAACTGGCCATAAAGACCCACTCCATTCTTTCTGTGGCTGTCCACTGTTCTCTAGCTATCTTGAAACTTTTGTGATCAGGCACCCTTAATATTTTGAACTTTCAATGACTCTCACTTGTGGCTTATTGCTTTCATACACATTAAGACTTGAACTTGAACTCATATTAATTATATTATGTGCATTACAAACAAGAAAAAGCTGTTTAGCATCGTGATTAACCTCACTTTCTTGGGAATCAGACTGCCTGGGTTAATTCCAGGTCCGTGCGATAACCTTGGGGACGTTACTTAACTTCGGCGTCTCACCTTTCCCTTCTCTAAATTAGGGATAATAACACCTCATACAGGGGTGCCTGGGTGGCTCAGTCGTTAAGCGTCTGCCTTCGGCTCAGGTCATGGTCCCAGGGTCCTGGGATCGAGCCCCGCATCGAGCCCCACATCGGGCTCCCTGCTCGGCGGGAAGCCTGCTTCTCCCTCTCCCGCTCCCCCTGCTTGTGTTCCCTCTCTCGCTGTCTCTCTCTGTCAAATAAATAAATAAAATCTTAAAAAAAAAACAAAACGCCTCATACAGTTGCTGGGAAATTTAAATGAGTAAACGGTGTCTGGTTCACAGCGACTTTGCTGTTCTTATTCAAACATGTAAAGTATGAGTAAAAATGTGAGATGTTAACATAGAGATAGAGGATCTACATTTACTTCTTGCACCACCTCTCGGGAGAAGCTGTGTTATATTGAACCATTCCTTTCTGGATGAAGGTTTATGTTGTCCCATTTTTGCTGTCATGAAGACCGCAGCAATGGGCAGCCCTCTCTGTGGCTTCTTTGGCATATGTACCAAAGTGGCTGTAAGGTATCTTCTGAGAAGTGAAACTGCTGAGTCATGAAAAGTGATGTTTTTGTTTTGTTTTGTTTTGTTTTTGTTTTAATAGCTCCTGCCAGGCTGCCCTTTGCAGAGACCATATCAATTTACATCGCCTGGGCATTTCCATTTCTCCAAACCCATAGCAACACTTGATATTGTCAGACTTCAGGCTACCTCCTTTTGGAGAGAGAAGGGACCGGGAGGAAACATGGTGTCCCAAGGAGACATTAACTTTGTTCTGGGCGTTTCGATCTGTTTACAAAAATGTATTCTTTTTTTCTACTTTTAAAGATTTATTTTAGAGAGAGAGACAGAGAACAGGGAGGAGGGAGAGAGAGGACCTCAAGCAGACTTCCCACCCAGCATGGAGCCTGATGTGGGGCTCGATCACGACTGAGCCAAAACCAAGACTCAGTCGCTTAACCAACCGCGCCATGCAGGCACCCCTACAAAATGTATTCTTGATGACTTACATAATTAAACATGAATCCTCAGCAACTCCCCTCCACATGATACCCCTTACAGAACTTAAATCCAGTGGGAGTAATACAGGCTGAGCAATCACACGGACAAAAATTGTGCCTGTGGATGGGGAAAAGGGCTGCAAAGGACGCTGACAGGACGTGGCAGTGTGGTTGCTGATGATCAGGTGGATGACGGTGGTGACGGTTGTTGCCGGCAGGTGCCAGGCACAGTTCTAAGCCCCTTGTGTATGTCAACTCATTTACTCCTCGTCACTACCCTCTGGGGCAGATGTCACTCTCTCCGTTTCCCAGACGATGAAATAAGCCCAGAACTTAAAAACTCGTCCAGGGTCACCCAGGAAGCAGAGGGACCAGGATTTAAGCACAAGCGATCTGGCTCCAGAGCCCAGGTTCTTAACCACCTCCTGCTACAGGTGCCCCTTCCTGCTGGAGAATTCCCATAGGCGGCACAAGGGGCACCATATACCATAAAAGCAAGCAAAGTATTGTGTGGTACAAGAATGATAATAACAGTGACTTATATGGTTATGGGCATTTCCAAGTACCATTGTGCATGTACTTTTATTGAAGCTCGAATTGTACAACAAGACAACGATAGGGCTGTGAAGCATTGGCTCCCATCCCTGCGCAATAGAAGTAGAAATTAGAACTCAGGGCGCCTGGCGGGGGGCAGTCTGTTCAGTGTCCGCTCTTGGTTTCGGCTCAGGTCATGATCTCAGGGTCATGAGATCGAGCCCAGCATAGGGCTCCGTGCTGAGTGCGGAGTCTGGTTTCTCTGCCCCTCCCCCCTTTTAAAATAAATAATTCTTTAAAAAAAAAAGGAACTCAGGCATTACCAGGTTTGCCCAGAGTTACAGTCAGTGTGAGAGTGAGGATGTAAATCCCATTACTCCACCTCCTTGCACCTTGTAGTAATGTTCAGGGACTCAGTGGGCAGAACGGCCCTCCCACGCCAAACATGCCTACACCACGATCCCCAGAACCCGTTAAGATGTTATGTTACAGGACAAAGGGGGCTTTGCAGATGTGATTAAGTTTAAAGACCTTAAATGAGGGAGATTACCTTGGAATTTCCTGGTGGGCCCACTAAAATCACAATTTTAAAAGGTCCTTAGAAGCAGGGGTGCCTGGGTGGCTCAGTCGGTTAAGTGCCTTCAGCTCACGTCATGATCCTAGGATCCTGGGCCCAGAGACTGACACGTGTACAGAGGGAAGACAATGTGAAAACACAAGGGGAATACCATCTACAAGCCAAGGGATGCCTGAGGCTACCAGAAGCTAGGAGAGGGGCATGGAATAGATTTTTGCTCCCAGCCTCACAAGGAACAGACTGATACCTTGATCTTGGACTTGAAGCCTCGAGAATGAAGAGAGAATAAATTTCTGTTGTTTAAGTCACCCCAGCTCGGGGTACTTTGTTACAACAGCTCCGGGAAGCATAAGGCCTGAATGTCAAAACACAAGAGTTTCTCTGCTGGGTGAACCCTGCCTTGGGGTCCAAGAAGGGTCTGTTTTTCTCCACCGTGTAGAGACAGAAATGCAGTCAGCTTTCTCTCTTGCCTTGGCTCTTTGGAGATTTCACTTCTGGGGTGGCTGGACTCCAGGTGTGTTCCCCCAAACCCAAGAGTAGTCAAAACCACCAAGCTATGCTCAGTTTTACCCTAAACTACCATACCCTGCACTGAACTTGACCTTGGGGAGAGTGCAATTAGAATGTGCTCCTCCCCGAGACTGTGTGATAATCTTCTTCCCATAAACCAGGAGACTGGGGGTCAGAAGAGTTGTGTGACTACAGGGGGACACAGCCCGCAGGTGGCAGATCCCCAAGCATGAATTTTCTGACCGCGGATCTGCTTTTATGCCAACTGATTTGCTCCTCAGCCCCCTTGCTCCCTTTCTCTCTTGAAAAGTTCATGCAATTCTGCCACTATTATTGCTACTACTATTATTAACACACTTCGATCGTGCTTCCAAAAATAGGTGCTGGACACTTTGCAAAATGTTTCTCATGTAGTAATGCTCAGGGACTCAGTGGTGTGGGTAGTCTACCCTTCCACACTGTGACACGGTCTCCCACATACGTGTCTGTTTGACTCACGGACCTCACTGTATTTGATCAGTATCCAGTTTTAGGCAATGATTACGGGGCTATGAATTTCCTCGTACATGTGTGATTCCTGCCTGCGTGTGAATATACCTTTTGGATAAATGCCTCTGATTGGAATTGTAGGCTCAGAGGGTATGTGTGTATGTGTCAGGTTATTTTTGCCTTGATTCTTTGCTTCTCCTATTATAGGGAGAGGAGAAGCAACCAGGCTCGAAACGAACCTTGCCTTGATCACCAATTCTTATATAGTGTGAGCTAGCAAACGTGTATTGGACAGCTTCTGGGGAAACCGAGAAAAGAGTGAGTCTTGGAGGCTATCCTCACAATCTTGCAGGGGACACAGACGGATCCCTGGGTAGCCAGTACCTGGACTCCCTAAATCTGTCATCATCCAGGTTTCATCATCCCGGTTTTCACAGGCCTCGTGTTTTGGAGTCAGGCCTTAGAACACTCTCCTGGCCCGTGATAAGTGTGCAGTAAACCTTAGCCAACGCCACCATCATGACCCTTTGGGCCAACCCCCTCTCTCCAAACACTCTCTAGAGCTGAGTAGCACCTGCCCCCTTTTTATGATCCTCCTGCGTCCAGAGAAGTTAACGGTCCTATCGAGGTTATGCCAGATTATCTCTCTCTCTCTCTCTTTTCTCCCCCGCTCCGGACACTCCAGAGATCTGGCTTTTTATGTGAAACGTCCTGACTTTTTAATGTTAGCAACTAATTAGGATTAAAAACAAAAAGCAACAAAAACCCACTCTTGCGGTCAAACAAACCCCATCTGCAGACCAGATGTGGGCTGCCAGTCCTCCTGGGAGTCAGGCAGACAGGGGTTTGTGTCCCAGCTCTGCCACTTACAAGACGTGGGACCACGTCATCAGCTTTGAAAGCCTAGGCATCCTCATCTGGAGAAGGACAATGATAATCCCCACTTTGCGCGATTGAGTTTGAGCGATTGACAATTTGTGTAAATTACCTGGCATCTTGCTGGCGCTCGGTAGGGGGTAGATCACTGTTACGGTTATGGCAGTGGCATTAAATGAAGTCAAAACGATGGTAGGCGGAGTTGTTTGAGGGAAGCTGATTCCATTTGGGTTTGTCAAGATTTAGTTGACCCAGATGGAGTCGTCCAGAGGCAGTTGGAAATGTGTGTGGAGGCAGGAGATTTTCTTCTGAAGGAGGGTTTGTCTTCCATCAAGAGTTTCTCTTTACACAGAGGTGAGGCTTTTGTTTGTTTGTTTGTTTACTCTTTATGTGAGTTTGGGAAGTTCACCGGCTTCTGGCCACCACCACCGTGTTGGATACTCTGAAGTCTTGCTTTCACTGCTTCCTGGAAAGTAGCATAATCCCCTGAATGGCTGCTCTTCTAACAGGAGGTGAACCTGGAAAGAGGAAATCACACTGGGTCTGGTTCTTAAAAGTGGCAGCATGTGAGGCCGAGAAGGTGATGGAGGCTGAGGGCAGAGGCCGCTCACTCGCTATCTTGAACAAAGAACAAGGCACCCAAATGATGTCAACAAGCTTTTTCTGAGAATTCTCCTCCACTGTGGGGCCTTGGACTCCCTTATTGGAAGAAGCGTCTGGACTTTACTGAGGAGATAAGGGCTCTCATTGTTCTTTTGCTCTGTATTCTCTCTGTGACCCTGGCCCAGCCACTTCTGCCCTTTGGACCTAGGGTCATTATTTGTAAAGCAAGTAAGTGTGTTCGACTATGTGTCAGTTTGCTGGAGGAACCAAAACAAAATATTACAGATGGGTCATTTAAACAACATAAATATATTTTCTCACACCTGTGGAGGCTCAGAATCCGAGATCCAGGGGCCGGCATGTTTGGGTTCTGGGGAGAGCGCTCTCCTTGGCTTGTAGACGGCCATCTTCTTGTGTCTTCACGTGGTTTTTTCTGTGGGTGTCTGTGACCTCACCTCCTTATGGGGACACTAGTCAGAATGGATTAGGGTTCACCCTAATGGCCTCATTTCAACTTACTGCTTTAAAGGCTGTGTCTCCAAGTACAGTCACATTCTGAGGTACTGAGGATTAGGACTTCAACATGTGAATTGGGGGGATAGGGGACACCATTCAGCCCACAACAGACCAGTTCAGTGTTTCTTACAGTCTGGGTTCCTGCTGCTAGTGGAATTGACTTTACATCAAGTGCAGAAATAAGCCTCGAAGAACAATCAATCCTTCTGATTACTTGAAGAAGAAAAGGTTCGATTTAGTACTAATGTGACTTTCATACCCTTGTGACACTTGCCAGAACAAATGGCGAGCGGGTCTCGGGCTCAGAGCCTTCAGCAGGCAATTATATCTGTATTAGTTACCTATTGATGCGTGACAAATTACCCTCAAACTTAGCAGCCTAATACAACTCACATTTATTATGTCAGTTTCCACGGGTCAGGAATTCAGAAGCAACTTAGTTGGGTGGTTCTGGTTCAAGGTTTCCGACGAGGTGCGGAAGCCTAAAGCCTTGACTGGGACGGGTGGCTATAGCTCAGAGGTGGATCAAGTTGGTGCTGGCTGTGGGAGGAAGCCCTCCATTCCTTGCCCCGTGGTTTGAGCGTCCTCACAACATGGCAGCCGGCTTCTTCCAGAATGAGCAGTTGGAGAAAACAAGAGGGCAAGGAGGAAACCACAATGTGTTTCATGTCCTAGACTTAGAAGTCATCTACCGTCATTTCCAGACTGTCCTGTTGGGAGACTGGAATGAATAGGGCACAGGTCAGTCCTATTTCCTACGGGAGAGAAGCACACAAGGGCATGAAGACCAATAGGCAAGGATCACTGGGGGCTAGTCCAGAGCCCGACGCAGTAGAAAGTAATATGGGTTTTATTTACTGATGATTCTTTGGTTACCTCATTTATATTTGCATACACAGAAAATATATATTAGTATTTTGCGTTCTTTTATTTATAAATACACACATATACAAGTGATATGCTATATATTAATATCTAATATGCTTTTTTCCCCACTCAATAATACATTTTTGAGATCAATCTGTGTTAATACACACAGATCTGGTTCTTTCCCTTACATTATAAGTATGTGCCATTTTTATTTGTCCATTCCCCTATTAGTGGCCATTTAGATTATTTCCAATTTGGGGCCTGGATGGCTCAGTTGGTTAAGCATCTGACCCTTGGTTTTGGCTGAGATCGTGATCTCAGGGTCGTGAGATCGAGCCTGGTGCCGGGCTCCACGTTTAGCTCGGAGTCCGCTTGAGATTCTTTCCTCCCCCTTCTCCTCTGTCCCCCTCTCCCTCTGTTCCTCCCCCCCCCACACTTGAGCTCTCTCACTTTCTAAAATAAATAAATGAATAAAATCTTTAGATTGTTCCCAGTTTTTTTGCATTTACAGCATTGATGACTGAAACATCCTTGTACGTGTCTTGGGATAGGTGATGAGAAGGGAAATTGCTGGGTTACAGAATATGTATATTTTATATTTTCCCAGATGGAGCCAACTGTCCTTTACAATAGTTATCCTAATTTTCACTACCCCCCCAATGCAACATCTTACAAAGGTTCCCACTTCTCCATAATATTACTAACTCTTGATGTCGCCCCAAACTTTTAATTGTTGCCAGTCTTGATGCGTGGAGAAATGCTATCTCAATATCTTGATTTTTAAAAATCATGGTAAAAAAACAGGTAACATAAAATTCACCATCCTGACCATGTTTAAGTGTACAATTCAGTAGTGTTCAGTCTTTACACATTGTTGCAGCTCTCCAGAGCCTTTTCATCTTGTGAAACCGAAGCTCTATATCCATTGAACAATAACTCCCCACTTCTCCCTCCCCCCGGGACGACCACCCCTCTACTTCATATTCCTATGAGTTTGACTACTTTGGATAAAACGTATGAGTAGAAACAAACGTTTTGTCTTTTGATGACTGGCTTATTTCACTTAGCGTAATGTCCTCAAGAGTCGTCCATGTGGTAGCACGTGACATGCTCTCCTTCCTTTCTGAGGCTGAATAATAGTCCATTGTATGGATGGACAGACCACATTCTCCTTATCAATTTATCCACAGATGGATATTTCGGTTGCTTCCACCTCTTGGCTATTGTGAACAATGCTGCTGTGAGTATGCGTGTACAAATATCTCTTCTTTTCATCCTTTTGGGTATAGACCTAGAAGGGGGATTGCTGGGTCACAGGGTAATTTTGTTTTTTATTTTTGAGGTGTCTCCATCCTGTTTTCTAGAGCAGCAGTCCCATTCTACATTCCCTCCAACGGGGCACGAGGGTTCCAATCTCCCCACATCCTTGCCAACATGGGTTATTTTCTGTGTTTCTTGATAGTGGCCATTCAGCATTTTAATTTTACATCTCCCTGAGTACGAATGAGTTTGGGCATCTATATACTAATGCTCCTTCAACAATGGGGACATTACGGTTCTGGGGGATTCCGTCACTTGCCCCAAAACTCAGGTTGGTCAGTGGTAGAGCTGAGTTGGAACCCAGGTTGTAGGCTCCCGATACCCCTGTCCTTTCCAGATGTGACCCTGCCTTCAAACCTGCAGGGCTTCTTTAAGAAAAGAAAGGAGGGGTAAGGAGCAGCTCTGAATTGCTTCTGAATTCCTGCCTGTTATGCCTCTGACAAGTGGGGAATCTACAGAGCATTATTGTTCTTGGATCCACAGGCCGAGTGGTGTTACCTCCACCTAGGAGGAAGCGGTGTCTAAGCTAATACCCTGGACGGGAAATGTGTGCCCAGAAGATTAGCTCCATTGTGTGGGGCTGGACGATTTCCACCGACTTTGTTTATGGGACAGATTGTTTTTGTGAAGTTGTTTGCTCCGGTGAGTCTCCAAGCTCTTGAGGCCTGCTGGCCGCGGATAGGGTCAGATTTACGGGTAGCCTAGAGTGTGGTCAGGAAAGACCACAAAGGAGAGGTCCCCTAGGGGACTTCAAGAGTCTGTCTAGGACTCCCTCGTAAAGCAAAATCGCGGTCCTATTTTATTTTATTTCTAAAATTGGATGTGAGACGGGCTGGTGGATTTTTCGTCGCCTTTGGCTCTTGGGGCTGATATTTTTATGTCCACTGTCTACATCCCATGTCAGCTCACCTCTGCACACATCCATGTGTGTGGCTGGAATTTTGAGGTTGTTGCTTTTTGCTCCCGATTCCTTCTGCCAGAAGCTTCACGCGCCTACAGCACCACTCGCTTGCGCCCATTTGTTCCAGATCAGTGAGCAGATGGCGCTGGGAGAGCGCGTGGTTCACACTCCTTGCTCAGAGGCCACGAGGCCTCTCTCCTCGGGTGGTCTGGGAGAATGCATTGTGTCTGCATGCCGCACAGATGCCAATTGCTAACATGTGCTCTCTCTTCATTGTTCTGGCCTCCTACCCACCCACCCAGCCAGCCACCACCCAGGCAGAACGCCCCAGCACCCTGAGCTTCCATGCTGTCCTCAAACCTCAAGAATTTAGGCCAGGCAGTCTGGAAGAGAAGGATGCAGAAATCCAAAAGAAAAATTAGAAGACTTCTTAGCTTTGCTCAATCTCAGCTTTCTTACTTATACGATGGCACGATAAGGCCACCCCCACTCCCGAGATTACTGACGGAGTCAAAGACGTTGATAGCTAAAGCGTATACTACAGTGCCAGGTACCTGGGAAGCACTTGATAAATGGTTCCTCTTATTTCCTGAATGCCCAGCTTGTGCCAGACTCTGTGCTAGGGACATGGGAAACTGACATGAGACGCAACCTTGTCTCTAAGAGCTCACCTTCAAGAGAGAACCACGATTAACAGGCTAGTGTATGTAATGTGATGATAGAGAGAAGCACAGAGTAGGCACCTAAACCAGCCTGGGGGTATCCGGGAAGTCTTCCTGGAGGAGGTGACCGCTGAACTGAGCCTGAAAAGTGACTCCCTCTGCTTTTTAGATGATCCAGCCGATCATGCATGCATGAGCCTCCCATGACTCCGATTGGTGGCCTTTCCTATCTGCTCCAGCTCTGGCTGTCCTCCTCTCTTGAGTGTCCTCAATGCTGTGCTAAAAAAAAAGAAATCTCCACTTAACTATTCCCTCTCTCCTCTAATGCAAATGTCTTCAGTCTTTAACAGAAAGGATATCGCCTTAAAGCTTTCCAAGACTCCCACCAGTCCCTGGGAAAGGCTTTCATCACTCATTTGTTGGTTCATTTACTTAATCTACTGGTTATCAATAAACACCAACTGGTAATGAGTCTCACCCTGGAAAATCAGGTCCAGGTTCTGTACAAGCCTTAAAATGAGGCGTGTTTGTCTCTTTTCCTGTCCCTGAGCCACCGTCCAGGTCCCGGCGGCTCTGGGCATGGCTGATGGCAGTGTCCATGGCAAGACAGCAGGATGGAAGGAGAGACGAGGTTTGACAACCCACGTCTAGCATCTGACCTCTGTCACGCTCCTTCATGGCTCTTGCTTTGCCCTCATAACCCTGGAAGGTGGCCTCTATTATCCTGTTGCCCTGGTCCCCGTCTCAGCAGATCGCAGTTGTTGGGTCTCCAGCTGGGGGACACCTAGACAGCTGGGGGTCAGCTCAGTCCACTCAAGGCGCCTCCCGGCTGACCAGCCCAACCTCAGCTCCTTCCCCCTGCGGTCTGGCTGCCACGCCCACTTTATCCCTGGTCCTCTAGGGTCACCCTGGGGCCACTTCCCCGCTCCCAGGGCAACTCCCATTCATGTCACCCACCGGCACTGTCAGCTGTTTTTTGTGTGTATCCCTCTGCAGGGCACACGGAACCTTCTAGATGCAGAGTTCAAGCCCTCTCTCTGCCTAACTATGTTATATACTGATTTTATTTTCATGTTGTCTCTTCCTAGGATCCCAAATGCGAAATGATGCAAAAATCTTCTCCGCCTTTGGCTTACCCCACACCCTAACAATCTTCTCCTGGGGGTTTTGCCTAGAGGGACATGCGGACACAGCTCACTGCTTCCCCACCTCTCTCTCTCCCGCTTCTTCTACACTCTTCACTCCACTGCGCTGGAAGGGATTAGCTTTAGGAGTGGGGAGGAAGGTGGTTCAAGGAAGGAAGCCAGCTGGCTGATTAGGGAACGTATGTCTGCAGATATTTGAAAATCTTACCCATCACCCTCCCTGCCAAGGTTCCTGGGAAGATTAAATAGGAGAGGTATACGTGTGCTATCTCTCTGTATGCATGGGAAGAGACCAAAAGAATAGAAAGAGTGTAGGTTCTGGAATCAAGCTGCTTGGGTTCACGTATGCTACCTCCATCAGCTAGAAGCTGTATGGCCTTTGGCAACTCATTTAAACTCTCTGAACTTCTGTTTGCTCCACTGTAAGATGGGGGTAATGTTAACCCCTACCTCGCTGACTTGTGAGAAATAAGTGAAATCATGCCCCTGTATTCATTAGGTTGTGTATTTGGGTGCTAATCATAAAGATTGGCGCCAACTTTATCTGGGCATATGTGCTCCTTGATGTGACCCTGCATAAAAGTGAGTTGGTCGGGGCGCCTGGGTGGCTCAGTTGGTTAAGCGACTGCCTTCGGCTCAGGTCATGATCCCGGAGTCCCGGGATCCAGTCCCGCATCGGGCTCCCTGCTCAGCGAGGAGCCTGCTTCTCCCTCTAACCCTCCCCCCTCTCATGTGCTCTCTCTCTCTCTCTCTCTCTCTCTCATTCTCACTCTCTCAAAATAAATAAATAAATCTTAAAAAAAGTGAGTTAGTAAAGAAAAAGGAAATGAATTCTGAATAGGGACCTAGCAAACCGTCTCTATCATGGCTGGTAAAGTGGGTCAGAATAGTGCCTAGCGCAGAGTAAATACTGGACAACGTTAGTTAGCAGCAGTGATATTAGTCATGAACTCTGTCCCATGGAATCTGAAATTTGGACTGGCATCTACTCGGTTGCAAGGCACTTAGGAGAAAATGGTTGTGGGATCCCTAGGAATCACCCAATCATTTCAGATTTATAGCTTGCTCCCCCCCCCCCCCGCCCACCAACATATGGTGATTCTCTGTCCCTATAACCTCCGATTTACCTCTGCATGGCTTTAGCCAAGCGTGAGTTATAATGCACACTTCAGTTCTTCCTACGGGGCACAACCACACAATCTCATATTGGATTTCATTTCCAGCATTTCTTGGCCTGAACTTTGGAATATACCAGGCTTTATGCGCTCTACCCTTTTGTGTGTTGGTGTCTGTCTCCCTCTCCACTCCCTAAACGTGCTAATCCAGCAGCTCAATGTAAATGGTGTGATTTTCTTCCAATGGCCCTGGTCATGTTTCATAATCAATAGCCCGACTTGTCAGCACCAAGTAAACACAACTTTCATTTGAAGCGAAGATAGGAAGCCAAAGGACACTGCTGCAAAATCACACAGAGAAGGAACCCTTTCTTCCACACATTAATTAGGTCATTAAGTCAACAAATAAAACAATCCTTTGAGCAATGGTTCTATGCCAGGCACTGCTCTAAACACTATACGTGTGTTGACTCATTTCGTCCTTGTGATCTTTCAAGGTGTTGTGAGTGTCCCTATTTTATAGGGGAGAGAACTGGGGAACACACAGGTGAATAGCGATTGAGTTCTATTGTGAGTCAGGCCCCGTGCCCAAGGGGCTGAAGATGCAGCAGTGAATAAGACAGACGTGAATTCCTATCTCACGGCACCTTGAATCTAGTGGAAGAATATGGACAAAAAGCAAACACCTAAATTAATAAGATAACTTCAGAGATTGTTTCAGCCAGATACGGTGGTTTTGGCCGCAAGTGCCGGATAACCCAATCACAGTGGCGTAAACCCTAGGGTTTTCTTTTCCTCCATGGCACAGATGGTCATAGGATGCTGGTGCTGGTTCTATGGTGCAGGAATCTGATATTTGCATGGTCTTTCCCTCCTGGTCATAGAATGGCTGAACAGCTCCAGTCATCAGCCCTGTGATCCAGGGGCAGGTGGAAGATGGGGAGGGGCAGTGCCAGTGTCTCTCGTAGGCCAGATGGGGGTCTGATGGGCACCTCTGCCTGGATGGCCATGGAGGAGAAGGAAGCGGATAGCAGAAGTCAGGCCAGCCGGCCAACAGTGCCTGCCACAGGAAGTGCAGGAGGAGAAGTCAAACAGGACCCTGGGAGTGAGGGCTCCCGGGTATGGCACACACGGAGGGGAGGTGACAACCGAGCGGAGAGCCAATGATGAGCGGTCAACCCTGCGAAGATCTGGGGACCCAGCATTCCACCCAGAGGACAGAGCAAAGCAAAGAGCCTCATTCAGAAATGAGCATGGTGAGGCGTTGGGACAGAGAGGGGGCCAGAGTGGCTGGAGAAGACAGTGATGGGGAGCCGGTCAGGGGGAACCCAAGAGGAAGACAGGAGCTACCTCATCGCGCAGGATTTTTGGATCTTACTCAGCATGTGATGGGAAGTTACTGGAGGCTTTTAATCAGGGAACTGAAATGATCCGATTCATGTCTTAAAAGGAATTATTGGGGCAGAAGAACTGCTGTGAGGGTCACAAGGCTTAAGGAGACTTAATTCTAGGTGACGGTACGGTTTTCCCAGCTCCCTCTTTCTGGTTTCCTTCTTTCCGCCTCTTGGACCTCCTCTGTGCCCACCTTGTCTCACACTGGCTCCTGGAGAGCTGGACTGGGCCGTGCTCATCTCTGTCCCCCAGTACCTGGCACAGGGCCAGATACATGGCAGCACTTGGTAAGCATCCCAAACTGGAGCCATTCACCCTCCTCTCTCGTGGTTGGGGCTACATCAGTGGCCCTTAGCCAAGAGAGTCTGCCTCCCAGAGGATGCTTGGCAATGTCCGGAGACATTTTTGGTTGTCACGAACAGAGCGGGAACAGAGGTTGCTACTGGCATCGACTGGGACAGAGCCCGGGGACACCACTAAGCATCCTACAATGCACAGAACAGCCCCCCCCCCCGCGATACAGAATTATCCAGCCCCAAACATCAGCAGTGCTGGGGTTGGGAAGACCTTCACTACCTCTATATACCTGTTCTCTTATTTCCTTAATATTTCCCTTTACATTTGCTCACTCTCTAAATTAAAAAAAAAAAAAGCTGCGTATCACTTCCATAAATAAGAAATCGGGGTCACTTGCCATCAATAGAAGATAACTGGAAAGATAAATACTCAGCAAACCGAAGTCGACTACATTCTAGCCGGAGCGTGCCACTAGCTCAAGGCTCTGGGTTTCCAGAGCCTTGGTTAAAAAGGGCATTTGGGGGCGCCTGGGTGGCTCAGTCATTAAGTGTCTGCTTTTGGCTCAGGTCATGGTCCCAGGGTCCTGGGATCGAGTCCCGCATCGGGCTCTCTGATGGGCAGGAAGCCTGCCTCTCCCTCTCTCACTCCCCCTGCTTGTGTTCCCTCTCTCGCTGTCTCTCTCTGTCAAATAAATAAAATCTTTAAAAAGGGGGGGGGCAATGTCACAGAAGACTAAGAAAGATGGAGGAACTGCTTTAGATTATTGAGAGTAAAGAGAAAGGACTTATACATGCAATGTAATTCTGAACTAGATGCTGGGTTAAAAAAACTACAATTCCTGAAACGGCTTTTTGGGGACGGTTCGCAAACTTCGAATATGAATTTAATATTAGATGCTGGCACGCTGTCACTGGGAAATTTCCTGAGTTTAGTAACCATACTACGGTGATGGAAGCCAATGTCCTTCCTTGTGCTTAGGGGGTACATGAAGTATTGAGGGATAAAGGACGATGATCGTGGCAATTTGTTCTCAAATGCTTTTGTAATAAGTGTGTGTATGACTTGACTTTAAGAAAGAAAGATTGGGCAGTAGTTGTGACTCTTTTTTTTTTCTTTTAAGATTTTATTTATAAGAGAGGGAGAGAGCGAGCGTGAGAGGGGGAGCGGCAGAACAAGAGAAGCAAGCTCCGTGCAGGGAGCCCGAAGCGGGGCTCGATCCCAGGACCCTGGGATCATGACCTGAGCCCAAGGCAGATGCTTAACTGACTGAGCCACCCAGATGCCCCAGCGGTTCTCTGCTTTTGAAAGCCCTCAGGAGCTACGAACATTCTGATACCTGAGCCTCACTACTACGACTGAATTATATCAGCACCTGTAGGGGTGGTATTTTATAAAAATCTCCCCAAAGGTTCAGAGATGTTTGAGAACTACTGCCCCCGGGAATGAAGAGCGTGGGGCTGATTCCATTATAAATCTTTCAGTTTTATTTTTTAAAAGCGTATGTATGTGCATGTGTGCATAATACATATGTATACACTTACATATGTCTTCATGTTTATGGGTATATATTACACATCTCCATGTATATACGTGTGCGTGCACACACAGAAAGAATGCAAACGTGCAAAAATGTCATCAGTTGGTGAATCTTGGTGAAGAGTGTAAGAGTTTATTGGACTGTTCCGAACTTTTCTGTATGTCTGGATTTTTTTCAAAATAAAAATTAAAAGCAAGAAAACAAGCACATAAAAGACCTCCTGAAGGTACCTCTAGTATCACAAAAGTCTCAAGTTTTTAAAAGCTCAGGAAAGGGGGTGCCTGGGTGGCTCAGTTGTTTAAGCATCTGCCTTTGGCTCAGGTCATGATCCCGGGGTCCTGGGATGGAGCCCGAGACCCACGTCGCGGGGGTCCCTGCTCAGCGGAAAGCCTCCTTCTCCCTTTCCCCTCTGCTCCTGCTCTCTCTCTCTCTCAAATAAAGTCTTAAAAAAAAGTAAAATAAATAAAAGCTCAGGAAGTGCTTCCATATTAGTTTCTAATGAGTTGAACACTTCATATTTTATTCCCAAAATAAGTTCAGAAAAATTAAGATGTCTACCAAATGGAAAAATGATCTCTTCCTTGTCTTCATGTTTATGTTGATGAAGACAGCCAAATTAACCAAGGAATGATACTAGGATTGTTTTTTGAGGGGAGGGAGTAATTCTGTTATTGCTGCAAAATCACACTTCTGTAGAGCTTAGTTCTGTGTATCCATGAGAGAGTATGTTCTAGTCAATGTGCCTGAGGCTGGGATGCTCTTGACTGATATGAAAGAAAAAAATATTTTCTTTTTAAAAAAAGTGAGCAAAAGAAGCGTTAAAGAAAGAGTAGCACCAACAAGAGGCTTTCTCAGCAGAGGGATTGAAATTTCAGCAAATAGAAAGAGGGATGATTTTCTCATTGTGATTCAATGTGTTCAGCCGGCGTAGAGTCCACCCAAGACCAGGGAAACTCAGCCGTGGGGGGGGTGGGGGGGGTTCCTCTTCAGTCTTATGAAAGTACCAGCCTGGAGACTAGTTTATTATTATCCTGTTATCCGAGGATAAAACTCTGGAGGCCAGGGGCCAATTTGGGGGCGGGTCGTCCTGCCCTTTGAGGTCTTTACGATCTAAAGACCCTTGTGAAGGGACTGGCCCCTCCCACTGCATTCTGAGTCCTGGGGAAATTCCAACATCCCCGCAAGGATGTCCCTGTCATTTGTCTTCGGTCTGGCAAGCATTCGGTCAGTCCCTTGCTGCAACGTTCATCACACACAGACGCACCCGGACACAGACACACAGAGACACAAACACACGCACAGAGGCACATAAACACAAAGGCGTGCCCAAGCGTAGGCAGGCAGAGCGGCACCCACAGACTCAGACCAGCGGACACATGCGTAGACACACACAGCACACACACAGATAGGCAGGGACACACCAGACCTGAGTGTGCAGTAGGCTTTACAAGGGGCTCAGGGTCTGGAGGGAATTTTCTATACAAACAACTTTCAAGTGATCATTAGGTATATATATTTCTTAAGACTTTATTTGTTTGAGAGAGAGAGAGCACGAGCAGGGGGAGGGCCGGAGGGAGAGGGAGAAGCAGGCTTCCTGCTGAGCAGTGAGCCCCACCTGGGACGGACCCTGGGATCACAACCTGAGCTGAAGGCAGACGCGTAACTGACTGAGCCACCCAGGCGCCCCAGATCGTTAGGTATCTTCAGAGTCCCCTGAATGTCATTCCCTTTCTCCCTTCTTTTACTGTCCCTTCCAAAGATTCTTCTCCACTGTTTTTCTCATCAGAACAGTACATTACTTCTCAACTCTCCAATTGCAAACTGCTCTGGGCGTCGCATGCACGCGTCTTCTCTCATGGACGTGCTTACTAAGAAACAGGCCTCCAGTTTGGGCTTTTCCTCTCTTGGCAGGTTTTGTCTGGGGAAAAGAGCAGCATAGAGATCGATTTCCATGCTGCTGTGAATTCCACCATGTGCCCTCAACACAACCCTAAAGCCCTGGCCCCGTGTCTTTGTCCCTTCGGGCTGCTAACAGAGAGACCATAAACATGGTGGCTCATGAACAACAAACATTGATTTCTCACAGTTCTGGCGGCTAGGGAGTCCAAGATCAAGGTGCCGGCAGATTTGGTGTCTGGTGAGATCCTCTTCCTAAGTTCACAGTCGGCCATCCTCTCTCTGGGTCCTCAGACCTCTGGGGTCTTTTTTATAAGGGCACTCATTTCCACTCCTGAGGGCTCCCCTCTCATGACCTAATCACCTCCCAAAGACCCCACCTCCTAACGCCATCCCCTTGGGGGTTAGGTTTCAACATATGAATTTGATCGGGGGGTGGGGGGACACAAACATTGAGACCGTAGCAGGTGATTACACTCCATTTGTTACCACCATTTAGAGAGGGTTTCTATTGGTGGTAATGGTGGTGGTTTCATTCATCTCTACCTGGTAGAATTGTTGGGAAGACCCTATGACAGGTGGTGGATAGTTGTGGTGGTGGTGGTGTCTACTGTGGATTTACGATTCTATCCTAAGTCAACTTACGACCTAGTATTCTAGGAGATCCCTGTCCTGTCTCTTTAAACACACCAAGCTCTTTCCTGGCTCCAGGTTTTGGGTGTGCTCTTCTCTCTACTGGGGTTCTTCTCCCGTTCTTGGTACGTTCAAGACTGGTGTCTCAGTCTTGGTGTCATTACCCTAGAAAAACTTTTCCAGACCTTAGTGATTTCCTTCACAGCATTTGGCACAACTCATGATTACTTTAGTTTTCTTTTGTACTTATCTGGAGCCTGTTCTCCTCCCGTCGGGAGTTAACTCCATGATGACCAGAACCACGTCTTGTTGTTGACTGAAACTCCCGTTCCAAACCCTCCCCCAAGAAATGGATGGCTCTTAAGGGCCTTATTTCTTACACCAGTTTTTGAATGGACACTTTGCAGGTTCCTCCTAGAAAACCCTGTCAGCAATACCTAGGTAAACTCAGCACCTCATTTTTCTTTTAAGATTTTATTTATTTATTTATTTATTTATTTATTTATTTATTTATTTATTTGAGAGAGAGAGAATGCAGGAGGGAAAGGGAGAATCTTTTTTTCTTGTTTATTTATTTATTTTACTTTTATTAATTAATTTATTATTTTTTCCATTTTTAACATTTAAATTCAATTAATTAACAAACAATGTATTATTGGTTTCAGAGGTACAGGTCAGTGATTCATCAGTCTTATATAATATCCAGTGCTGACTACATCATGTGCACTCCTTAATGTCCATCACCCAGTTACTCCATCACCCTACCCCACTCCACTCCAGCAACCCTCAGTTTGTTTCCTATGATTAAGAGTCTCTTATCGTTTGTCAGGGAGAGAGAATCTGAAGCAAACTCCATGCAGAACGCAGAGCCCAATGCAGGGCTCTATCTCACAACCTCGAGATCATGACCTGAGCCAAGACCAAGAGTCAGATGCTTAACTGCCTGAGCCATCCAGGTGCCCCAGCACCTCATTTTTAAAAAAAACTTTTTATTTTCAAATAATTTTAGACTTATGGAAGAGTTACAAGAACAGAAGAGTATTCCCATATACCCTTCACCCAACACCTCCAAATGTTAGTGTCTTTTAAACTGTAGTCCAGGGGCTCCTGCGTGGCTCAGTCGGTTAAGCATCTGCCTTTGGCTCAGGTCTCTATCCCAGGGTCCTGGGATCGGGTCCCAGGTTGGGCTTCCAGCTCAGCGGGGAGTTTGCTTCTCCCTCTCTCTCTCTCTCTGCCCCGCTCCCCGGCTCGTGCTCACAGGTGCTCACTCTCTCAAATAAATAAATAAAATCTGTTAAAAAAAATAAAAATAAAATAAACTATAGTACAATTATCAAAACTAAGAAATTAACATGGGTACAATATTATTAACTAGCCTAAGAACTTTGTTCAGATTTCACCAGTTTTTTCCTCTAACGTCCTTTTTCTACCCAGGGTCCCACACTGCATTCAGTAATTATGTCTCTTTAGTCCCCTCCAGTCTGTGACAATTCTTCCGACTTTCCTTGCCTCTTATGACTTTGACACTTTTATTTTATCTTACTTTATTTTATTTTATTTTAATTCCAGTATAGTTAACCTATAGTGTTGTTATTAGTTTCATGACTTTGACACCTTAAAGAAAATACCGGTCTCATATTTTGTAGAATGTCCCTCAGTTAGGGTTTGTCTGATGTTTTCTCTGGATACTACAGGGGTTGAGTTCTGGGGGAGGATGCCATGGAGATGAAGTGCCCTTCTTATCGGATTATATCAGGCATAAAAACATAACGTAGTGCTAGTGATGTTAACCTCAATCAGTTGGTCAGTGTGGTGTTTATAGGGTTTCTTCACTGTGAAGTTACTATTTTTCTCTTTATAACTAATAAATATCTTGGGAGGGAAACTTCAAGACTATCCTGTTTACCCTCAAACTTTTGCCCTCTTAAATTTTAGCATCCATGGATGGATTTTACCACAGCAGTTATTATCCGCATGCGCTGTTCAATGGTGATTTTTATTTATTTCCCTCATTCACTCTACACTTATTTATTCATTTTTTGAGGGGAGGTGCAAGCAAGCGGAAGGAGGGGCAAAGGGAGAAGAATAGAGAGAATCTTAAGCAGGCTCCGTGCTCAGCACGGTGCCTGACGTGGGGCTCGATCTCAGGACGCTGAGTTCACCCCTGAGCTGAAATCAAGAGTCAGATGCTTAAACAACTGAGCCACCCAGGTGCCCCTCACTCTACATTTATTAATTATAATTCTTCTTTAAGGAGAGAGACTCCCTCCCCCCCTCCCTTCTTTCCTTCCTTCCAACCATATGAACTCAAGGACATTTATTTTATTATAAGGCTTATAATCCAATACTATTGTTTTTTGTTGTTGTTGCTCAGATTGTTCCAGCTTGGGCCATTGGGAGCTCCTTCAGGTTGGCTCCTTTAGCCTCAGTAAGCACCCAAACTTTTTAAAGCAATTCCCTAATTTCTGGTCCTGCCTGGTATTCTTGGCTCATCTTGTGTTTTCCCTGCCCCAGCTCTGGAAGCAACCACTTCTCCCAGGAGCCCTGGTTCCTTTTATTGGAGTACGGTGTTTAGAAACCAAGATATTAGTGGTAAGTGTGCTCATTGCTACTGAAGAATCCTTGCTTCTAGGACCTCTCGGTGTTCAGAGCTTGGAAATACATATATTAATCCATGCAAATGCATCTATATTTGTATCTCTATGTGTCTATCTTTCTGTTTATTAAAAAACCTTAGTTTATTACAAGACTGATTTTAACTCATCACCATAGGATCATTCTAGCCTCCCACCTTATTTGTAATTTTCTTTATTTGCAACTTGGTTTTTTTTTTTTTCATTGAAGGGCTGATCCCTAAATCTTGATACATTGTAAAACACCTTCCCTTCTTATTCCTCCCCACTTCCTTTCTCCCCTGGAAATGGCTGACGTGAGAACACAACATTGAACGCTGGAGGCTGCCGTCGGAAGCTAGACAGAAAAGAACCCAGCAGATTTCATGGTCCTTCTTAGTGCAGAAAGCACTAATTACATACTTAATATTTTATCGGCAGTAGGGTGCATGAGGTCAGCCCAGGCTCTGGAATGTAAGCTTATTGTTCCAGCCAAATGAGTCAGTTGAAATGGGAACACAAATTTATTTGAGCAGCTGTCTATCAACGAAGTCTTGCGGGGGGTGGGGCGGTGGAGAAAAAGGTAGTTTTTCGGTTGTCTGCTCTACTAGCCCTCTGGAGAAAATGCTCACCGAGTGGTCGTCTTCACTTGACCACTGTCCTTGCTTCTGAAAGCACCTTGCCTCTTGGGGCTGCCTTCTTATCGCCTCATTGATTTCTGCTCCTCCTGTTCCCCTATGCATGCTGGTCTCCTTTCCTCTACTCCCCATCTTTATTTCCCTCTTCACAGACCTTGTGAACTTTCACCTGAAAGTGGAGCCTTAGCAGAAAACTTTCATGGCTGAGTCTTCAGAAACATTTCCATCAGAAAAACTCCTTTGTTTTGTTGTCTGAGGTTTGGTTTTTGTTCCCTCAGTCCCTTGTCCTTGTAACACTTCAGGTGGGGGGGGTGGATTTTGTTTTTCTGTTCTTTCATACCAGCTTGGAGTTGTTCAGCATGAAACCTCAGGAATGTTTTCTTGAAAACCCAAATTTTGCCCACTGTGCTCCGGATATAGGAAGATAAGGAAGGAGGGCAGGAGTTGCTCACTCTGATGGCATACAGAGCTTTTATTATTTGAACCTCAAAAGCCTGACTCTTTTAGCTCCCCCTGGGAAGAAAGAAGTAAGCCCGTTCCAGGTATTATTTTTTGTGTGTGTTATCAATGATTGCAGAAGCCCACAGGCCTATTTGACTGGGATCCTGCCACTCGCATAGCCAGGGGTAGGAGGCTACCTTCACAGTGCTTGGGCTGACCAGGAATGAACCCAGAGTACTCCAGAGCAGGAGGAAGTCAAGTCCATGAGAAAGGGAGCCTCAGGGGAGCCCATATTTTCTTAGCTGTATCCAGGTAGCCTGATATTGGCAGCTGGGCAGCTTCCCCCGGGGTACTAGGGGTGCTAAACCATTGTGGGCACTGAACCATCAAGGAGACAATGAAGAACTCAAGTCGAGAATTCCAAGAATACTCTTCATTCTTGGAGGGAATGCTTAGCAAAGTCACTTAGGGTTGGCAGGAAGGGAGGGAGCGTGTGGTAAGTAATAATATTAATAACGATAGCTCTGTAGCTCAGTAGGGGCAGGAGGGAATAATAATGAGACAGTGACAGTAAAGGTCACAGTGATAAACGTGGCTGAAATTTAATTCAGTTCTTATATTTCATCGAATTCTCACAATTGGGTGAGGCAGGTATTGTCATCAGTCCGATTTGACATCTAAGAAACTGAGGCTCAGGAGAGATTAAATATGGTGCTTGTGGTCACAGAGCCGCAAAGTGGCAGAGCCTGGATTAGAATCCCAAAGCTGCTTTCTGAAATACTTTACTGGTAGTCTTCTTGGGAGGGCCTGTCTTGTAAGTGTAGGGCTTTGGTTCTGCTGAGCTGTATATTCAGGTAGCTATGGCTGATACTGATGCATAGGTCTCTCCCCACCTCCACAGTGCTAGTCGGATGGCCCAGAGAAAGGGAGCCACCAAGACCCCATCCTCTACAAGGCTGCAATCTAATGGAGGAGGCACATGCAAGCTGTTTGTAGGACCATGCTATGGGGAACGATCCCAGCACCTAGGATGGGGTCATCAAACCGAGTATCTGAAGATTTGGCTGGTGTTTGGAAGCAGGGAGGTAGACATGGAGGGAAGGCATGCCAGGCAGAGGGACCAGCATGAGTCAAAGCACAGAGGCGTGAAATAGCAGTCTGTGTGGTCCTCAGCGGTAGAGACCCTGTCCCACTCTACCATCACATGGTGAGCCACTAGTGATGCAAGGGTCTCCGGCTTGACAGTGCATCAGAATCACTGGGAAGCCCCATGAAAATGCAGAGGCCAGGGGCCCATCCCAGCCATAGTGAGCCAGAATCCTCAGGACCCCTGCCTGAGCTTCCTCGCTTGTCCAGCTGGGGTTTGAGCCATAGCAGAAAAGTGTTTCTTGAGTGAACAAATGAGCAAATGACCACACCGTGCGTATCAATCAGGATAGACTAACCCATGCTATGACAACCATCAACCCCAAATTCGCGGTGGCTTAAAACGATAGAAGTTTAGGTTTTGCTCACCTTGTATGTCCACAATGGATTGTCTGAGAGCTCCGCTCAAAAGAGCAGCAGTCCAGAAGTGACATCTACTCCCTCTGCTCACACTCCTTGGCCAAGACTACTCACGTGACCCTACCCAAGTGGACCAGGAAGTTCCACCTTGCACGTACCCACAAGGTGGGAAGCCAGAGGTCATGGGTGAATGGCACAGATGATGCCCAGGCTCTAGGAAGCTGGTACCATCATCTCCATTTTCCTGTCAAAGTGAGACTTCAAAAGCTTGCTCAGGGCGAGATCAAAAATACGGAACTGGACTTAAGTTCGTTTTTAATTTTTTCCTGGCTAAAGCCCCCCCTCCTTTTTTTTGTAATGAGGGTAGATGATGCATGGTATTAAACTTAGTGGTTAAAAGAAGCCTGGGATCTGGATTGCCTCCAGAACTTGAGCTCCGTCACTTACCAGCGGTGATGGAGTAACAGAACCACTATGTGCCCATCAGCAAGACAGTCAAAGGATGGAAAGGCCAAAGGAAGGATGCGTCTTCTGGAATAAAGCGTTTGGAATCAGATAGCGCTTATCTGAGTGGGGTTGATATTGTGCAGGGGTGGGAGGGCTAGAGGTGAAAAGTTGGTCAGGATTTGGGGCGGCGCCTGACACAGCCAGGGAAGAGGTACAACCTGTTCCCCATAAGCTGCTCCTTTCCTGCTCGCACCCCTGTGAATGTTTGGGTTGCAAGGAACGGAGAAGCCAACTTGAGTTGATTTAACCACACATGCTTTAGCTTAGGGAAGGGGACATCCAGGGCTTTAGAGGTCTGGGGTCAGTCCAGCAGCTTGGCGATGTAGTCAAGGACCCAAGATCTTTGGTTTCTCTGTTTCTCTGCCAGGTAGCCCCTATCTTATCCTGCAGCTGTGGGTAAAACTGTGAGCGGCAACACAGTTTCCACAGAAGGCGGGGAGAGCGAGCTGGCTTTCTGGTACTCTCCCTTACAGCTGAGAAAGTTCCCCTTGCTGCTGCCCTAGTGAGTCTGTCTCCGAGTCTCTTAGGCTCCACTTGGCGTTGGCCTGCGAGGGGTCAGTGTTCTTGGTGTGAATGCTAGCTGGTTTAAGCAGAGAGGGGAACATAATAAAGGATATTAGGTACCCCACAGAATCTTTGCGAGGGCTGGGGAAAAGAGATGGGGGCTAAGCTTCTAGGAAAAATGCCCCAAAGCACACTACACGCCTGGCCCCAGGAGCTAACCACCACCCTGCCTGAGCTTGCTCTCACTGGTCAGCACTGGTGTAGCTTCTCCATCAGGAGCTCTACCCTGCCACTGCTGTCCCCCAAACTGGCTGCTTTGGCCACCAGTCACTGCAACAGAACTGAGGCTCAGGATCGGATTCAGCCTCATGTGATGCGTCTGGCCGGCGGAGCCTACATCACATCCCCTGTCCTAGTTGCAAGGGAGGCAGGAGATTTGCATCCTGCTTTCCACCCTGGGGTGCCAGGACTTTTAATGTGATATTTCCTCAAATTCAGATTGACTAGCAATATGACAGCTGTGTCATCACAGCCTGCCCATCCTTGACCAAGCACAGTGGGGCATAAGTGGTAGGATCCCATAATGAGCTTGGATTTGCCCAACGGGGCAGGATGTGTATGTGGGGACCAATGTCATAGCTCACCGCACTCTTCCGTCTCCACTTCCATCTCCACTTACTCTCCGCTGTCCCCACATGCTCATGGTACTCACAGATCTGGGATGCCCCTTAAGGCCCCAGTCCACCCTGCCTTCCCAGCCCCCAAAACTTACCTACCCCTTGCTGACCCATGCTGTCTGTCCCTATCTCTGGAATGATCTCCCCTCTCCTCCTTTGCCTAGTTCCCTTTGATGCATCCTTCAAAACTCGGTTCAAGCAAGTTCTTTCCTATCCTTCCATCCATCCTGCCTTTTTTCTTTTTTAGTCATTTGCTCTTCTTTTTCATTTTATTTACCACCCATTTATTTCAACACCCATTGGTGTTGAATTATTTGACACCTGTCTCTTCCTCTAGGCTACACATGTGATGTGGGCACAGACTGGCCTGTCTTGCTGATGTCTACTAACACAGTAACTGACACTTAAATGCTTAATAAGTTTTTATTGAACGAATGAGCACTAGACAAATCGCATTACAAAATTTCTCCTGGATCAGAAGGCATTTTAATACCTCAGAGGTGTGCATATTAGAATCACCCCTGGAATTTTTGTTTGTTTGTTTTTATGCTATCCAAGTGTAATGTGCTTTATGGACGCCACTGTGTCCAACCCTTCACCGATGAGGCTTATTTCCATAGCAAGACATTGCCATTCACGGGAACGTGGGGCATGCCTTGTGTTAGAGTAGAAACCTTACTTTGATTGGGGTACAACGGCCTGAGTGTGTGGCAGCTTCAGTTCCTGCAAAAACCCTCTCCCCAGTCATGATGTCACTGTGGTTATATGAATCCCCAACCTCACCGAAATTTTCTTAAGAAGTCTCAGATTAATTTCTTTTTTCTTTTTGCTTTTGCCAACAACTTAAAAATATCTGGGTAGCTTTTCCTCTATAAGTGGAGCCTTTTATAAAACTGGCTTCCAGCCTCCCAGAAAACAGGGAAGACAGAGTGCATCCGAACTTCAGGAGTGTCTGGTCTCTTTCCACAATCCGGGGGAGGGGTGTGGGGGGGTCATTTTGTCCACTAAAGAGCATTTATTGTTTGCTAGAACTAATTTTATTCCCATGCCTGAGCAGATAAGGTCACATCCTCCAACTTGATTGGGGATCTGTCCTGGGAGATGCGGACAGAATAAAACATCACAGACATCGCACCTTACGGTAATAATGGTTATAATTTACTGAGAGATTAATCAGTGCAAGTTACTTTTCTACATGCGTCATGCATATTAACTTGGCTAATCCTCCCAACAACCTCTTTATGTCCTTATTTAAGATGAGAATAGTGAAGCACAGTCCACCCAGAGGAGAACATACGGTGTCATATATACTAGAGCCCTGATCTCAGGGGATTTCCTCGTTTTCAGTTTCGTGAAAACACGGGCATTTGGGGCCGTGAAGAACCTTATTAGTCACAGAGTCCAAAGTCTGTGGTTCTGGGGACAGACCAACCGGGCGGGCGTGTGACCCCAGCCCTCCCACTTACTACCTGTGTACCCTTGGGCAATTTCCTTCCCCTCTTAACCCCTTGATTTCTGTATCTGAAGCGAGGACAGCCATCCCTCCCACATGGGGTTTTGGGGAGGATTAAGTAAGTTAATGAATGGACAGTACTTGGAGCAGTGCTTGGCACCTGTTGTTGCCCATCCAATGTGATTTCCCCTACTTCTCTCACTTCCACCATCAGGTGGATTGGTTGATTTTGGCACATGGGGGGGGGGGCACTCATAACCTCTGATCTACAGAGAACGGCCCTGTTTCTGGAGGGTTGGAAAATGGGCAGTCCAATGTTTGCTGATGTTGATGTGACTATCAGGTGGGCTGGGTAAACCTGCGCAGCCTTGATGCAAGGTGAAGGAGTAGCTAGAACCTCCAAGGCTCTGGATTTTATGGTCATTTGCTGGCCCGCATGAACCAGCTCATGCTCACTCATGGGACTTAGGTGCCAGGCAGTACTGGGCTCTGGACTCAGGATTCATGTCCTGTCTCACTATGGGAGCTCAGGCCAGTTTCTCCATCTCCCCCAGTCCTCATCGTCCTATGAAGAATATTTCCTATGAAGAATTAACTTAGAAGAATATTGGTAGCAACCTTGAAATGCTCTCAATAAATGCGAGCCCCTTTGCTTTAGAAACAGTTATATAGGGGCGCCTCGGTGGCTCAGTTGGTTAAGCGCCCAACTCTTGATTTCGGGTCAGGTCATGATCTCAGGGTCCTGGGATTGAGCCCCAGGTAGGACTCCGCCCTCAGTGGGGAGCCTGCTTGAGGATTCTCTCCCTCTCCCTCTCCCCTCCTCCTGCTCTCTCTCTCTCTCAAATAAATAAATAAATAAATAAATATTTTAAATAAACAATAATGTAAAGAGTTTACCCCTGGGAAGAAGACACACCTTTCTCTGCATCCCCTAACATTATGTGTATTCTAGTTCTATGTCCTGTGTCCCATTCTACTGTGCTTTCTACAATCAAAAGGCCACCAGTGTAAAGAGGAGACAACTGAATATAAGAATATAAATAGTCACATAGTTTTCAGGGCCCCTATACTGAGCCTGGCACAGGGAGGCCTTAGGGAGCTCACGTAATGCGGAGAAGCATTTTCTGGACAGCAGCTCTGTAAAACCACAGAGACTGTAGCAGGGGGCCTCCTAGGAGCTCCTGCCTCCTCTCACCTTGGTGACCCTTGGGATGGACGTAGAGACGGGCTTAGGAGACTCAACACCCTCGGCCAAAGGAGGGCCAAGGCCAGGGCCTGGGGTTTGTCATGGAAGCAAAAAAAATGGGGCTTTGGCTCGGGCGTCAGACAACCCCGGATGCCAATTCCTAGCAGTGTGACCTGGAGCTGGTTACTTAATCTAGGCAAGCCTACGTTTTCTCCTCGCTGGAGTGGGGAGGATGGTAACACCCACTTCGTGGGGCTGTTGTGAGGACCCAAGGGGAGTTGCAACAGTACTCTGAGCCCAGTAAGCACTCCAAGACCGGCTGCTAGGATTACCGCTGTCAGTGCGGTCTGAGCCTCTGCAAAGGCTCGCAGGTCCAGGGCCCCGGGCACGCGCATGCGCACCCGGCCGGCCAGGTGAGGGGTGTCCGCAGTCGCGCACCTGGCTTTTAACCCTTCGCGGTCACGGACGTGGGCCGAATGGCTGCAGGAACCCGGACGCGGGATCGCGAGCACGGCTTGGCCTGAACCCGCGGCGGGGTGCGGCTTCTGGGGAGCGCGCCGTACCGGCTCCAGGCCGGGGTCCACGCTTGCGGCGCGGCGCCCCGGGGAGGGCGGGGGGAGCGCCGAGGGTAGCGAAGTCTCGCGAGATCGCGCGCGGTGGCGGCGGCGGCGGCGGCGGCGGCGGCGGCCCGGGAGGTGAGCTGCGGCCGGCGGTGGCGGCCGTTGGGGGCTGAGGAGGGGGTGAGAGCGGCAGAGACGGAGGGCCGGGCGGGGGGAGCGGGCCCGGCGAAAGCCTCGCGCCCTGGGCGGCGGCCCCGGTTTGCCCGGCGGCCGCAGCGGAGCCGCCCGGTTCGCGCCGTCCCGGGACCCGCGCGGGCGAGGCGGGGCGGGGCGGCCGGGCCGGGGCCGCGGGGCCGCCCGGGCCAGTCCCCTTCGCAGCCGGTCCCCGCGCTCGGGTGCGACCCCGGGGCACGCCTCGGGTTCCCTTCGGCGGCGGGGTTGACGCCAGGACGCGGTGCCGCTGGCCGCGGCAACACGGTTTATTGAGCCTTTACAGTCTGCGGGGCACTTGCGCCGCTCCCGGGCTGCACAGAGAGGTGAAGCGCCGTGCCCGGAGTCACACTGCCGGGAAGCTGTGGAATGGGGGGTTCAAACCCAGGCACACTGACTCTAGCGCCCACGCCCCGTCCTTGCCTCCCCTCCTTCTCCCCACCCCCACTCGCAGGGTTTTAGGGCTCGAGTTCCATTCCTAGGGCCCCAGTTGGGCTGCAGAAGGTGTGTGGGAGCCCCCCCCGGAATTGGGTGCAGCATGCTATATGAGTTTCCTGGGGGGAGGGTCTTTGACTCTGTCATATTCCCAGAAGGGTCCCTGACCCCCAAATGGACAAGAACTCTTGTTTGGCCCTGCGTAAGACCAGAAGTGGGCTTAGAGCGGCGGGTGTGCGCCAGAGATGGGTTGTCAGGCTGAATGCGAGTGGAATATTGGAGCCCAGGGCTTGCCTTAAGCAAACTTTTAAGTTTGATTTTCGTTAAGCACATGACTGCACTTTTTGGAAGCAGTGGTGCTCAACCTTGTCAGAACCAAGGCCCCTCCCCTTTGCAGCAAACTTTTTGTAAAGCCCTCTTTACTGCCGTGGAATGAAACTCATCAACAGTGTAACCTATGCACACACGTAATTGAAAATCAATATGATGCTCCAATTTAAACGTAAGGGAGAAATAAAAGAACAATCTATGACACGAATTGCCGCATCATTTACATCTCACGCCTGCTGCTGTGCTAGAAGAGATCGTGTCCTGGGTGCTTGCACCTGCTTCTAATGAAGATGTTTAGATTGAGGAGCAGTAAGACTATCAGTGTTTTCAAACGAGAAAAGGAATGAGCAAAGATATAGATGGACCCTGGCATGGAGGGGGAGGGGAATGGAGGGGGTTGACACCTCAGTGTTGGGATAACCTATTTATGATAATAAAGAGAGAAACAGCTTAGATGGAAATAAGGATAACATGCCATGATAAATTACAGACTCAGTCAACACATAAATAATATTAGTATATTATGGAGGCCACCATGGAGGGGACTGTATTTTCAATCTACATTGTATGGCACCTTTTGTGTGACAAGCTTTGAGATGCTGCTACCTTGAGGCACAGTACTGGGTTCCTACCACTTATCATTGGTAACGAATAAAAGATTGAAATTTTTGGATTCAGTGTTGATGTCTCATTAGTTCAGAAATGCACAGCATTATGACGTTGAGTTAATGTGTGATGTGAGGAAATGGCCACTAATTTCATATGTATTTTATCTCAGCTTGTCTCACATTAGCTGCCTTCTCCTAAATTACTGGGGTTTTCCCATAATTCCTTATAAAAACTTTTCCGTATTATGTTCTAAAGTAATGCCAGTTGATAGTGATTAATCTGACTGGACATTTAAAAAATTCTCAGGACCAGCATGGATCTTCATTATGTGCGACTGTTCCATGCATTATGTGAAGTCCAGCATCCTGGTCCCCAAACACTGAATGCCAGTGTTGTCCCCCAGTTACTTTTATATCTAAGCATATCTCTTAGGAGACAGTACCAGCACCCCTGAGATCTACTCTAAACAGCAATCCATTCTCTACTCAATTATAACAGGAAAGGAGGCAGAATTTAACTGACAATTTTTGTTGGGAAAAAAAATTTTCCCCTATTCTTTCTGAGGTAATTGACATACCAGAAAGGTAGGCTCTTGGCTCATGACACTCATTGATTAGTCTAGAATCTCAGATGGAAGATGAGGTTAGTACCTGTGTCCCTTTGTCTGAAAAATTTGCTTCATTGAGATTCTTGCTTGAAATGCTGACAACTAAATACTTGAATGAGTGAGGAGTAGGAGGTTGGAATGGACTTGGGATGTGACAGTGACAAATGTGTAGAATAACTAAAAAGGTCTGCATTAAACTAAAATACAAATTAGTGTAACCACTTATTAAATTAAATAACCTTTTTTCTCGCTAGTATCCGTATTAGAGAATTTAGAAAATGTAGATGTGTACAAGGTGAAAATTGAAATGTCCTGTAATCACATAGGTCCTCAGTCCTCCCTGTGTGGTTTGTTAGAAATTGTCTTTTCTTTTGAAACTGTTCATCTTGCCTCCAGGACAAAAATGCTGAGTCAGAAAGTTCACCTCAGACTAATACATAGTGTAACACTGTACATCCCTTCAATGCTTGTTAAGTCTGCAAAGGAAATTTATTTTTTTGTTGAATGAATAAGAGGCTGTGAGATGTTTATTGTTCATTGCTTGTTACTTTTGAAAGGTGCTTTAGAAACAAACAAGTAAAAACTCTTGTCAAAATAGAACTATAAGGTATTTTAAATTGACTAGAGATACATTGAATACTTTCAGGTTGGAAAATTACCCACATTGAGAGTAATTAACTTTTATTACTTTGAGCAAGCATTATCATGTTGCAGGGCACTCTTCCTTTTTTTCTTCACTACTTTTTTTTTAAATCACTAAAAAAAAACCCATATATATATTTGTACAAAAATGAAACAATATGAATTGCAGAGATACTGAGACTTCCAGTTTTCAGGTGTGGGGATACATTGTTAAATGAGCAAAAATCCATGCCTTTTTAGATGAAAAGGAGTAACTTACTATGTACATATCTTTGAGCTTTATAGTTAAGCTATTTCTTTATTTTTAAGATGCATATCCAAAATGGAATGCTATCTTAAAATTGACATGTCCTGTTTTAATTGGTAACTTTTCTTAGCAGTACATGAAATAATAGTGTGTCTGAGAATTGATGGTGTCTTACATTCAGTGAAATAGGGAATATGTAGAAATTTCAGCACATTGATTAATATTTAACAGGAAAAAATTTATCCAAAGCGTGACTTGCAAAATAAAGGTACACAACATTTCTAGATACTTCCACCTAGACTAGAATTCTTTACTTGTAAGACTCCTTATAAGAAAACATACCTCCCCCCGCCATGTAAAGCAAATGAAACATCAGTGTTTGTAAATATAAGAACAATTTTTTAGAAGGAAAGAAATGTGCTTTTTCATGGAGAGCAGGTGGTGTGGCTAATGAATTTGAGGTAAAGTTCATCAGACAGTATAACCTGACAGATGTAGGAATATGGGGGGGTCTTTTGTGTGGGTTTTTTTTTTCATTTTGAAATGCTCATAAGTCCACTCATAATTGAAAGTTTTCTCAAATGGGACATCCTTAAATTGGGTTTCAACAATTTGTAGCTGTTACTGTTGTCTTAATAGGAAATATTTTTGAGGGCTCCTGCCTGGTAGAACATGTGACTCTTGATCTTGGAGTCATGAGTTCGAGCCCCACATTGGGTGTAGAGATTACTTGAAATCTTAAAAAAGAAGAAAAGAAAGAAATACTTTTGAAAATATATTTAGTACATGTTAAGTACAGCTTTTTTTTTTTTTTTAAGATTTATTTGAGAGAGGACGAGCGCATGCACAATGGAGGGGAGGGGCAGAGGGAGAGCGAGAGAGAGAATCTCAAGCTGACTCCATGCCGAATACGGAGCCCAACTCGGGGTTTGATCCCAGCACCCTGAGATCATGACCAGAGCTGAAATTCAGAGTTGGAGGCTTCACTGACTGAGCCACCCAGGCGCCCCAAGTATGGCTTTTATATGAGCGGTTACATGGTATCTCTTACCAGAAAACCTGTGTAAGGACTTTTTCCATCTGATATCGAGGGCAGTTTCCATAGGAAACTCAGCCACATGAAGACGGTGTGCATACCTTCTCCCCCCAGGTGGACTTCAGCTTTTCTTCTCAAAGTGTGGTTCCCCAAGCCAGCAGCACAGCACAGCATCCTGAGGCTTGTTTGAAATACAGACTCTCGGGCCCACCCCAGACCTACTGAACTAGGATCTTCATTTTTACAGAGTCCTGTTCCAGGGGATGCACATGAATGTGTGGGAAGCACTGGACTGGATCATTGGCTCTCAAACTTGAGTGTGCATTATGGGAATTGTTCCCTCCATTATTTCCAGAGTTTTTGGTCTGGGCTGGGGCCTAAGAATTTGTGTTTTCACCAGGTTCTCAGGTGATGCTGATGCTGCTGGTCTAGGGGCCCCTTCCTGTTCTCTTTCATAATTCCTCACCCCTTTAGCTCTTTTTATAGATTATTACAATCATATGCTTCAGATTGGTTGAAGAAAAAGAGTATATCGTCTTTTATCATTTTTAGAGATGGCCACACTAGAAGTGCTTGTTGGGGTGCCTGGGTGGCTCAGTCGGTGAAGCGTTTGACTCTTGATTTTGGCTCAGATCATGATCTCAGGGTTGTGGGATTGAGCCCCGTGACGGACTCTGCACTCAACCGGGAGTCTGCTTGAGATTCTTTCTGTCCCTCTCCCTCTGCCCCTCCCCACTGCTCACGCATGTGTGCACTCTCTCCCTCTCTCTCTCAAATAAATAAATCTTTAAAAAAATAAATTGCTTGTCAATATCTAATTTCAGAGAAAATTCTCTTTTAATGCTCACTGGATTTTTTTTATTAACATGATGTATTATTTGTTTCAGGGGTACAGGTCTGTGATTCAACAGTCTTACACAATTCACAGCACTCACCATGGCACATACCCTCCCCAATGTCCATCACCCAGCCACCCCATCCCTCCTACCCTCCTCCACTCCAGCAACCCTCAGTTTGTTTCCCGAGATTAAGAGTCTCTTATGATTTGTCTCCCCCTCCAGTTTCATCTTGTTTCATTTTTCCCTCCCTTCCCCTATGATCCTCTGTCTTGTTTCTCAAATTCCTCATATCAGTGAGATCGTATGATACTTCTCTTTCTCTGACTGACTTATTTCGCTTAGCATAATACCCTCTAGTTCCATCCACATTGTTGCAAATGGCAAGATTTCTTTTTTTTTTGATGGCTGCATAATCCATTACACACACACACACACACACACACACACACACACACACACACACACACACATATATCACATCTTCTTTATCCATTCATCTGTTGATGGACACCTAGGCTCTTTCCATAGCTTGGCTACTGTGGACATTGCTGCTATAAACATTGGGGTGCACGTGCCCCTTCAGATCACTACATTTGTATCTTCGGGGTAAATACCCAGTAGTGCAATTGCTGGGTCATCGGGTAGCTCTATTTTCAACCGTTTGAGGAACCTCCATGCTGTTTTCCAGAGTGGCTGCACCAGCTTGCATTCCCACCAACAGTGTAGGAGGGTTCCCCTTTCTCCGCATCCCCGCCAACATCTGTCGTTTCCTGACTTGTTAATTTTAGCCATTCTGACTGGGGTGCGAGGTGGTATCTCATTGAGGTTTTGATTTGGATTTCCCTGATGCCGAGCGATGTTGAGCACTTTTTCATGTGTCTGTTGGCCATTTGGATGTCGTCTTTGGAGAAATGTCTGTTCATGTCTTCTGCCCATTTCTTGATTGTATTGTTTGTTCTTTGGGTGTTGAGTTTGCTAAGTTCTTTATAGATTTTGGATACTAGCCCTTTATCTGATATGTCATTTGCAAATATCTTCTCCCATTCTGTTAGGTGTCTTTTGGTTTTGTGGACTGTTTCCTTTGCTGTGCAAAAGCTTTTTATCTTGATGGAGTTCCAGTGGTTCATTTTTGCCCTTGCTTCCTTTGCCTTTGGCGATGTTTCTAGGAAGAAGTTGTGGCTGAGTTCAAAGAGATTGCTGCCTCTGTTCTCCTCGAGGGTTTTGATGGATTCCTGTCTCACATTGAGTTCTTCCATCCATTTTGAGTCTATTTTTGTGTGTGTTGTAAGAGAATGGTCCAGTTTCATTCTTCTGCATGTGGCTGTCCAATTTTCCCAACAGCATTTGTTGAAGAGACTGTCTTTTTTTCCATTGGACATTCTTTCCTGCTTTGTTGAAGATTAGTTGACCATTGAGGGTCCATTTCTGGGCTCTCTATTCTGTTCCACTGATCTATGTGTCTGTTTTTGTGCCAGTACCATACTGTCTTGATGGTGACAGCTTTGTAATAGAGCTTGAAGTCTGGAATTGTGATGCCACCAGCTTTGCTTTTCTTTTTCAACAAAAAGATAAGCAGATTGGTTGAAGAAAAAGAGTATATCGTCTTTTATCATTTTTAGAGATGGCCACACTAGAAGTGCTTGTTGGGGTGCCTGGGTGGCTATTTGGGGTCTTTTCTGGTTCCATACAAATTTTAGGAGTATTTGTTCCATTTCTTTGAAGAAAGTTGATGGTATTTTGATAGGGATTGCATTAAATGTGTAGATTGGTCTAGGTAGCATAGACATTTTCACAATATTTGTTCTTCCAATCAATGTGCATTGAGCTCGTTGGATTTTGACTCTGGCTTATGAGTAGTTCTTTCTGTGAGTTACACTTTTAACACTTTAAAATTAATTTTGTATAGGTAAAATATTAATGTTCAAAAATTAAAACAGCTTATTTTGAGGAATTTAATTTCCAACTCTGTTGTGGTCTAACCTGTCCCCTATCCCCATAAATATCCTCTTTAATTGTTTCCTTTTTTTAAATTTAATTTATTTATTTGCCAGAGAGAGAGAGCACGCGCACCCACACAAGCAGGGGGAGCAGGGGAGGGAAAAGCAGGCTCCTGCCTGAGCAGGGAGCCCAATGCAGGGTCAATCCCAGGATCCTGGAATCATGACCTGAGCCGAAGGCAGACGTTTGACTGACTGAACCACCTGGGCATCCCTATTTGTTTCCTTATAGATGTTCCTTTGTGTAGACATGAGCCAATACCTGTTCTTCTTTGTATATAAAATATAGCACACCACATAAATTATTCTGTCCCTTGCTTTTTGTTTGGTTAATATACCTTTGGGATCTTTCCATATTAGTGTATAGAAAACACTAGTTAACAGCTTCAGAATATTCCACTGTATACCCATGCCATAGTGTATTGAACTAGCCCCCATTGATGCGTATTTGAATTTTTTCCAGTCCCTTAACAATCACAGACAATGTCCTGGTAAATACACGTGTACACATCTCATTTCGTATATTGAAATGTATCTGTGGGATATCTTTCCGCAAGTGGGATTGCTGGGTCATTGAGCAATGCATTTATAATTTTGTTAAATTCTGCCCTTCTTCAGGGTTGTGAACTCCTGTAAGTAATGCATCAGGGTACCTGTTTCTCCATAGCCTCTCCAACAGTGTTTTCCAACCTTTAGATTTATATTATTCTAATAGTGAAAATGATAACTATGCAGTTTTAATGTGCATTAGTTTGATATGAATGAGGCTGAGCATCTTTTCATATGCTTAAAGGTGATTTCTGTTTCTATGAACTATCTGTTCATACCCTTTGTAATTTTTCGTTTGGATTGCTTTTTTCTTATCAATTTCTAGGAATGTATAAATTAGATTAACCCTTTAGGACGTGAGTTGCAATTTCCCCAGTTTGTTACTTGTTTTTTAATTGTATTTTGGTCTAGAGAAAGCTTCAAAGATTTTTCTTTAAATTTTAGGTAGTTAATATTAATCTTTTATGTGTCTGGATTTTGAGTCACAGAAAGGCCTCCAGGAATTTGAAATTTGTTCCTGTTTTCCTTAAGTACTTTTGTGGTTTCATTTTTACACTTCCATCTTCGATATATTTGGGATTTATTCTGGTGTTTGAGGATAGTATATAGATTGAACCTTATCTTTTTCTATGTAGCTGCCAGTTATTGCTACCATTTGTTTCAGAATACAATACATCTTGATTGTATTCGGAACTTCCAGGTGTATTGGAGCATATCTCTGGACTTCCTATTCTATTCCATTAGTCTTTCTATTCATACACCAGTACACGGTATTGGTTTTACAAAATGTTTTAGTTTCCCCTGTTGCCCTTCATTTTCCTGGCAATTTTTCCTTATTTATTTTTCCATGTGAATTTATAATCATTTTGTCTAGTTCCAGAAAAGAAAACACTTAAAAAATTGAGATCATGTGAAAATTATAAACTAATTTTACAGAGAGAATTGCTGTCTTTCTGATATTTTCCTATCCAAGAACATTGTGTATTTTTTCATTGGTTTGATTCTACTCTTGAATCCTTTTGGAGCATTTCAAAGTTTGTCTTATATAGGTTTTGCCAATTTTTTGTTAAAATTTTTTGTATGTAGTTTATCTTTTTTGGTGCTTTTGTGAGATCTCTTTATCTTCTCTAAGTGGTTTTGACTGTGTGTATGAAGGCTGTTTTTCTGTGTAAGCACAGAAATCGACAGACCTTGAATTTATAAGTCATTTTTAACAGACTTTAAATTCTGCAAAATCCCTTATAAATATTTTTGCCTAAGAGAAAGAAAGCTTTGGGAGTCAAACTTGCAGTTTAAATGTGTCTGCATTTATTAGTTCTGTGGTCTTCAGACATCCCGTTTGACTTCTCTGAGCCTCAGTTCTCTCGTCTGTGAAAGGAACGATTCTCTCCATATCAGAATGTTGGAGGAATTAAAAAAGAACATATGAAACTCATCACTTAGTGCTGCTTCTGCCACCAGCGTCAATGTGGGTTGAGGCTGCTGGGTTTTTTTCTTTTTCCTCCTCTTACCCCTGTCACTGTTGAAAGAGGGAAAAAGAAACCATGAAGAGAAACAGTAAGGTATTAGACTTGAAGTTAAAAGTAAGCTGTGATTCCATTTTAGCAGGGTAATCAGTGTGCTTGAGATCAGGGAGCAAACTCAGTGGGGCACTTGAGGCCCCTCCTGCTTTTTGGCCTCACTACTCATTGCTCAGTCAGATGCACCCTGACAACAAGGCTGCTTAGCATTCCCCAGAGGCCCTGTGTTTTCCTATAACGCTGTCCCTTCCACCCAGAATGTTCTGCTACCTCATTCTGCCCATTCGGATACATAGTGCCCTGCACCCACTGAGGAAAATTATCTGTCTCCTTGTGCAGCTCGTATGCCCTGTAGCATGGGTCTTTTTTTTTTCTTTAAAGATTTTATTCACTTATTTGAGATAGAGAATGAGAGAGAATGAGAAGAGGGGAGGGTCAGAGGGAGAAGCAGACTCCCCGACAAGCAGGGAGCCTTATGCGGGACTCGATCCCGGGACTCCAGGATCATGACCCGAGCCGAAGGCAGTTGCCTAACCAACTGAGCCACCCAGGCGCCTGCATGGGTCTTGATAGACTGGAAACCGAGGAGAGAAACCGTATCTGTCCGTCCATCAAAAATGCCCAGGAGGGGTGCCTAGTTGGCTCAGTTAGGCATCTGCCTTCAGCTCAGGTCATGATCTTGGGGTCCTGGGATCGAGCCCCCGCACTGGGCTCCTTGCTCAGCAGGGAGCCTGCTTCTCCCTCTCCCTCCGCTGCTCCCCCTGCTTGTGCTCTCTAGCTCACTCTCTCGCTCTCAAATAAATAAATAAGATCTTAAAAAAAATGCGCAGCAGAAGACCTGGCAAAGGATAGACACTCCGGTATTTGTTATTAATATTTGACAATTAACAAATAATTGACTTTGATCTTTCTTTAGCCTTATGTTATGTATCTGGTAACTCTTATCTCATCCAGTATACTGTAAGCCCCTTGAGGATGACGATTATGTCATTTTGCAATAACAACAATGATAACAATAATGGTGGTGGTGAGAGGTAAATAGACTTAATTATGTAAGAGCATTATTAATAAAAATAAAAATTAACATTTATTATGTTCCAGGAGCTGTTTTACAGTCCCTGATGTGGATTAGCTCATACAATCCTCAGCAATCGTATGAATTGGGTACTATTATTGGACATATGGGGAAATCAAGGCACACCAAGGTTGAGGAACTTGCTGAAGACTACACATGCTAGGAAGTGCTAGAGCTGAGATTCAAATGCAGTTGTTCTGAGTCTAGCAACCCAACCCTTTTTTTTTTTTTAAGATTTTATTTATTTATTTGAGAGAGAGAGAGAGCATAGAGAGGGGAGGTCAGAGGGAGAAGCAGACTCCCTGATGAGCAGGGAGCCCAATGCGGTCCTCGATCCCGGGACCCCAGGATCATGACCTGAGCTGAAGGCAGTTGCTTAACCAACTGAGCCACCCAGGTGCCCTAGCAACCCAACTCTTAACCTGTTATGGTGCTTTAGACTTGTTTGTTGAATGTGTCATTTACAGGTTCTTGAACAATTTAGGAAGTTATTTGATTACACTTGCAACTTCCCAATTTCCGTCCCAACCATCCCTTCTTAGTAACTTCTGTTTTGTTCTTTCCAATTTGTCTTGGACTTCCTGCTCTCCAGGAGGCTTTCTGTGACCATCCCCACCAGGCATATAGTAGGTATTCAGTAAAAAGTAATTTTTACTTTTCCCCCCCTCCAGGCTCACAGTAAAGGTGCTAAGAAAGAGAATGTAAGACAGGAAGATAATTAAATATTTTTACTGAGGTAAGTTTTTTATCATTTAATTTTTTTTTTTTTTTTTTTTTTTTTTTTAAGAAACCTCTCCCCACCCTCCACTGTTGTGAAAATTCTTCTCCGCAGCCTGCTTTCTTAAGATGTAAGAGGGAGATTGTTCTAGGAGTATTTTAAGTTCATGGAACCTGGGGTTCTTAAGGTGGATGCCAGGAACATGGGTTGTTTGAACAAGGTTATTTGGCTTTCTTTACTTCTTTGAATCTAATCTTTAAATTCCCATGACTTCATTGTCTTAAAGTTTGGTACTAAGGAGATCCAGCAGGTGGAAACCCATAAGCTGCTTGGTGGTTCTGTATACTTACAACATTCAGTGAAAACTTTGTTTTTAAAACAGGGAACTGAAGGGATTTGAAGGCACGTTTGGTGAGATAGCAGCACTTCTTTCCTTAAATGAGATATGTTGTATTTTCTTATTGTAATAGAAAAATCTTCCATCAGTATAAAACAACATACACAAGTAAACACCTAACTCCTGTCACACAGAAATGACTGCCATTTATATTTTGGTGAATATACTTCTATGGGTATAGGAGTGTTCATATACAAATTACTAAATATATTATATTGGTTTACACTACATATGGTAGTCTTAACGCAACAGTGTATATTATATATCTTTACACATGAATTGTAAAAGGCATGTGTAAACTGTACATGATGATTTTACTGACTCTCGTATATTTCATTGGTTGGAGGCACCATGGTTTGTTTAATCATTCCTTTGATGACCACTTAGATTGTTTCTAGTGGATAATGGCGTGTTGATTAACCCTGTACTCACACCATTGTATACTTGTTCCTTTGTCTTCCTGGAAGTATTGACTGCAGAGTCAAAGATGATGCACATTTTAAATGTTGATACAGGGCGCCTGGGTGGCTCAGTTGGTTAAGCGACTGCCTTCTGCTCAGGTCATGATCCTGGAGTCCCGGGATCGAGTCCCGCATCGGGCTCCCCGCTCAGTGGGGAGTCTGCTTCTCCCTCTGACCCTCTTCCCTCTCGTGCTCTCTATCACTCATTCTCTCTCTCTCTCTCTCTCTCAAATAAATAAATAAAATCTTTAAAAAAAAATAAATGTTGATACATATGGTAAACTGCCCTCTGTAAAGACTACCAGTTTATCACCACCACCACCCCCAAGTCAGTGACAGTCTTGTTTTCCATACCCTGCCCACACTGCGTTTTGTTAATCTTTAATCTTTGCCCATCCAATAGGAGAAAAAAAATGGTATCTTTGAGATAGCAACGTTTTTGATTGAAATAAGCCTTTTATGTTTTCAAAGACCCCTTTCATTTGATATTCTTACTTACATGAAGAATTTTCTTACTGAGAACATAACCTACATAACATTAAACATAAGATTTTAACATGATTCTCATGTCTAAGTGAGACACTCTTGGGCTTTTAATATGATGAAAATGTTGAAATATGTTGAGTCCTTTGTTTTTAGTTCTGTTGCCCTGATTACCTCATTATAAATATTTTTAAATTATTGGCAACTAACTAACTGTTTTGGATACCAAAGGTTTTCCTCTGTGGGGAGCAGTACTCTTGTTTTTTATTCATTTATAGTGGAGCTTGAAAAAGCTTTAAAAAATGACTTAAGGTCTTTTGAGCATGGATCCCAATTTCAGAATAGCATAGAGAATGGGATTCACAAACTCAGGTGACAGTGAAATACTTGTTGAGTTTGTCAATTATGTGAATATGTATTTAAATGTAAACCTATGAATATCGATGTCAAATCCCATCTGTCCAGAGTATTTTACCAATTTCTGATACGAATATGAACTCATTTATGTTTGTTTTAGATTTTATTTCAATCGACTAAGAGTTACTTAAGGTCTCCCATGAAACAGACACCAACTGTGTCATTGTCCTAGTGTTTGTTCTTTAACTTAATAAAAAGTCAACTAAAATTCATCTTTTTTTGCTGTATATGAAATGCATCTTCTTATGATATAGATTGTGTTTCATGTGGGTGCTTGTCTTTTCATTCCAAGTTCACATTGTTGAGGCTGGGACCAAGTATGTTTTATCGACCAGCTTCCATCCAGCAACTGGTGTGACACCTGGCATGTACGTGACAGACACTCAAATTGTTTTGAAGGAATTAATGATTGGTGTATATTGGTATTGTTGAGTTAGAACTCAGATGTAAGTGAGACGTGCCTTAAATTTTAATTAAGAAATTTAATTTCTTGGAGAAGAAAACTAGTATCTGTGACTTTTAAATGCCCCTAAATCTAGACATACATAATTGTAGTGACACTTGCTAGAGTAACGTTTTGTGATGCTTTATTTGGATTATTGATTTAGACTATATCTCCTTTATTTTCAGAATCACATATACTGCTGTGTTTTAAATCTGCTTTCTTTGTTTTTTATTGTTGCTGTTAAGGGCAAAGTAAGTATCTAGGTAAGATACCAGATGTTAATTCAAGAATCCTAGGATATTTGGTTATTATAGACCTGGGAATATTTTTCAGTTATGTTATTTGAAGACAAGAATAAAGTAAATACCCCAGATTTTAAATTATAGTGGAAAGAAATTGAGTTATATTTTAATTGTGTGGTTCAGCATTTATTAAAAATAGAAGTGGAGAAATAGATTGCCAGCCATTGAGAAGAATGTATAAATCTTTGTCCAGTATCCTGCCTTCTAAGCTTTTCTGACTCCTAAACCAGTTTTTATAGCCAAAATAAACAGAGCGCATGGAGCAAGCACTTAATAGATTTAAGCTGTTGTAGACTTTTGTTTCATACGTTTTGTTTCCACTGGGATATGGGATTCTAAAGAACGCATGAGCAAGATTTTAATTAGTATTTTAGCAGTGGTTATTTGCATGTAAAAAATTTTAAATTGATTAAATAATCCCCTAGCAATTTTTATTTGTCCTTTAATTTCCTTAGCAACCCCTTACTAAATAAATAGTCCAAAAGTTAAATCTAGGCAGACCTAAAAGGAAACTACTGAGTCTTCATTAGTGGGGTCTAAATTAATGAGATTTCCTGGACTTTTCCCTTGGATATTTTGTGGCTAATGGTATAACCTTGTATTTGTTTTCTAAAATAACCGAAGTTCTGGGTTCTTGAAACTCTTTTCTGTGGTAGTATAGGAATTTGCTTATATGGTAGCTTTCATTTCACTGATGAGTTAATTTCTTTAATCGCATGCTTTAAAACCCTATTTCTGAAAATACTCCTGAAAAGTGAGGAATTACTAGTAGTAGTTAAACCATAGTCTTAATTAAGACTTTATCCTTTATTTCCCCTCTTAGCTGCATTTGTAAAAATTGTTATACTGTATTTAAACAGATTTTAAGACATTCTTATGTATGGGTTGGATTTTGTGCATTTGTAACGATTTCTTCCTATTTTAGGCATAAAGCTTAAAGTTTAGACTGGCAGTATAAGTGGTTATTTGATTGGAAAGTTGGAAAGAAGAAAAGCTGTCTTCGTATCCAGAATTTGTGGTGGTAGAATACTCAGATGAAATGGTTTCATGATCAGGGTGAGAGTATGGAACTGCAGGAGGAGTGGAAAGACATTTTTAAGTGCCTGTATGCAGCATAGATCCCCAGGAAGCATCCCAGGCTGACTTCTGCAGTGTGCATACCTGGGTTGATCTCTCACAAAGGCATTATTATTACCCCTGTGAGGTGAAGAGGGGTGGAGAGCAGTGGCTTTGGGCCTCAAGTTCCAAAGTGAGCACAGGGCTTAAAGAAACTCCCTAGGGAAATCTCCAGCTTCTGACCGTTCCATCCTCCTTGAGAAATTTCCTTCCTTGCTGACCCTGGAAGCTTTGCGTCATGGTGGGTGTGATAGAAATATGGAGCTGGGCAGAGGGAGTCTGACTCTTGTCTATTACTGCAGTGTCCAGATACCCTCTTTAAATAGACTTCCAACATGGGAGCATGGCTAATCACATCATAGCAGTGTGATGACAAATATGAGAGTTCCATGCAAACTTGGCCTTTGTGCCCGTTTGGTTTGTTCGGAGAAGAGACCCAGGTCACGGGGAGGGTTGTGTTTGTGTATGTTAAACCTAGTAAGTTTTGTTTTAAATAGATTTCAGTCTATTCTAATGTGACAAAGTTTTTCAGTCTGAATGTTCTAGCAGCCATCATTCAAACATTAATTGCTGTCAGTGGGAAAGGATATCCTCCCACATCTTTTCTGGAGTGCTCGAAACCATCCCACTTCCTTTTTCTTTTACCTTAAGAACTGATTACTGACACTTGGGAATTATAATCAGATGGCATCAATCTTCCCGGAAAGGTTACCAATTATTGCACTGAAAAATAGGCATTTCTTTCTAATAGTAAGTGTTTCTCTTGGTGCGTCTCTCTCAGTTCAGTACTTTTAAATACCTTTTAGGTGAATGAATGCTTTGTGTCATGCCCTGATTTAATACATTTAAAACAGACTTTATTGATGGCTTTCTTACTTTCAGTTCTATGGAAGGGGACAGTTTATTTGATATGAAATCTTCATAGGATCTTTTGGTTGTTTAGATGTCCTCGGGGTAGAAAAAGGATGGCTGGTGTCAATTACTTATACTATGATATAAGCTCTAAAATGAGCATTTGCTGTGAAGCGTTGAGAGTGGTGGCGATTTGCATCTTGAGCAGTTGGCATTCCCTCATTTTGTCCTTATAAACTTGGAGGATAGATGTAATCACCCAGTTTGAGAGCATGAAATGCCTTAGTTAGGAAAGTTGTCCTTGGGTGCTCAGCTAGTATGTTAAAAACCAAACTAAGCAGTGACTTGAATTCATATCTCTCGGGCTCCAAAGTCTGTGCTCTCTTCTTACAAACACCAGCAGAGGAAGGGGTCTCGGAGTTGTTAGAATGTTTCATTATTGTAGATACTTGAAATGTTCCACTGAGTGAAGTGGAAGCTACTTTATCACCACCATCCCTGTCATTCTCACCATCTTCTTTATTTCTAATGTTCTTCAGCACCCACTGATGAAGTGAGGAGCCTGCCAGGGTGTCTGGCTCACTGTGTTCAATACAACATAGGCTTGTTTAATTTAGCAGTGCTCGGAGATGAAAGGTTCATGACGGCCAAGTACAAACAGACCTTCTGTGGGATGTTAATTTTGTTACAGGAGGGAATGCTTGTTTTTCATTTTTTCATGAGCTAAAAAGGACTTTGACTTGTTTAAATCTGTGTAATCAAAGGGAAGCAAGCAGTGCTGCTAAACTTTTTTTTTTTTTTTTTTTGGTTCAGTCTTCGGTGAATTCCATTTCATACCTGCCAGCAAATTGCAAATCGTGTGCTCTTTTGTTCTTTGCTCTTTTTACTTTGGATCGGATTTTATGGTTGGTTGCTGTGGGGATTTAGTGGTAGGGAAATAAATCATTTCCTCCTCTGAACAGATTGTGTGTCTTTTACAACAGGTTATCCTGTAGCAGGCAGAGTGATTCAGTAAGGCCCCTGCACAGAGGTGTCACTCTATGATTTTGTGCAGTATACTGTAAATTTCAGCTCATACCTTTAAAGCACGCAAGTTAATGGACTTCAGTATCTTCAGAGCTGTGCACCGAACCTCCCTACCTGATTCCAGAACACTTTGATCACCCCAGAAAGAATGCCCACCCCCATTAGCAGTCTCCCTTCATTCTTCCCTCTCTCTGGCCTCCGGCCCCTGGCCCCTGGCAACCACTACCTGCTTTCTGCGTCTGTGGATTCGCCTGTTCGGGATATGCCGTATGAATGGGGTGATAAAGCATGTGGCCTTTCGTGTCTGGCTTCTTCCACTTAGCGTGTTTGTGAGGTTCATCTATGCTCTAGCATGCATCAGAATTTCATTCCTTTCTGTGGCTAAGTAATATTCTGTTGCCTGCATATGCCATATTTTGTTTATTCAACCATTGATAGGCGTTTGGGTGTTTCCCATGGTTTGGCTATTATGAATAATACCACTGTGACCATTCATGTGCAAGTTTTTGGGCAGACTCATCTTGGATGCAGACCTAAGAGTAGAGTTGCTGGGTCTTCTGGTAACTCTGTTTAACTTTTTTCCAAACTGTTTTCCAAAGTGGCTGTCCCATTTTTACATTCTCGTCAGCAATATTGAAGGATTCCAGTTACTTCACATCCTGCCCAGCGCTTGTTATTTTGCTGTTGTTGTTTTCATGGCAGCCATTCCGATGAGTGTGAAGTTGTATCTTCTTGTGGTTCTGATTAGCATTGCCCTAATGACTCATGATGCTGAACATCTTTTCATGTGCTTGTTGGCCACTTGTATATCTTTTTTTAGAGAAATACCTGTTCACATTCTTTTTCCACTTAAAAAATTAGGTTGTCTTTTTATTGTTGAATTGTATGAGTTCTTTACATATTCTGGATACACACATGCACATACCCATATCCTTATTAAAACACAAATAGTCCAGTTTTCTTCCCATCCTGTGGGTTGTCTTTTCACTTGTTCTTTGAGGCAAACAGTTTTAAATTTTTATTAAATCCAATTTATTTTTCTTTTGTTACTTGTATGGGCTCTCTGAAGTTTTTTTATAAGTTAAAAAATCATAACTTATTTCTAGGCATCTCCCATGTAAGAAATTGGTGCAGAATGGTTGGCTGGTTAACTATGCAGCGGGTTAGAGGCATTAAACATCTTCTGTGTTTTCAAGTATTCTCATCTGATTCAATATGAAGAAGACCACGTTTCCTAACCTAACACCCAATTGCCCCCTTTCCCCTGCTTTTAATTAGAAAGTTGCCTTTCAGGGTTCTGCATAGCTCAGAATGCATGCATCATTCTATGAACATTTATAAGTGTTTCATATGCACTGAGCACTTCACTGGGCTCAGGGAGCCAGAGGTGAGTGGAATGTGGCTCTATCCTCAAGGAACAAGAGCACAGGTGCTAGGTGAGGAGTATGCACAGAGGACAGTGGAGAGATGCAGAAAGGAGGAGGTGGGACTCCTCTGGATCTGGGTGAGAACACCTCATGGGGGAGGAGACACTTGTGGTCCGTCCACAAAGATGGTTAGGTGATCAGGACTTCTCTCTTCTGGCTACTTGCTCCTGTGTACGCCATGTGCCCTAACACCAGATATTGTATAGCAGCCATATTTAGAATTACTTATATCATAAAAGACAGATGTAGATGGGATCGCTTGATGCCTAGAAGTGAGTCTAAACAAAACCACTTGTCTTGAATTTCTTTAGGTTTCCAAAGTTTTCAAAAGGAAGATGTCTTCCTTACTAGTTCAGCATGATGTGTATGTCTTTGTCTGTCTGTCTAAACTGAAGCCCATGTAATTCATATAATCAAGGCATAAAATATGAGGCAGGGAGTAACAGTTGCTTGGCTGGGGAGGAAGATTGATTATAGAGAGTCAGGTGTATTCTGTTGAGGAATTTAGATTTTGTCCATATCGAGGAGAGCCATTGAATTGTCCAGCATGGGAAGCGTGATATGACCACTCTGGTGACTGTACTGGGGATGCTGGATGCAAGGGGCAGGATGGGGAGACAGAAGACCCAGTAAGCTGTTAGGTGGGTCCAGGTGGGAGTTGATGAGGACCTGAACTAGGGCATTTGTAGTAGAATTTGGGTAAGTCACAGGCTGAAAGGTTTAGGAGCTATTAGGAATCCTGGCTACAGGTAATAGAAACCCTGTTCAAACATTAAGTCACAGGGGGGATGAATTGGGAGGTTCCTGGAGAAGGTCCAAAAGGAATGAAATGCTGCAGAAACCTGGACAGGCTCAGGGGCCTGAAGGGTTGGGAGTGGTACTCATTCCCTCACAGGGACTCTTGCTCCTAGGTCTGCTGCCTCCAGTTTCTCCACAGGACAGGGGCTATTTTCACACTCTTCAACTAAGAGGAAGAAAGAGCTTCTCCCTCCAGCTTTAGTTTTTAAAAAACCAGGGACCCTCATGGCCTTCGGTTTTATGCCTTCATTGGAAGGGGTCTCTGTTGGAATTTTCTACCACTACCTCTTTGGGAGTTCCCAGAAGAAGTAGGGAAAGGTTCTGGATAGAGCCAACCGTGCACATCTACTCTGGGAAAGCAGGCGGGACCCGACCCAGAGAATGAAGAGATCTGAGGAGGAAGGGAAGGTCAGGAATGCCTCCCAAGTTTGTGGCTTTGGTAACCTGGAAATGGCACCGTTTCCCTCCAAGAATAAGGGCTCAGGGGGCAAGCAGACTAGAGTGCAGTGAGTAAACTGAGTTCATTTTTAGACTAGCTTAGACTGGCACATAGGGCTAATCACCATTTGTGTGTTATATATTTTTATGATTATTTGATTAGTTTGGCTTCCTTCACAGTTTGAAGCCCCATGAAGACAGGACTGTTGTCTTGGCTCTGAATCTCCAGAGCCTCCCATAATATACTTGGCATGTAGTAGGTATTCAGTAAATACCTATACGAATGAATAAATTCAGGTGAACCTGTCCAGCAGGCAGCTGGATGGACGGTTTGGGTCTCAGATGAGGACAGGAAATACAGATTTAGGGGTATCAGTGTAGGACTAGATGGTAGACAAGCCTTGAGAGTTATCCTTATTGGCTAAGAGACTTTTATGAAAGTTCAGATATTGTGTAGACCTATAATTTTCATGTCCCTGTGATAAAATTATGCCCCTTTTTCACTTTGCCCTGCCTAGTATTTAATGCCAGTAATTTCTACTGATGATCCTACCAATGATTTTTTAAAAATTCTGTGGCAGATTAAAATTAGATTTGTGACAGATAGGGAAATAAAGGTGGTAAAGACAGAGATTCTGTTTCCTTTTAAGAATAACTGACTCATAGGATGAAACCTTGGATATGATTTCAGATCACTCCTGTAAACTCTCAAAAAAGATGTTTATAAAACACTTGGAACAATACAGATTGTACTAAGAAAATGTGCTTTGATCAACTCTGGAGATACAAAGCAGGGAGCTTAATAAATCAAGTCCTATTTGTGAATGGAAAGGACTGGAAGTTCACCTTAAAAGTAAGAATTCAGTTCACATCAAGACTTTAAATTTTATATTCTGGATAGCAGTTTTTAACTCAGTTTCATCTTTTGTATAAAAAGAAAATGAATTGCACATTTCAATTCTTGGCATCTTGAAATCTGACTCCTGATTCCTATCTCTTAATAACCATTGGAACACGGGTTTAAAAATGGAATTTGACTTTGGTTTTTTACCCTTTAATTTTGAGGTGAGTGTGCTTCCAGCTCTCTCTTCCTTCTGTATTCAGGAAAACCACACCACTGGTAGCTTGACTATGCCATAATTTTTATTATTTAAATATTAGAAACACAGTCGTATTTATATAAAGTGGTAACACTATAGTCACACTTGGGAGAGGTGGTTTGTTTCATTTTAAGGCATAAATACAGTTGTATTACTTTTGTAGGCTGAATACCCTCCTCTTAACCACTCTGCCATATGTCAAGATGTTACATTAGTGTCTTTATTGGCCTAGATTCTTCTTTCTATCCCCACCCCCTGCAGTAAAGATAGGAGCATTTTTACTTATTTAATTTTCCACCAAACAACTTTCACTAAATTTGCCTGACTACGAATACAGGCCAGTGTCTCCTAGCAAGTTGTAATTTACTAGAGCATTTCTAAGAACTCAAATTGAGTAGCTTATAGCATCTCAGTTTTTAAAATTACTATAATATATGTATATATATAAAATCTTAAAAATATAACTCAGATAATTTTCTTTTGGTTTATAGATTAGTGCTTATTCTTTCAAATAGAGTTTCAACAAATACCTAATATGCTAAGACTTTGTATATTCTGAATTTTACCGAACCTGCTCAAAGACTGGAAAAGAATACATTTGGGATTTTAATGACAATGAGATCAGTATTATGGGTTTAATTTCCTGCATGAGTTATTAACTACATTGAATATTATTAATTACATGGAAAAATCTCTGTCTTGAGACCCTAGGCCCCTGCCAATTGTATCCCTTTTGAAATCAATTTACGGGGCCGAAATAAAAGAATGTCGATTTCTGGAGGTACCCTTATCAGCTCCTGGAAAAAATGGTTAAAATGCATGTGATGTAGTATAGCTTATTCTATATTCTGAAATAATTTTTCTTTAAGAGGTAGTTAGCTTTGGTGAGCGCTGTGAATTGTGTAAGACTTTTGAATCACAGACCTGTACCTCTGAAACAAATAATACATTATATGTTTAAAAAAAAAAAAGAAGAAGAAGATAGCAGGAGGGCAAGAATGAAGGGGAGTAAGTCGGAGGGGGAGATGAACCATGAGAGACGATGGACTCTGAAAAACAAACTGAGGGTTCTAGAGGGGAGGGGGGTGGGGGGATGGGTTAGCCTGGTGATGGGTATTAAGGAGGGCACGTTCTGCATGGAACACTGGGTGTTATACGCAAACAATGAATCATGGAACACTACATCAAAAACTAATGATGTAATGTATGGTGATTAACATAACATAATAATTTAAAAAATACCAAAAAAAAGAGGTAGTTAGCTTCTTTCTTTACTAATTAATTCTTCAGAGATAGCATCATTCAAAATAGAAAAGTTCGCAGCGTGGATGTCCAGCAGGGAGGAGGCAGCTCTAATGGACAGTGGGAAACACGTGGCGCGGGAGATAGAGAGAGGCCTGCATCCCCCCTGCAGGTGATCTCTGGGCTGGTCAGGGTCCTTCCTTCATTGCCTCACCTAAAATGACAAGATCACTTTCCCAGACATGGGATTTCCACTCAATGAATTTTGGATTTTCTGATGACTGATAAATATAATTCAAAAAGTAGCATTAAATAATGGAGGAGGAGGAAAATCTAAACATCCTATCCCTACCTAGATTTAGTCTAATTAGGGGAAGAATTTGTCTGAGTTATGGAAGGTATAAAACATTTGAAATGCACTTCTGAGTAAGTGTGTGTAGAATTTAGGCTAATACGTTGCCTCACGGCTACAAAGAATCTGTTAAGTGATTCTAAGTAATTTACATGTATTCTGTACGTAAAGAGACTTTTCTAATGTGCTTCAATTGTAGTTTCTGTAGTTTAAGTAGCTGAGAGATCCTGTTTATTATGTTCTCTACTAAGTAGCCTTTCTTAATAGACACAGAAAATGCAGAAGCTATTCAACCAGTTCTTGCTCCTACGTTAGTGAAGTCTGAATTTAAGTGAGTTTTACTTTACATCGTAAAGATAGCAAAATAGCGTACGGATATTCTGTGAGGGTGAGCGTGTGTGTTTTGTAGACCTCTCTTATGCGTGTATTAGCCATGAAACCCCAGTAGCATATACGATAGGTTATTTTCAGAGGGCTGTGGAAAGCCAGACTAGCAGTGTCTCCCTGGGGCTCCAGGCTTACCATTTGAAACCACGATTCCATGTTGTCATGAATGAAATGTCGAATCCTGGGAGGAATGATGATACCTCATTTAGGTATCTTATCGGTTATAACTTCATACTGTATTACTTGCTCATATGATAAACACTGATAGGATTTTAAATCAGAATTGTTTTCAGCATTTAACACCACTTTACACATGGTCAGGAGCAATCATCATGCTACTAGTTAGACTAGTTAGGCCACGCCATAGTTCTAAAATAGTCTTCCCTTACAGAAGAGACCTTGCCTGACTTTGCAAGACTATGGTACCCAGGGGGTACTGAGAGCCAAAGCATGGGAGACAAATCGTTATGCACACCTAGTCCTGTCACAACACTGTTTCTCTTCCTTGTTAAGGCATACTGTCCGACTCGCCCCGCTGAGAATAAAGAAACACCTGGTGCTCACGGTTAGATGAGTCCACGTTCTCTGGCAAGTGTGGTCCCACTTGAGGCCTGACTTGGCAGACTCGCTGCTTACGGGTTCAAGATTTCCTTTGAGCTGTTACTAATGGAAAATAGCTCTGTGACCTTGGGAAAGTTGTTGAAGTCCTTCATACTCTGCCTCGCTGTAAAAGGCGCCATCGGAGCACTGTTGTGAGGGGGGTGAAGTGTTGCACATACATGTGTTAGCACGGTGCCTGGCACATTACAGATTGCCAGTGGATGTCAGGCCATGGGACAGCATTTTCCTCCAAAAGGAAATGTAATAGTAGGGCAATATTGACAGTGGAGATGTCTTGAAGTAACACAGATGTAGGTGTCCTTGGTATCCAGCAGGTACCCTTTCAACATCTTAATGGAAGTAACTATTGCAGGTGAGATAGAAAATTCCACGGTGGGGCGTTCACGTTAACACCTGGCAGTGGCGGGTGTCTCCCTTTTGTTACTTAACATTTTACCTAAAACAGAACCATTTTTATTTTTAAAAACTGAAAAACAAAAACCAGAAGGCAAAGTAACTGAATACTGGTTTGGTTTTTTATCTTTTGTTTTAATGGTTATTTCTTCTCTGTGGGAATAAGGATATTTACAAACAAACCGTGCTTGCAGAGCCTGTGGTCTGGAGTGCAATGGTTGTAGAATATTTAGAAGATTAGCAGTGTTTAATGTGGATATAAATTTGGGTATGATGTGTTTAGAACATGTGACAAGGAATCATTATGTCAGTCAAAATTCACTAAAAGCTTATCGTTTAGTAAAATTGTTCCTTTGAGCATATGAACATGACAGTTCGGAGGCAACCGAAAATTTTAGGAAAGGAATAACAGTTTCTAAGGGAATGTGAAGCACAGTGTCATCAACAATTATCTCTAACAAGGGATACTTGTTAATTTTTATGTCCATTGCCTGAATTTATTGAGTTCCTTAATAGAAAAGAGAAGTACCACTGCAGGGCGGAAAAAAAAAAAAAGAGAGTAAAAGGTTTTCAAATGGATAGCCTTGATAAGCTGTAAATTAGCCTGTATTTGTGGCAAGAGATGTGGACCTATTGAATTTTCTCTGTGATGAGTAAATAAGCTTACATCTTCTATCAGATGTAATTACTGTCCTTGGTCTGGTTAGCATAGAACTCTCCAAAATTAAAGAATATACTATGGCACAGAGTGTTTGTTGTCTTTGATACAAACAGAGAATTTACTTAAAGCTTCCTTTTTATGTTTTTTTTATGTAAATCATTTTGGATCTGTCTACCTAAGTTTACTTACTATTGTTGAAGAATAATTGACACACAATGTTATATTGGCTTCAGGTGTACAGCGTATTAGTTCAGCAGTTCAGGGCATGACTCAGTGCTCACCGCGACAAGTAGAGTCACCATCTGTCTTCATACACTGTCATTACAATATAATCGACTCTATCTCCTACACTGTACTTTTCATCTCCGTGACTTATTTGTTTTATGACTGGAAGTTTTAATCCCTTTTATCGATTTCACCCATCCCCCTATCCACCTCCCCTCCGGCAGCCACCAGTTCTCTGGACTTAAGAGACTGTTTTGTCCGTTAATTTTTAGATTTCACATATAAGTGAAATTATACGGTATTTGTCTTTCTCAGTCTACCTAAGTTTTTCACATCTTTTTATATTTCCAAGCTGGCGGGACCTCTTGTAGCTGACAGACTCTGTTCTTCCAGCTATGTATGGGAGTACTTTTTGAATCTTTGTCCTGAATTCACTTAGGTTTCAAGAGATACCTTCATTCTGAAATTCTAAGCTGTCAATGTGTAATTCCTTAATCATCTCATCAGTAGCATTTATTATCTTGACTTTGTGTTAGAAGGATCAGCCTGTTTCCACTGATGTTCTTTAGTTGTGTCATTTAAATGCAATGACTAAAAACTTACAGATTATTCCCAGAGTAGATGTAGAATGGCTTTGTAATTTGGCAGTGACCGTTCTGCATGAAATCTAATACTTAAAACAATGCCAGACAGAGTACATGTGCAATAAATGTTCATTGAATTAATGAATTGCTCTAGGGTGGCTCGTGGTTATAATAGTTTCAGTATTAAGTGACCAGTATTCAGGACTGGAGATTTAGCTAAACATTTGGGCTTCATTTGGAGCCAGTGAACAGACCACTGTGCAATCCCGAGAGACCCGTTTGTTCACTTTTCTATCCAATAGTAATTTACTTTTACAGTGCTGTTTATATAGAGGAAAGGTCAAAGGGAAAGGTGTACTTGAAGCAGTTACATCAATTGCTTTGCTACAATGAAAGATTTTTAGTATGTGGTGAAAAAAAGACAATTTAAAATGTGTATTCTAAAGTTTAGGCAGCTACTTTTTTTCCAGCTTTGTTAGGCAGTTACTTCTTTTCCAGCTTTATTTGTGTATATAATTGATACACAATAAATCGCACAGGTTTAAAGTGTGCAGTGTAATCAGTTCTGACACACGTAGACATCTTTGAAACCATCGCCACAATAAGGATAATGGAAATATCCACTAACTCCAAAAGTATCTTTGTACCCCTTTGGAACCCTACCCTCACACCCTCTTGCCCCCTTCTCCACGCAGCCACCGATCTGCTTTCTGTCACTGTAGATTAGTTTGCCTATTGTAGGGTTTCATAGAAGTGGATTTTTAATAGTATGTACTTTTTTTAGTGTGTTTCTTTTCACTCAGCTTTGTCATGATGAGATTCTTTCATATGCTTGACTGTATCAATAGTTAGTTCCTTTTTTACTGCTGAGAGGTATAGATAGTCTGCACTTTATATATCTCTTCACTGTTGATGGCCATTTGGGTATTTCCAGTTTCTGGCTATTACAAATGAAAGCTATCTGAATGTTCATATACAGGTCTTTGTATGGACATATGCTTGCTTTCCCTTAGGCAAATACCTAGGAGTGGAATGGCTGGATCATATGGTAGGTGTATGTTTAACTTTTTAAAAATGGCCAAATTACTTTTCATGTTGTTGTATCCTTTTACGTTCCCTACCAACAATGCATGAGAGTTCCAGTTGCTCCACATCTCTGTCAATAGTTGGTGTGGTCAGTCTTTTTAATCATAGCCACTCTAATAAGCATGTTATGGTTTCTTTTTGTGCTTTTAATTTGCATATTCCAGATGACTAATGTGTCAAGCCTATTTTCATGTGCTTATTTGCCATTTTTCCGTGAAATGTCAAACCTTTTACTCATTTATTGGATTGTTTATTTTCTTATTACTGAGTTAGTTTCAAGAGTTCTTTATATATCCTAGGTACAGATTCTTTTTCAGATATATGATCTGTAAATATTTTCTATCTGTCTGACTTGTCTTTTAAATCTCTTAACAGTGTCTTTCAAAGAGCAGACATTTTTAATTTTGGTAAAGTTCAGTTTATCAATCTGTTCTACTATGTGTTACGCTTTTAGTTACCATACTTAAGAAATCTTTGCGTAATCCTAAATTGTCGAGATTATTTCCTGTGTTTTCTTATAGGTGTTTTATAGTTTTAGGTTTTATGTTGAGATACATGGTCCATTTTGACTTGATTTGTGCATGTGGCACAAGGTATGGATCAGAGTTCATGCTTTTTGCGTATGGATGTCTCTCTCTACTGAGTTACCTTTGCACCTTTGCCAGACTCAGTTGTCCGTATATGTGGGTCAATCTGGGACCCTCTACTCCAGTGATCTCTTTGTTGATCTTTATGCTGATACTGCACTGTCTTAATTACTCCAGCTTTATAGTAAGTTTTAAATTTGGTAGTGTTTGTCCTGCAGCTTTGTTCTTTCTTCCAAAGTTGCTTTGGCTCTTCCAGGTCTTTTGCATATCCCTATGAAGTTTAGAATCGGCTTATCAGTTTATACAAAACAGCCTGCTGAGATTTTGTTTGGGATTATATTGAATTGGTATTATCAGTTTGGAGAGAATGACTTCTTTATTTTTTTTTTTTAAAGATTTTATTCATTTATTTGAGAGAGAGCACAAGCAGAGGGAGCAGCGAGGGGGAGGGAGAAGCAGGCTTCCCAGTGAGCAGGGAGCCCGATGCAGGACTCGATCCCAGGACCCCAGGATCATGACCTGAGCTGAAGACAGACACTTAACCGACTGAGCCCCCCAGGCACCCCGGAGAGAATGACTTCTTTTAAAGATTTTATTTATTTATTTGACAGATAGAGACACAGCAAGAGAGGGAACACAAGCAGGGGGAGTGGGAGAGGGAGAAGCAGGCTTCCCGCTGAGCAGGGAGCCCGATGTGGGGCTCGATCCCAGGACCCTGGGGATCATGACCCGAGCGGAAGGTAGACACTTAATGACTGAGCCACCCAGGCGCCCCGAGAATGACTTCTTAGCAATACTGGGTCTTCCGACCCATGAACATGTTATTTCTCTCTAATTATGTCCTTAATTTCTCCCAACAACATTTTTAAGTACAGAGCTTGTACATCTTTTGTCAGATTATCCTAAAGATTTCATGTATTTTGGTATTATTATAAGTGGTAGTCTTAAAAGTTTCAATATAAAGTTGCTCATTACTCGGATAGAAATACGATTCCGTTTTGTATTATAAATCTTATATCCTGCAACTTTGCTAAACTCACTAGTTCTGGTAGCTTTTGTGTGAAGTCCATTGGATTTTTCCACATGAATAGCAACGTCGCATTTGAATATAGTTTTATTTCTTTTTTTCTAACATGGATGTCTGTGATTTCTTTTTCTTGCCTTACTGCACTATTCAGAACCTCTAGTATAATATTGGATAGAAGGAGAGAGAGTGTACATCCTTTGTCTTAGCAATCATTCAGTCTCTTACCATTAATTGTGATGTTAGTGGTAATTTTTTGTGGATTCCCTTTATCAAGTTGAGGAAATTGTCTTCTATTCTTAGTTTGCTAAGAATTTTTATCAGGAATAGATTTTGGATTTTGTTAGATACTTTTCTGCTTTTATTGGGATGATCATATGGTTTTTATTTGTTGGTTTGCTAATATGGTAAGTTACATTGAGCATATTTCGAATGGTAAATGAACCTTGCATTCTTTGGATAAACCCCACTTGGTCATGATGTATTATCCTTCCTATATATTGTTGAATTTGATTTGCCAAAATTTTGTTTAGAATTTTTAAGCGTGTGTTCATGAGGGACGGAACAGCTTCTTGTAATGTCTCTGTCTGGTACCAGGTTAAATGCTGGCCTCATAGAATAAGTCGGGAAGTGTTTCTCCCTGTTTAATTTTCAAGAAGAATTTGTGTAGAATTGGTACTCTTTTTTCCTTCATTGTTTGTTAGAATTCACCAAATAAGGCCATCTGGGCCATACTTTTCTTTGAGGGAAGATTTTAAACTACAAATTCAGTTTTTAAAATATATCTATGGCTATTCAGGGTATTTCTTTTTGAGTGGGTTTGGGTACTTTGTACCTTTCAAAGAATTCATCTGTTTCATCTGCGTGGTTGAATTTACTGCCATAAAGTTTTTCATGATAGTTCCTTATTATCTTTTTCATATTTGTCAAATCTGTGGTGGTATCACCTCTCTCATTACTGATACTGGTCATTTGTATCTTCTCTCTTTTTTCCTGAGTAGTCCAGGTGGAAGTTTATCAACTTTTTTTTTTCTTACCCTCTCCAAGAACCAACTTTTGATTTCCTTCATTTTCAGGGTTTTTTTTATTTCATTGATTTTTCTGCTCTGATCTTCATTATTTCCTTTCTTCTGCTTCCTCTCTCTGTGTGTAATTTTAGTTATTTTTCCTTTTGTTAAATTTTTCTAGTTTTATACAGTATGGTCCCATCAAGGTCTTCCTTTAAAGTGTTTCCTCCCCAAGGCAGGTGAGGATGCTGAGGCTCAGAGAGGTTAAGGGAGTCAGCAGGTAATATGGGTAGCCTTTTATCTGTTACCTCACAGTGTCACAAACGCTGTGACAGAAGCAGGTATTTAGCCTGTAACGAGTGGGATGAGAGGGCCTCTTTGGAGAATTTGATGACTGAGGGATCTTATTTTGTTGAAACCTAGGATAAATTTGTGACACCAAATCCAAAGTATTAGTTCCTAAAGTTATATTACATTGGCTGCAGATCTCCTTCTTGGTTGCTCTATCCTGAAAAATGCGTTAGAATATTCTGGGAGTAAGTCTGGATCCAGTGAATGTTCCCTTGGATTTAATAGGCAGACCTTTTTATTTCTATTAGGACTGTTTGCAGTGGTCATGGTCATGGTAACTATAGCTGTAAGTGTGGGGGCAGCTGTTCCTGACAGGGTTACTGTTGAATAGGAGGAAAATCTGGGGGTGGAATGTAGGGGGCTTGTTAAAAAAACTTACATCAATGTCTCGCTGCAGTCTCAGTAAGCAGTACTTCTCTAATTCTTCCTTAACACATTAAAACTTTAAAAATATTTTTATCATTAAAAAGGCTTAATTCTATCATGATTTCATCAATGGAGTGAAACCAGCACAATGTAATAGCATCATCTCAGTGTCCATATTGGAAGGTTGAGTTTCTCTCCAATCTGAATCAAGGTACTATATTTAGGAATTTTGAAAAATACATAACAGCTGTTTGCTGGGGGACACTAGTATCGCTGGTGGTCGGCTGTAGGGAAGAAACAAGAGGGAAAGAAATAGAGGAGTTATTTTCAAATGGCCATGAGAGCAAAGGGCATTTTGGGGGGCAATGTGAACCTGAGCCTTTTAAAAAACTGCATGGTTGAAAGAGCAAGCTATTCCTTTAACAGTTTGCTTCTCAGAATTATTTTTTTTAGAGGAGAAAGCAGCAGTGGGATCAAATATCTAGTTTGTAATGGTGCCAGGACCAGAAACCAGACTTTTGAGTCAGAAAAACTGGATTCTGGTCCTGCTTCCCTCCTTGATACTCTGTGTAACTGGGAGCTTAGCCCAAAGATACTTATCCTCTAGTTGTGGTTTAAATGAGAAAATGTATGAGTTATCACTTAATAAATGCTTAATACTATTTGACTAGGGAACCATTTTCCCTTTCTCAAGGACTCAGGGAAATAATTAAAGAGTCACATGCACATAAGCATCTACTTAACTTAGAGTTTTTGTTTCCCAAAGTGACTCCAACCTCATCCACTTCATCTGCTTTTAGGATCATATATGTTTTTTCTAATTAAACAAATGCAACTGATTTTTCATGCATTTATAATGGCTTTAAAACCTGTTAGCCCTGTAGTTTTATTTGGTCTCAAACTTTGTAACAAGGTGTCCAGCAAACAGTATGTGCAAAAACAAATTATGCCCCTTTTCACATTAAAAGTTTTCAGGTTTGTAAAACATTTCCCACCGTATGTATGTTTGCACTTTTCCCTCTCATGATAGGTACTTTGGAATGTGCATTTCCCTCTATTTGGGGGCTTTAGCTTTCAGGTTAAAGGAGGACAGTGAGGTGGAGAATGTTGGGTGATAAAAAGTCTTGGAGTAGGGAGATCATCTGCATATCAGCTCCCTCTGCCTGGAATTGCCCCCTCCTTCCTGTCCTTTCCCCGTCTTACGCTTTAAGATTTAGCTCCTTTGCCAGTCCTTCAACTCAGTTGTGTTAAGGAGCCCCCCTCCTCCCCATAACCTTGCCTTCATCTAATACTCTTTACCACACTACGTTGTGACTGTGTTTGCTGGTCTTCCAAACAAACCTTAAAGTCAGGGAATTGGTCTTATTCATCTCCATATCCAGCACCTGGCACGACTCCTGATTAAAAAGGTGCTCAGGGAAATTTGTTGTATAGGAATCCTTGAGTTTGATGTATAATGTTTAGAGAATGAGAATGTACTGATGTGGGGCGCTTGGGTGGCTCAGCTGGTTAAGCGTCTAACTCTGGATTTCGGCTCAGGTCGTGACCTCAGGGTCATGAAATTGAGCGTGGAGGCTGCTTGGGGATCCTGTCTCTCTCCCTCTCCCTCTGCCCCTCCCCCCCTCTGCGTGCTCCCCCCCTCAAAAAAAAGAAAAAAGAATATACGGTTTATCTAACAAAGGTGTTTCCTCTTCCATTTTCCGGCCTCACCTTTCGTTTCCTCTCCTTTCTTTCAATCTCTCAATCTCTCTCTCTTTTCACTTAGGGAACGTTTGAGCTAGAAGAATGAGCTGAGGGGTTTTCTTTGTGTTATTGACACCCTTTGTGATATTACCCAGTGCTTATTAGGTCCATGGACTTTGGTGGAACCCTGGGATGCTCCCTGGAGTCCCATTTTCCCTGCTGCAGTCAGAATGGGGTCTTACCGTGATGTAGCTACCCTTTTACAAGGCACACAGGCCAGTTGGCTTCAAATACAGTCCGCTTTTATCGCCTTTACAAAGCCAGTCTAGCAAAACTGCAGTAAATGAGGTGCTGAAATGGAAATGACGGAAACTGAAAGAGTGGCAGTTTTAGAAGCAGTGGGCCCCGGCTTCCCCGTTCTGTGCTGTACAAGGCGAAACAGCTAAAGCCCGGCTGCAGGCGGTCAGGCGGTACATCACCTCCCTGGGGGAGAACCTCTGCCAGGTTTCTGGATGCCGAGGCATACAAACTGTGGTTCACTCCTGGAAGAAAAAATTGTGAAATCACATAGTGACGTAACATGTGTATCAATGTATAATCTACCTAGTTAGTGGGTGACAGTGTCTTTTCAGAGGGTGCTCTTGAACCAGAATGGAAAAAAATCTTGCAGAAGACAATCCACAAATGAACTTTGACATGGTATAGAGTAGAGAATGTTGAGGGATGAGCTCCTGAATCAAAGATTAGCCCCAAAGACTGAACATTATTTATGCAGATAGTGACTTATAAAGGGATCAGCTGTTTGAATGTCTGAGCCAAGCATATGTTCTCATTCTTTTCACCATTTTTTAGAGTTTCTGGTAGAGACTTCAGGAAGCCACGTGACACGGTCTCCTCTTATTTCTGAAATTCATGTTCCTCAGATGCTGCTCAGAAGTAGCAGAGACACTGATGAGTAAACATGCTAAGTGAAACTCATGAAGCGGATTGATGTCTGTATATTTTGCACTTGGCAGGACAGCAGAGTGAATTTCTGTTAATCTGTTCATGTAGCTGCATCTTGCCTTTTATCAGTAAGTCTCAGGGTTGTTGGAAGGCTTCATTATCTAAGTTGTTGAGCTTTCACCTATAAACCAAAGAGTGTCCCATTCTTTGTAAAGAATCAAAAACCAAAGAAATGAGTATTGTTTCTGTTAATATACAGTTATTTCCAGTAGTAAAATTTGAGAAAAACAGGCTTTTAAACTGTAAACTTTGAAAGACACTATATTTCAGATGAGATCTTTTCCTTTAGGATTTAATTAACCCCCTATTCACTAGATAGCTTTTCCAGGTAGGATATGTGATCCTATCTGTGTTTCTTTGGCATCCATACTGAAGAAATTATAGCTGAGTATAGGTTAGTATATTAGCCGATCCATGAAGTATATTTACATTTCTACTTTGTTATCCTTATAAGAACTTAGGGCTGTCAGGGTATCACCAGTGCTTTTTATAGGTCTAATAATTAGGGGTGGAGGAAGTGGGTGGAAGGAAGGAAACCAACCAACTATTAAAAAAAAAAAAAAAAAAAAGATGTGAACAGATGCCCAGAAGTTGAAATTTCGTATCATGGAAATCAGCAAACTTTCAGAAAGCAAGCAGCCTAATTAAAAATGAAAAGTTGAACCCACTTTTCCTTTCCTTTGAGTTAAAATTACTGAACTAACAGAGTTCTTGAGAGGTTGTTTTACACTACCCCCTGCCTGATTTAGGCCATGTTTTAAATTAGCCCACAGAGGTCTGTCTTCTAATGTCTTATAGAATTGTCCATGGCAGTTCTTTTATAAAAGGTCAGTTGTCAGAAAGAAGTGATGTTTACTTTAAAAATAGAATGTTACAATTTATACTTTTTGCTCTGTCAGAGTCTGAAATATAGCTGTGGCCTGATTAGATAGAGAGAGTGTTTTCTTATAGATATTTTAGATTTGTAAGTAATAAGATGCTGTCCCTTTATTAATGGAAATGATAGTCTAGTTATGTTTGAAAAAAATAAAATTTCAATTTAGTGTTAATGGTGAAGTTAGAGAGTGAGGAAGTTACAGAGAGTTAAATGCTGTCATTCTTTCTCTTCATACTAAGAACAAAAGCAAATGATTGTGAAGTGTTTCAGTGGGTTGAACCTTAAGTTAGAGCTTGCCTTTCCCAGTATTATAAGAAGCACTTTGCCTAGTTGCTATGGAAACAAATTTAAATTATTGAGTTGAAAGTTATGATGTCGATCTTGATACAGGTCTGTGGTGAAAGATAGGTGTTGCCAACTAAGAATCTTAATGCTGCTACTCCTACAACTATTGCAAGGACAAACATTGCCCTTACACTTGTGTGGCGGATACCTTGCTAGAGACCTGGGTACACATATGAAAAGACAAGGTTCTCAGCCTCTAGGAGCTCAGATCCTCATGGGGGAAATCATCAGACACAGGGACTAGAGTGGGGCCATCGACAGAATGTCGACGTGCGCCAGGTGCTGTGGGAGTGTTGCAGAAGGGAACTAGGGAATGCTTGAGGTGACTCTCAGGATGTGTGAAATTTCTCTGACAGTGAGGTGGGTCAAGGATGGTGTTCCCACAGAGGAAACGGCATGGGTTTGGGCTAAGAGATGAAAAGTTATTTTAAAGCATTTCTTTTTAAACCACTATCCATCTTCTTAGCCATACTCCTAGGAAAATATTTGGGGGATCTTAAATTTTGAATTCATGAGCCAGTTGAATATACTCTGCAGTCAGTCTACCAGCTGCCCCACTTGACTGTGTAACTGAGGTGTTTGACCTCTCCAAACCTCATGAGGATTAAATGAGAGACTATCTGTGAAGGGCACAGCTCAGAGTTTGACATTTAATAAGCTCTAAGGAAATGTGAATGGCTTTTTAACAGCATCAATCTCATCATTGTTCTTTCGAGCTCTCTGGTAATTTCGATGCTTTGGTAACTACCAGTGAGGACATTGTGTTTGTAAAACATTCCCGTGCTTGCTGGGTTGCCAGTCTTGTTTGTGATGCCCCGTTGAATACCTCCATGTGCTCCGCATGGGGCTGGGACTCAGTGGGACACGTATCCATAGCTCCTGCCCTAAGGCAGCTTCCAACCTTGCTGAGAATGTAAATGGACGAAAGTTAAGTGTAGGCTGAACTGTACTCTGTGTGCAGTTGTTCAGTGTATTATTCAAAGTAGTGTAGTTGTTGGTGTGGCCCACTGTTTTTAAGTGGGTCTAGGCCTAGGTTAGCAGGGAGGGAACAGGGTGGGGACAGTAGTTAGGCAGAGCCAGCCAGCGGTGCCTGCGACGCAGGGAAGAAAACGCACAGAAAACTTGTCCGCCTGGGGGACTGGCTGGGTGTTAAGAAGGAAGCAGTTGCCCCATGGCTTGCCTCCGGGGCTGCTGCTGAGTCTCTCTTCCAGTTACACCTAGGTGATTGAAATTCCATCATTTTGCAGGGTCACTAAGAGATGTCAGCACCTATCTTTTTCCTTTTCGATTGAAGGGATTTATTATATCCTTCGCTGATAGTAGTTTTGATCAGATAGAAGGGATGAGCACTGGGCATAGGGTAGGAGGTAGGCCCAGTTGCTGGGGTAGAATATACTAGAAGATAGACTTCATTTTCGTCTCTGACAACAAAGAGTTCAGGAACAAATACCAAAGGACTGCCCTGCACCAGTGACACCGCTGGAAACCGGGGGAAAACACAGAGATGAAAAGATGAGCTTCCTCACCCCAGTGACCTGAGACTCTCACGGGCAGATGAGAAGATAAAGAGAGCCAGTGGGATGCAGTGCACGTGGGGGGCGGTGCAGAGGGGTCAGCGGCAGTACGGCCCGAGGCGCACCCTGGAAGGGACACGGGGCGGGTGACTGGGGATGCCAGAGACACACTTTGCTTGATTCTTCTCCAGGCGGCTGGTGCCAAGTAGGGACAGGCAGCCCTGAGCTGTCATTCCGGACATCGGCCACCACGGCCTTCTGTCCTCCCCACAACCTCTCCTCCAGGCACCCCTTGCCTGATGGAGTTCAGGCCCTAGCGGTGGACTGTGGCACTGCCGGGGCTGGGGCTTACAGTGGCCTCGGCCGCTCTCCACCTGGCCTCCGACTCCCAGGCCAGGGCCGTACGTGTCTCCGGGCCCTGGCCTGGGAACAGCTCCCGGGCCTGATGCTGGATGCTATGGAGGGCAGGGACCAGGGCAGGTTAAATAACATCCAGGAAACTTGGTAGTAGCTGTAGTTTCGCACGTCTGGCCCGCTGTTTCCTGAACAGTCCCAGTGTATGGAATTCTCTAACACACCTTGAATCCTGACTGCTTGCGTAAGATGCAGCGTTAGCGTTCGGGAGAGAATACTGTGAGAACAAGCGCTTGAATTTCATTATAAGCTTGAATTCATTTAACAACCCTTGATAAAAAGATTTCTAAATGCGTGGTAGTGGCGTACTGAATAATGCACGCAGAGGACCCAAAGCTGATGAACAACCTAATCGTCTTTCTGGCTGGGCACACGTTAGCTGTTGAAATCCGTGCATGAGAGATGGCCATGGGAGCAGACTGCTGGGGTTGTGGCCGTTTTGTGCAGTTCTAGGAGGGGGGCAGTTAAAGCCTGCCCCCTGAGGAGGGGGCCTTCTCTCCCCCCTGGGAGTCGAGATTCCAGTGAATTTTCATTTTATTTTTAAAGAGAATGCTCATTTGTCTCTGGTTCAGTTAGAGTCTAGAAAGCTGTGTTTAATAATGAACTCGGTGTGTGTGTGTGTGTGTGTGTACGTGTGTGTACGTGTGTGTGTGCGCGTGGTTATGTGTTTTAATCAAACCAGTTTCACAACAGTAGTAGCAGCAACTACAGCAACAAAGAAAGCCTTTCCCTCATCATCTCTACTAAATGCAGTAGCTTGGTACTTGGGATTTTTAAAGCTGAAAGTCTTAATGCCTGTCATTTAGTGAAAGAAAGTGTGAGCTCCTTACAGTAATCTGAAAATTGTATAATCCCCTTTAATATTTGTACCACATGCCTATTTTATTTTTTTAGTCTCTTTTTCTGTCCTTTGCTTAATTTAAATATCTAAATTACTGGAAGAAATTGTTTGCTGTCTAAGGGATTTGAAGCTTAACTTTCTAAAAGCTACAATATAATTTCTTCATTGTTTCTTAGCAATTCCTATAAAAATACAATATTATTTTCATACAGGAAGCTGAAAAAGCAGGCTGTTCTAAAGGAAGCTGTTGTGTAGTTCCTTCCTTTCCAAACTTGAAGCTGAACGCTTTTCCTCACCCCAAGTTCAAGGGCTTAGTTTACGTGTGTGAAAATAAACTGAACAGCACCTGCCGCTTAGTCACAAAGGAGAATCTTGAAGCTGCTAAGCAGACAGATGTACTCAGTATAAGCTTTTGAGGTGCTCAAAGCATGTGGTAAAAAAAAAAAAAATACATTTCAAAATAAATAGTATGAGGAAATAAAGATAGAAGAAAATGTACTGTGAGGGGTCAAGTTCAGCACCTGAGTTGTGTACATTTTAATCACATTACTGTTAACATTGTGGGGACCAGTATTTGGAAATTTGTTCTTGAAAATGCAGACTTGTCAACATTCTCCAAGAAATGATTCGGCATATTTTATAATTCTTTTCCTTTCCTTTAAAAAGAAATTGTTTCAGCCCTTTGAAATAGCAAGAGGAGAAAACATAATACTGAATTCCTTTGTTATAAAATTATTCAGCTTTATCTATTGACTTCATTCAGGCAGCTATTAACAAGTTCAAATAGTTCAGGACAGTCCACTCTAAATATCTGTCTTAACATGGATACCTCGTTGAAGTCCGTGGTAGCTCGTTGAAGTCCTTTTTGACACCGACAGAGGAAATGAGAGAGCTCAGTTGTCCATACTTGTTTCGTGTAAATCATTGTGCTTGTTTTCCATGAAACACTGGCAGCTCTATTCCTCTTACCTTCTGTGGAGGCTCAGAGTTCCCTGGGAAATTACCTAGAAACTCCTGTTTTACTAACGAACGTTGTCTGGGAACAAATGCAGAAGCCTTGCTAGGCTCTGTTATAGGCTTTGTTATCAGCAGAGTCCTGTGAGCTGACGGTATGTTTGCCAGGAAATCATACACAGGGCTGAAGATTTCCGTCACAGAAGGGACAACAGCATCTTAACTGCTGTCACTGAGTCGGAACAGGAGGGGCAGAAGGAACAATAAGTGTCAGTAGTTTGCCCTTTAATTTCAAAGTCATTTTAATGCTCCTTTGAGTAGGGTTATGTCGTGTTTACTGTGTCACCCTGAGACCCACTAGAAACTTGAAAACAGCGTCTGGAGCCGTGGCAGTTTGAGCTGGGCTCGCCGTGAAGATGCTAGGGTAGGGTCAGCCCAGCCGCTCTGAAGCCTGACTCTCCCGGACTGGATAGGTGCAGAGGCCAGACTCAGGTTGCCCGTCCCTCGGTGTGATGTGTGTCGGCAGAAGCGTGGCACCTGCAGGTCTCCGTGGGCACATAGGAGGCGCAGGGTGTCGGGGAAGGGGCTCTGAGGGCAGGCCACGGTCAGGGCTCCAGTGCCACCTCTCTCAGCAACTTGCTTGGAGGCTTTGGACACATCGCTCCACTTCTTGAGGCCTCCGCTTCCTCCTTTATAAAGTGCGGGAACTGAATCACATGATCTCAGCGGTGCCGGCCCGTCCAGCCTCCAAGGCCCGTCCAGCCTCCAAGCGCAGTGACTGTAAAAACATCACCAGGGTAGCACTGCGCCTCCGCCCTGGGAGCACTTAGCCCGTCTCTCCCAAAGCTCCGGCTGGAATTCACCCGCAGTGTGCTGTCAGCCACTAGGTGCTGTCCGTTCCTTTCTGGGAAGTGTCTTTTGTCTCTTCTTCCTTCTCACTGCCTCCGCGTTTGACCGGGGTCTCTCAATGTACTTGTGGGGATGATCACCTCACCCTCTTGCCTTGCACCCCCCGGCCGGTTCCTGTTCTCAGTGTGAATTCCTCCTCTCCCCTCCCATCCCATCCCGTGCTCTGAGTCCCTTCTCCCTTCAGTTCTGTTCCATCGGGAGCGTTTCCTGGTTCAGAGATCACCAGCCGACACTGTGTGGCTTTTAAGATACTCTGCAATCTTGTCCCACCCTCTCCATCTCACTTTATTTTCTGTCACTCTTCAACACACCCTGCTATGTAATAAGACCAGTTCATTGCTGTTGTTACAAGCATTCCATATTCTTTCCTACTTATGCAATTTGTTCATTTTGTTTCTTTCATCTGGAATACCTTTATCTCTTCATAACCTATAAATATAACAAATTCGATGCAAGAAGGGTAGGATAACCAAATAGAGCTCTGTAGATTGGGGACGGAAGCGGTAGAGAGAGAGGTGGGGTTAGCCATACAACAGAGGAAAGAACATTTGTGAGCCAGGAGGGAAGGACAGTGAATGTTAAACATGCAGGGGTTTTGAGTCACAGAGAAAGGAAGGTTTAAAGAAGCTCACTCACGTCGAGTGGCCTTTGCCCTCAAGAAAACAGAAGCCAAGTTCTTCTGCCCAGAGTGATGGGGGTGGTGCTAGGGACCTGAAGAAAGTAGGAGACCCTCACTTGCTGTGACCTTTGGGGTGGGCATTAACCGGAGGTGAGGAAAGGATTTACTGAGAAACACTGAGAATCCAGTTGAAATCAGTTAATGTGTGTTGGGGACAGACTCCTCTCTGTTTTCTGAGTTTGTCCAGCAGTGCTTAGGTCTAGGGATCTGGAGGGGGAAAGCCAGAGTTAGACATTGGTACCGGTGAAGTGGCCTGCCCCCTCCACCGCCCCTGCCGGGTTCCAGGTGGTTAGAGAGAGGCAAGTGAGGGCAGAGGGGCTGCTGGGTAACCTGGAAGAGGGAGGTGCCACGTGCACTCCCCCCCCCCCCCGCTCTCTTTGCCTCAGGCCTCTAACCACTTTCCTCACCTCACACTCCTCCATGGCCTTGTTGCCCGTCACTCAGAACATAGAAGCAACCAGAAGAGGACATCCTCACGCTGCTTCTGCCAAACGCTCCTTCCTAACCGCACATGGACCCTGTGCTCAGCAGGGACCCTACGTTCAGCTTTCCCTCCCCTGCTACAGGTCCCATCTGGGGCATCCCTTCTGCCCTGGATACCATCCCCTGTCACCTACTCAGGAGCATTCTTCTGCTGACTTTGGACTTCCTTCCACCCCATCAGCTCTTCCAGGTGTGGAGTAGGGGTGGCGTGGGATTTAATCAGCATCCACGGTCGGCCAAGCAGGCACAAAGGAGCAATGGAGTTCAAGGGACTGAGACTAAGTAGAAGAGGAAAGAGACCATCTCAAGGAACGAGGAACAGTAAAATGGTGGTAAGATCGGTGCGTGGAGACCCCAGGAGGATGAATGGATTGGTGGGTCCAGACTTTGGAAGAAAGGGAGCTGGAAATCTAGAAGGTGGTGGCCAGAGGGTAGGTAAATGAAATTGTGATGACAGAGAGTACTCTTGGTTTAGCAGATGATCAATGGGGGTGAGGGGTGTTGGATAACAGCCCGGTAGTGAGGCTAGTCTGATGATAGGACATTCAGAGCCAGGGGCCTCCAGGGGGATGGTGGAGGGAGCGTCTGGAAACAAGAGTGTTGACGAGCAGGATGATACTTACCCCACCTCCGAGTCCAGTAGCACGAGGGTTGGGGAGGGAAAACCACCCCTGGATGGCGCTGCAAAGGAAGCAAGGCGAGAGAGGGCCAGCTCTCCCTGGTTCTGCTCCCACTCCAGTCTGTTCTGAGTGCAGCAGCTGGAGGGATCGGTCGAGAGTAGAAGTCCGATTTGGGTATCCCCGTTGTACTCCATGTCCTCTTTATAGCTTGATCCCTTACCTCCTTCAGGGTGAGGGTTACTCGGGCGTCTCCTTCTCAGGGCTTTCCTAGCCGCCCTATTTGAAAAGGTGCTCCTCTTGTCAGGCACTAACGTCCCCATTCCCTGCCTTTCTCTTTGTCTCCACAGCACTTACCGCTATTTGACAGTGTATTTTACTTACTTGTAAATTCTGTGAGGACAGACGCTTCTGTCTGAGTTACTATGTCATAATTCTTTCGTACTGCTTTTCCCGCTATACCTCGAACAGAATTAGGCAAAAGGCAGGTGTTCAGTGAATGTTAGTTGGATGTAGAACTGAGGGATGGTTGGAGGGAGGGAAGGGGGGCTGCACAAGCAGGTACAAGAGGCAGAAAGAAGGAGGCCAATGGTGTAGTCACCGAATTCTAGGGTGAGCCTGGGGTAGGATTGTTGCGTGGGGGTTGGAGAGGATGGGAAGGTTCCTGTTGTGGAGGAAGCTGAATTTCTGGGACCCGGGATAATTAGAAGTCCAGCTCCTCTAGCATGATGGCAGGGGGTTACACAGGAAAACTACACATCAGGCCCAGTCACTGAGGAATTCAGGAGGGGCTGCGTGGTCAGTACATGATTCTAACAAAAAAGGAGGTGGTGACAGTTTTGGGGGGAAAAAAAGCATATCCACAAAGAAACTAAGTAATAGTTGTGAGGTGTTGCCTCCTCCTACATCAGGCTTCATTTTCCGCCCAAAGTCTCCAGGGTGCATTAAGTTAAGTATGAGCTCTTTTAGTTTAGCAGGTCTCTTGAATTATTTTAGGATAAAAAGCATTACACAGATAGAACTAAAATGGCTAACACTAGTTTTTAAAAGTCTTGCTCTGGCATGGGACAACAAGAGTCTGTCAATAAAAGTAGTGGCTATGAATGGCTAGTTCCTTGGGGTCGTTGGGGTAGAATACTAGCATTTGCTTTTCAAACTGTCATAGGTTCAGAATATAGAGTATGATTTACACTGGTATATTTGTGGTTGGAAACTTTTATGTGCCAAAGTCTCCTCAATTGACATCTGAATATCTTAATTATGTTTCTGGTAAATTTATTATTCTAAAGTACCCTGCCAGACCATAGTGCTTTACAAAGTTGGCAGCATGCTGCTTATGACCTAATTTATTATTCAGACTCATTGTAAGTGTTCTAAATGTTTCAGTACACAACTATTTATTTTGTCCATTTGAAGTGCATTTTAGGTGTACTTTATTACATTAGAAGGGTTGTTTTCCCCCAGCCCAAATAAGCATAAAACAAGTGTTTAGGTATTTTAAACCCACTCCCCACATTCATTTATTTTTGGGGGCGGGAAGTGCCTTCCAGAGCATCAGAAAGTGTAGTCGCATTTCCAGTAGGATGGATAGATAATAGCTCCTTTGCAGCCTACACTTGAGGTTGCATTCCACCATGTTCCTACTGGCTCAGAGCTCAGACTTTTACCTCCCACCCTTAGCTCTCAAACATTATTTTCTCCTGTTGTCTGGTTCACTTCGGTTCCATTGCTTCCGAAATTTCTAGTACCTTCAGATCCAAATTTCTCATTATCCTGTAGGTCTCCATTTCAATATCACTTTCTCAGATCTTTCTGGATTCTTTCCTTCCTATTTCATTTGGTCCCTCTGCTGCATTCTGTCATCATTATGCTTTCCCTTCCTCACTTCTTACACCCTATTGTAATGACATGTTTCAGGTCCTTGTGCCCTTGTAGAATCCATAGCCTCTGAGGGACCACGTCTGTCTCCATCATATGCTCAGCACCTAGAAGAAACAGTGTCTGGGACACAGAAACCTCTTCACAGATACGTGTTGAGGAGTGAAGGAATGAATGAGAGTGGGTCCCAGGCCCTTCCTCCCTGTCTCTGCGGCTGTGCCCAGTGACCACTTGACACAAAGTCAAAGGGGCCAGGTCTCCTCTGCCTGAGAAAGCATCAGGTCACTGATGTGTTTATGGTGATTGGGAGAGTGACCTCAGGCTCTTTCAAATCCTAACTGGCTCTACTTGGAATGATTCTACTAAGATGAAGATCTGGTGCTTGTTACTGACTGTACCCACTCTCTCTTCTTTGTGGCAATCCTGGGAGGAAGAATGATGAAGTAAATAGATAAATTTCAGTGAAATAATCTTAGTTCTTTCCCCAAATCCTGCTGATGTGTCTGCTAGGATCACATGCCAAATTTCCAGGTTTTTAAGGCAAAGTTACATAAAATGAATCAAGTGGTAGGTATATATGAGCTATCTGAAAGTTTTGTACCGTTGTTAGTAAGGAGAGTGACTTAGAAAAATACTCTGAACACGTAATCATCCAGTAACCTACTTTGCCCAGTTCCCTGGAGTTTGATAAAAGTTTATTTAGCACCTTGTGTAAGGCCCCAACCCCTTATTGTAGAACCTTGAGCCCAGCTGCATTTTGGAATACAGGCTTTTTTTTTAATTTTAGAGAAGTTTTTTTTTTTCTGGTTTGTTTGTTTGTTTGTTTGTTGGGTATTTTTAGAGAAGTGTTCGGGAGGCGGCAGAGAGAGACTGTCAGGCAGGCTCCACGCCCCGTGTGGAGCCCGACATGGGGCCCAATCTCACAGCCCTGAGATCATGACCTTAGCCAAAATCAAGAGTCAGATGCTTAACCGACTGAGCCACCCAGGTGCCCCTGGACTTTTTTGAATTTTAAAAAGTTAATATGCTACCCAGTGAGGTCTGGGGCAGTACCCTGTAATTAAACATTGGTACTTCTGCCTTGAAATATTTACATTAAATAGGAATAAATGTGCTTCGAATAGCCTCAAATAGGTTCTGGTTTTGCTGCCACATAGTTCCGGTTAGGTTGGGCCAGAGATGAATTATTTTAAAACTTTTGGGTTTTGGAGTTTGGAGGGCTTTGAAATTAGTAAGCAGAGAACTGGCATAGGTACACATCTCGGTGCGGTACTTAATACCCAAGCATCTCTCTCTCTCTTTTTTTTTTTAAGATTTTATTTATTTATGCAACAGAGAGAGAGACAGACAGCGAGAGAGGGAACACAAGCAGAGGGAGTGGGAGAGGGAGAAGCAGGCTTCCCGTGGATCCTGGAGCCAAATGCGGGGCTTGATCCCAGGACCCTGGGATCATGACCTGAGCCGAAGACAGATGCTTAACCGACTGAGTCACTCAGGCGCCCCCCACCAAGCATCTCTTGAATGCTTCCCCTCCAACCTCAGAATCAGCGTTTGGTCAAGCCACGACTCTGTCATCTGGATCCCGGGAGGCCCCTCCCACTCAGTTTCTTAGCAGTCCATTGGTCCTAAAACAAGCTTTGCTTATATCACTCCTCTGTGTCAATCCTTTAGGTGGCTTCTTACTGCCCTAAAGACAGCGTCTGCATTTCTTACCTGTCACGCAAGCCCGTTTTGATCTGGGCCCGTCTACCTCTCCAGCCCTTCAGTAGCCACTCCGTTGCACAGAGGTATTTTTTTCTTTTCATAGTCCCACTTGCCCTTGTGTCTGGGATAGCCCCTTTACCCTGCCTTCATCCTTACATCCCTTTCTAACTCGTCTGATTTTCAGGTTTTGAATTAGATGTCACTTCCAAGGAAACCTTTTCACTCCCGGTTCTAGATTAAATGCTGCATCTGAATTTGGATGATATTTTATACTCCTCTTGCATCGTGGTATGATTACATTGCTAATTCTCTAGAGCAAGTTTCTCATCCTCAGCACGGTTGACACTGTTTATGTGCTTGTCTAATGATCTGGTGTTTAATACTCTTGTAGGCCTCTGACATTTGACCTGTTCGGCCTCTGGCTTTTGACCTCTGCCATTTGCCCTCTAGACATGGTTCTAAATCATCTATACCAGGTTTTTCTGCCTTGGCATTATTGACATTTGGGGCCAGATAATTCATTCTTAGTTGTGGGGGACTGTCATTGTAAGGAGCATCCTTGGACTGTACCCACAGATGCTAGTAGTGTACCCCCACCCTCTGTTGCATTGTGACAACCAACAGTGTCTCTAAACATTGTCCCTGGGGGACACAATCACCCTTGGTTGTGATCCACTGGTCCAGAAGCGTGGCAGAAACTATGCTTATATGGGTGTTCATATCCCTAGCTTGGCACACATAGATCCCCTTAAAAGTATTGAATTAAATTGACGAACAGGGTGAGGGTGAGGGTACTGCACAAGGAAGGAGATGGATAAACAGATGGGTGGACAGATGAAGAAAAAGGCTACCCTCTTTCCTGACGTGGAGCATATAGCAGGTGCCTTCCGAGGGATTGAACTACCACACGCAGTGGGCTCAGACTCCCTTCTGCCTGTTTGAATGACTGCTCCTTTTACCTTTTGGGCCCTTCACCAGGGACTACTTTCCTGCGTTAGAGCTACAGGGACAGAGTCTCCTGATTGCTCAGAGGCTGCCTGCGAATCAGCCAGGAAGCATTTGTCAAAGCACCAAGGAAGAAATGGGCCCAGATAGGAATCAGAAGCAATCCCTGCCCTTGAGGTGCTCCAACCTAGTGAACAAGACACCGGGTTGGTTTGTCTCTCTGTCCAGAAAGCCCTTCCACCTTTCCGTTCCTGGCATATTCCTATTCCTCCAATCCAGACTAGGCTCTGTTTGGGCCTTCCTATTATATGTTCCCATAGCACCTATTCTTTTCCTTCATAGTATTCCTCACAATTTTAATTGCATAGTTTTTTCCATGCTTATTTAATGTTTCCGTTCCTTGAGATGAAACTTTATGGAGGAAAGGACAATGTGTGTTTCTCCAGCTCCTGGCACAGGAACTGGCCCCTTGTAAGCATTTAAGACACAATTGATATAAATGCTCTCCAAGAGCAAGAAAGTACTGTGTTGGTTTGGGGAGTAAGACAGGAGAAGAAATTGGACTAGAAGTATCTGGGTTGACTTTCTGGAAAAAAAAGAAGTAGAAAATACAGAAAGTGAGAAAAGAAAACAGAAAAGCTGCCCGTGGCCACAGGCGTGACGTTAGGAGACAGCGCTTTAGTAGGTATTAGCCTCTGATGCTTTCTCTCTTTCTTTAAAATGCAACTGTGCTTTGAAATATACCATATAGGTATAGAAAAATACGGAGAATGATACAGCCTCTGCACAGCTTAGTCAAATCTGAACATTTTGCTACCTTTGCTTTACATTAAAAGCCTAAAATGATATAAAACATTGCCATAGAGTTGATGCCCCCTGTGTACCCCTGCCAGATGCTATTTACCCATCTTCCTTTTGCAGAAGAACCATCATCCTGAAGTGAGGGTGTGTTATTCCCTTACATGGCTTTCTACTCGTGTTACATGCACTTATATTTACAAACACTGTATTTAGTTTGTGGATCTTGAATTTTGTGCACTATGGTATATTCTGTGTATATTTCTGCAACTGGTTTGCCCATTTAACAATACGTTTGAGATATTTCCATATAGATATATGTAGCAATAATTGCTATTATTCATTACTGTTACCCATTTTTGTTACATGGCATTCTAGGATCATAATAGTTTGTTCATTTGCTGTCAGTGGGAGTTTCGGTAATTTCCATGCTTTGCTATTAAACAGTGTTGCTGTGAGCATGCAGTACATATTTTCTTGTGCATATTTAACAGCTCCTTTAGAGTGTACCTAGAGGTAGAATTACTGGTGCATAGGGTATATGCATCCTTGACTTCACTAGATGTTTCCAGATCATTCTCCAGAGTAGTTGTACGAAGTGCAGCTCCTAGTAGTGATGTCTGAGAGTCCCTGTTGTTCTATATCCTTGTCAGGCCTTGGTATTATCAGATTTTCAGTTTTTGCTAATTTGAAGTGGTACATTTTCTTGATTTCTCGTGTATTTGAGCATCATTTATTTATGTTTATTTGGCTATTTCACTCTTTTGTGACTTCTCTTTTGTATGTTTTTCTGTTGGATTGCTTCCCCCCACCTCCTTCTATATCATTAGTTCTTTATATATTCTGACTACTTATCTTTTGTTGATATTTTGCATTTCAAATATGTTCTCCCAGTGGCTTATTATTTTTTATGGTGTGCTTTGTTGTGTGCAAGTTTACATTTTAATCAAGTCATATTTATTAGTCTGTTCATTTATGGTTGGTGCTTTTTGCATCATGTTTAATAAATCCTGCCGTACTCAGAGTACTTTGGGGTCATAAAGAGATCCTACCATATTTTCTTCTAAAGTTTGTTCTGCTCCTTAGCATGAGTCTAATCCACATGGAATTTATTTGTGTGTGTGGTATGAGATAGGGAATAATTTTCCATGTGAATAAACTAGTGGCATGAGCCAGCATCCCTGATTGCATAGTCCATCTTTTTCCCCACTGATTTGTAATGCCACTTTGTCTTGTATTCAGATTGCTCAATATGCAGGAGTTCTCCACTGGTCTGTCATACATTCTTGTGTCACTTTTATACTATCTTAATTACTGGAAATTTATATATTATGCAAAGCTCCCCAGTAGGAACTTTGAACAGATGGTTGTGATTGGAGCTTAGGGTCTGGCACGAGAGTAGCGGGTGGTGGCATTGGGCAGGTCGGTGGATGTGGTACTGGGCAGGGTTTTGAGAACTTTGAGGGCACAGATTAGATCTAACTACAGGACCCAGTGGGTCGCTGGATGCTGTTGAGGATAGCAGTAGGGACTGGGGCTGTGATCTTTGAGCAGCAGTCAGTGGTTTTTTTCAGAGCGGAGTAGGGGGTCTCAAAATGTTATCATTTGTACATTCCCCACAAACTTGTATATATCCCTTCTGTTTTTTCTGGAGACCTTCCTATTAACTTTTCTTTAAAGTGTTACTCTCCTAAAACCTCACCAGATGCTTCAAACTTCTCTTACATGAGAAAGCCTTTAGAAACTGGTTATTATGAACGTTCATTGCTTTGGTGTTACAGCTTTCATTTGAAAATGGGTTCCTAACATTGGCATTTTCTTTTACAGTTAACGTGGCCCCCCTTTTTTTTAACTTCAGGCTTACTTTTTTTTTTCTTTGCTACTCTGTACTGAATTGAATTAGAAAAAAATGAATGCTATTTTTAAATGCTATTATTCTTTTGAAGAAAAGCTTCCATTTAAAATGTTTGTCTAAACTGCAAGGGGTTTCTATCAACTGCTCTTACTTTACTAAGAATGAGTAACATGACCTTTTCTTTAGATTTTAGAGAACAAGAGGGATGTCACGACTCTCCGAATATATGTCGTTGTCTGTCTTATTTTGCTGGTATTTGAACTCTTGTTAAGTAGTTAACTGACTTAGTAAGAACCGAATAACTTAGAAAATTGGCAGTATATAGATCATTAAGGCTGTATGAACTCTGGTGCTTCTGTGCTGTTTGAGAAAGAACTATTAAAAGAGATGCAGAATGGGGCAAGGGGAGCTATGTATTTCTGTTTTTCCAGTTGGAAATGTCTTTATTCTCTTTGCAGACTGCACAAGTACAACATGCTCATTGTAAAAAGTTCACACAATCCCAAAGGGTAGTGCACAGCACTACCCAGCAGACCTTTGGGCAGTGATGGGGAGGTTCTTGTCTGCCCGCCGGGGCGGTAGCCATTCGCCCCATGTGGCCGTGGGGCACTTGAAATGCGACTAGTGTGAGATTTATTTAAATCTAAATGGACACGTGGGCCTGGTGGCTGCAGTCTAAAACACTCCGAGCACTCACCCATGCAAGTATACACTGGCAGTCAGTCCCTGTGTGTCGGTTTCCGTGTCTGCCTGCCCATTTCTGCTCTTCTTTGCCTCCTGCCCTGTCTCTGTCCAGCTCACCATCTTCCCCTTTCTTTAGCCTGCCTTGCCCATACTCTCCCTGCCTGCTCTAGCCTCCCAACCTACCCACTGCTCCGCGCACCTGCCCCAGTCCCTTGCTCAGTCTGTGTATGTGTTGTTTGTAGACATGATCCCTTCTGTTCAGTAGCCAAGTTTGTCTGCTTAATATATATCATGGATGTTTCCCCTTTCAGTTCATAAAGATCTGTTTGTTTTTTCAATTATAGCATAATTTCAACGAAATTAATATACCAATATTTACTTAACCTACTGATGGGCAATAGGTTGTTCTCAGTTTTTCTTTGAGTATTTCTTTAACTACTACACTTTTCCCTGTTTTATTTTTTCCTGTATGTTCTTTGCGTACTTTGCTGTTGTGCATGGAGTTGGGTTGTTCAAAGCTGTGAAATCTCTCTTTTGTTTTGTACTTTGTACCTCTTGGCATTGCCTGAGCACGTCAAAGAAAGACTCACCTCCCCGCACCACACCCCAACCACTTGCCTGCAGCCTCAGAGACCATATTCAGGTTTACAAACTTTTAACAGTGCGGGGTATTGGGGCGCCTGGGTGGCTCAGTTGGTTAAGCGACTGCCTTCGTCTCAGGTCATGATCCTGGAGTCCCGGGATCGAGTCACCTTCTCCCTCTGACCCTCTTCCCTCTCATGCTCTCTATCTCTCATTCTCTCTCTCTCAAATAAATAAATAAAATCTTTAGAAAAACAAAAAAACACAGTGCGGTGCACTAAGAAGATCGAGACTGGAATGTTACATTACCGTGAGTGCCTGCCCACTGCTGTCTGCCTCAGATCGGTCGGCTGGGTGCAGGTGCTTACTCCCTTTCTTGAGCCATCTTGGTAAGAGTGTATTTAACACCAGGCACACCCTCTGCCCAGCCCCTCCAGAAGGGCCGTGACTGCTTTGTGGTCAGAATTCCACTGCTGTTGAATACTTCAGGACCCAGGTCTCTCTTGGATTCAAAAGGAAATCGTAATTCCTACCCATGGTTTAATGGAAATCTTGGCCAGACAGGGAATGGTCATGCCAGCCAAAGGTTTCTTTTTGGAGAGGAAACCTGAGCAGAGTTGAAGGTGGCCCTGGAGATGGGTGAGGGTAAGCGGGAGCCCTCTCTGGCTGACAACTCAGTTCTGTCCAGTTGGCAGGGGGTTTTTTTGTTGTTGTTTTTTTTACCGTATCTCCCAAAATTTTCTAAAAATATTCTGTTGCCACTTATCTGATAAAAACTCTTGAGTCTTTCAAAAATAACTTGTTTAATGAAATTCCATGTAATAGTTGCTTTTATTTGGCAAGTGGGCTTTATGCACTAAATCTGTTTCAGAAGGTTTATAATATGCTGAGGTCATTTCCAAGTGATGTTCCAAGGTCCATGTTCCAAGTGATGATTAAAGATTTTTTCATCTTTATCTGAAAAATATTTTTCTTAAGGACAATGATGTATTTATAGGAAATAATTAAAGTAATGTTGCTTGAAAAACAAAGGGCTTGTGGAACACAGCAACGTGAACTGCATTCCCCTGCAGTAGTTAGTCATTTCCAGTACAGATATGGTAATCCTGAATACTTGCTCTCAAGGACTAAATTCAAAATCCCGAACTTCTCTGGCTACTTTAAGAAAGAGCAAAAGAGGTAACAATGTTATAAGGAATAAAAAGTACATGGAGAGCTTTCACTGATTGTACTTAAAAAAAACAAACAACTTTGGGATTTTTGTAATCCATTGAGATTAATTTGGGTACCTAGATTTCAGAAGTGACTATAAGAGCAATACTCTTTCTTTCTTTCTTTCTTTCATTTATTTTTTTAGAGATGGAGGAGAGAGGCGGGGAGGGGCAGACGGAGAGAGAGGGAGAGAGCATCTTAAGCAGGCTCCACTCCACACCCAGTGTGAGCCCCATCTCACCACCCTGAGATCATGACCTGAGTCAAAATCAAGAGTCAGACGCTTAGCCAACTGTGCCACCCAGGCGCCCCAGAACAATACATTTTCTTTAAAAATGAGTTCATTTTTTTTTTCTTTCAGAAAACTTTAGTTTATACATATAGTCGTGTTGTATTGCCAGCTACCTAGAAATCCAAAGCCTGTTAAATCCCAAATGTTGGAGAAAACAACCCAATATATAAATATTGATTTCAACTTCTGTTACTTCTAGAGCTAGCCTGTATTATGCCTGTGTTAGGGAAATTTTAAAACCCATTATCATTTATCCATCAGTATATTTTTGTGTGTCTGAGCAGTTGGTAGGAATAAACTTTTTTTTTGAAGTTTGAAGTATAATTAGAAAGTCAAGACAAGCTAGAAATGAAGTCTAGTGTGATGTTTTTACAAAATTTAGATAGTATGATACTCTTTATGTCGTTTCATATAATAGGGAACCAGGCATGTGGTAGACAAAATAATAATACTAATTGCTAACTTTTATTGATTATACACTGTGTGCTCCCAGCTCTGCTGTGACCTCTCATCTCTTATATCTTTAGTTCTTTTTTTAATCCCGTAAACTAAGCACCTTTGTCACTTCCATCTGTAACCAAAGATCCTGTGGCTTTGAAAGGTCTTGCCCACCAACTAGACAATTTCAGAGCTGGAATTTGAACCCAAGCAGCCCAACAAACAGAGGAGAAAGCCTTCACCACCATAGGTCTCATGAGATACGGGCTGACTACCATGACAGGTGAATATACCAGCCAGGATATAACCATAGCTAAAGTGGAAGCCAGTGAGCGAGTACTGAATGCCCTCTCAGTGCCAAGCATGACTCTGAACACTTAACATATATTGTCTCCTTTAATTTGCACCCTGCAAGGGAGATACTATTTACACCCATTTTACAAAGAGGCTTAGGGCGGTTAAGTAACTCGGCCATAGTTGTGCTTCTTGTAACTCGTGCAGTTAAAATAGTGGGGAAGAATGGATTAACATCAATTTAAGAGGGATTTTTATTAGTTTACTGCAAGGATTGCCTTAGCTCTGTTCAGTTCAGTATTTTAATCATCGACTAAGATGAATATACAAAAGACAAATTGCAGATGACACAAAGGTGAGAGTATATATGTATATTGGAGGACGGGACTATATTCAAACAGGTTTTTGATTTGTTGTGATTTGTTTCCTTTTAAAACGTAAGTTATACATCCACATGTTCAAAGATGATAGTAAAACAATACAAAATCTACTCTCACCTCAGCCAGCAACCACCCCATTGCACCACTGCGTTCACTCACACAGTTGACAACTGCTCTTCTGCTTTCTTGTGTCTGCACCCAGAGTTTCACTGTAGCAAAAATGAATATATTTATATTCTTTTTCTCTCTTTCTCATTTGCCATCTCACTTAGCAAATCACATATCATTCCCTATCAGTGTCCCCCAGAGAGCTTCCTCGTCCTTTCTTATGACTGCATAGTACTTCCTGTATGGATGTACAGTGTATTTAATACTGTAAATACACAACAGTGTATTTATCCTGTCTCCTGGGATCATGATTGGAGTTGTTTCTAGTTGTTTGCTCTTAAAAATCAAACTGTGAAAAATAATCTTTGACAATATCATTGCTTCTTTTTTTTAATAAACATGTGGTAACAGCCCCTGCTTTTGACATACATTTCTGATTTTTGACAAATACAGAGTCGTGCAACCACAACCACAATCAAGATGTAGAACAGTTCTCTCACCCCCAAATTTCCCCTTGGCTTCCCTTTTGTTATCCGCCCCACTCCTGGCAGCCACTGATGTGTTCTCTGTGTGTGCAGCTTTGGCTTTCCCACAAAAGTGGCTTTCCAGTTCTCGAAGCCCTTTGAGGACAGCTTCCTTTCACATAGCCGACTGTGTTTGAGACTCAGCCGTATTGTTGCAGGTATCCCTAGCTCTGCCCTTTTACTGCTCAGGGGCATTCCGTTGTATGGATGCACCCCAGTTTTTTATGCCATTCAGACTGAGGGACATGAGAGTTGTTTCCAGTTTTTGGCAATTAAGAGTAAGGCTGCTATCCACATGTACATACAAATCATATTATTTTTTAAAAGTAACCTTATTGAGATGCCATTTACATACCCGAAGTTTCACCTGTTTAAGAGTGTAAACTTCAGTGATTTTTAGTATATTTACAGAGTTAGGCAGCCATCACTACAATCTACTGTTAGAACATTTTCATCACACCAGAAAGAAACCTTGGGCCCATCCATGTACGTGTAATCTCGGTTCCCACCCCAGCCTCAGAAAACCACTATTTTCTGCCATAAAGGCTTTTTGCTTTACTTTTTCTGGAAATCTCATGTAAGTGGAATCATACAATATGTGGTCTTTGGTTTCTGGCTTCTTTCACTGAGCATAATGTTTTTTAGTTTCATCCATGTTGTATCAGTATTTCTTTCCTTTTTGTTGCTGAATAATATTCCATTAGAATTTACTGCTTTTTGCTAATTTCATTCACTAGTTGATGGTCATTTAAATTGTTTATAGTTTGGGGCTATTAGGAATAATGCTGCTATGAACATTTGCTTATAAGTCTTTGTGTGGATACGCATTTTCATTTCTCTTGGATAAACACCTAGGAGTGGAATTGCTGGATCACAGGGTAAAATTACATTTAACATTTTAAGAAAACACCAAACTGCTTTCCAGAGTAGCTGTATTATTTTACATTCTCACCAGCATCGTGTGAGGAGGGCTCCTCACAAACACACATCATGAAAGAACTATTCCAACTCAACAAAAAAGACAATGACCCAACTTTTAAATGGGCATTTTTCCAGAGAAGATACATAAATAGGCAATAAACACATGAAAAGATGCTCAACATTATTAGTCATTAGGGAAATGCAAATCAAAACAACAATGAAATACCACGTCATATCCACTAGAATAGCTATGATTAACCTCCCCCCCCCAAATAAAAGGATTTGGAAAAAATTGGAACCCTTATATTTTGCTGGGGCGGGATGTAAAATGATGCATGCCATGCATCCCAGTGGACGATTGTATATAGTTCTTCAAATAGTTAAGCATACAGTTACTATATGGTAATTCCACTCCTTTGTATATACCCAGGAGAATTGAAAACAGGTTCACACAAAACTTGAACATGAGGTTCATAGCAACATTACTCATCACAGCCAAAAAGTGGAAACAACCCAAAGTCCATCACTGATGAATGGATAAACAAAATGTGGGTAAATCCATATAATGGAATATTATTTATCTCTAAAGAGGAATGGAATACTGACACCTGGTACAGTATGGATGAATCTTGAAAACATTACATTAAGTGAGAGGAGCTACACACAAAGGCCTCATATTCTATTTATGTGAAATATCTAGAATAGGCAAATCCATAGAGACAGAAAGATGAGTGGTTGCCAGGAGCTGCAGAGAGAGGAGACAAGGAAGTGATTGCTAATGCACATGGGATTTAAATGTGGTGAAAATATTCTGGAATTAGTGATGGTTGCATGCCTTGTGAATATACTAAAAATCACTGAATTATACTCTTTAAAATGGTGAATTTCCTGGCATGTGAATTATATCTCATTTAACAAAAAACTCCTTATCCACAACTGTTGTAAAACTAATAAAAGTTTCACAGATGATGGAAATTGCTCTTTTATGATATGTGCCAAGGTGTGTTTAAATGCAGAGAGGAATTCACAAGTATTTTGAAGGACTATGATACAATGAGAATAGATGTCAATTTTAATAATGGCATTAGAAACTTATTTATTGTGTATAGCTGCTAGGGTGCTGTTACAGAACTCTGAATATGAACTTTCATCTGGCATGTACCCTGAACATTTGTCTCAAAGTACAGTATTAACAATTTTGCATAAAGTTAGATGATAATGAAATAATATCTAAGTTGTAATTTGTATTAACAAACACGAGAAAACAAAAAGACTCAAGTTTCTAATTTGAGATGCCTTTGGCATCAACATAAATCTTTTAAAATGCTTTGTGGTGGAACTTCTTTTATCCATCCTCCACTTGTCCAGTTTGCTGGTTTACCAACCTTCTCCAGTCCCTTTTGTCTTGGGACAGGCGGTGACACTGAATTCTGGTATGCATTTCTCTTCTCGCTAGTGAAGTTGTATGCTAACCAGAAGTCAGCTGTGTTTATTCCCAAATCCGTTTATGCCAACAGCAGTAGTAATCATAATTATATAGTTTAACTAAATGTTATGTAAACTGATGAAATATGAGTGCAAAAAAAGTTAAATGTTTGGAAACACAAAGTCATGTTACTTAATACTATTGAATCAGGTGTGTGTGAGAAACTGAAAAAATTGGGTTAAAAGTTATAAAAATGTAGATGTATTCTATACTTAAAATCCTTTAAATTTTTGTTCCACTTTATAAAGAAATGGAAACTCAGAATCACAGACAGTAGTGATTTATGCCAGACAGCTGATACATGTGCAAGGAGAAGGCCTTGACCTTGTAGTGGAAGACTTGCAAAACCAAAGGACATTTATGGGCTCTGTTTTAAAAGAAAATGTATCAAGATTTATGTGTGTCATGTTTTAACAGCTCCCTTTGTTTAAAAAGAATTTTTGAGTATAGTTCATAGGCATTGTTACGTTAGTTTCAGGTGTACAACGTGGTGATTCAGCAGTTCTGTACTCTGCAGCAACTCTGTGCTCACAGCAAGTATAGCTGTCCTGTCACCACACAATGCTGTTACTAGCATCTACTGTATTCCCGATGCTGTGCCTTTCAGCCCTATGATCTAATGATCCTAGAACTGGAAGCCTGTGCCTCCCACTCCCCTCCACCCGCTTTGCCCACCCCGGCCCCACACCCTCCTCCCCTCTGGCAACCATCAGTTTGTCCTCTGTATTTATAGGCAACAACTCCTCTTTTAACTGAGTCTTTTGAGTTTACCAACTACCTACCTGATTAACTAGCTACCTTGTCCCATTTGCTACTTAACTAGTCATGAGATCTTAGACAAGTAAATTAAACTTCAGCTTTTTGTGTGTGTTTGTGATACTTCTGAATTTAGTAAAATACCTTGTTTAAATTTAAATTCTACTGATTCCTAGAATCACAAAGAGTGAAGAGCTAGAAAACAAGAAATTTCCCCCTCTTCCTTCCTTTTCCCTTCCTCCTTCCCTCTCTGCCTTATAGAACCTGGAAGTAGGAGTACAGTATCTTTTTTATCTGTTAAATAAAACATTTGTTTAATCTGTTTACAAGTATTTACTTTGTAGCATGTAAATCAAGTGCTAATTTATGATTCAACAAAATTAGAATTTGTTTTTAACCTAGTATTTGCTAAATATGGAAATCATCTCAGTTTAAAATTAATCTTCCAATCAGTTCTTATTCTCTGAGAATCATTCATTTTGAATAAACTTGGAAAATGAAGTTGTTCAGACTAAAAAAAAAAAAAGACACATTTTGGCCATTTTACTCAGAGAATAATATTTTCTAGCTCTTTATGTCTTTTTATATAATTTAAAAGCCACATGTGTTTTAAACTTCTGCTAATTCAAATTTTGATTTATAAATGGATTGCAATGAACATTTCAGAAACACTGTTTACTTAAGTATTAGTTACAGTACTTAAGAATGCATCATTTTAGAGGCTGTTTAGGATATAGTTTGCTCTGTGTTATGTTCAGTTGGAACAAATCTACGGTAAACAGGTTAAAAAATAAATCTTCACATTGGCATATTTAGAGCCGTAAGAGCCACCTCCGGCATGGAAAAGCAGTTATATAACTTTTTCTATACAGTGTATTGTCAGTATTTTGTATATTTATAGTACCTCTTTGCTGTGTACTTAATGACTACACATAAAAATCCAACTGCTACCAATAAAAACCATGCTTAGAAGTTGTTTATTTGAAAGAATTGTAAGCTGATGTCAAAAACATGTCGTGTTTCTCTGCAGTGCATCTACGTCTGTAGATTTCCTTTTCTTTTTTTCTTCTTCTTTTTTTTTACATTTCGGTTTGTTTCCATTATTTTCCTCCAGCCCTCTTTTTTTTCCTTCAAATTTTTTTATTGTTATGTTAATCACCATACATTATTACATCATTAGTTTTTGATGTAGTGGTCCATGATTCATTGTGCGTTAACACCCAGTGCTCCACGCAGAACATGCCCAGGCTAACCCATCCCCCGACCCCCCCTCCCCTCTAGATGTAGATTTCCTTTTCTTCTGGTCTGGAGTTCGCTAAAATGGGACAGTAGGAGGAAGAGTGTTTCCTTCATTTGCTACAAAGCAGGCATGCTCTGCTTGCTCCTGCCAAGCACTAATGTGGTGTGATAACTGCCCGATTGATAAGGTCTTTACCTCCAGGAGCTGCAGGGGTTATGACTGAGTTGTCATTGGAACCCCAGTGCCCAGCACAGTGCCTAATGCTCTGAGCCTTCAATGTGCCTGCTAAAGAATTGTTCACACCGCTCCATCTCCCTCTTCCTCAGCACTCCCTCTCCCTCAACGTAGTGGGTCTCTCCCAATTATTTGCTCTGACTTACTCGCATTTTGGCACATAAATGTCACGTTACTGGGGAAGGAATATGGCCTTCAAAGGTGGAATCCTGGCTTTGACCCTAGTCTCTCACATTTGCTTCATCTTTCCAAGCTTTGGTTTTCTCCTCTGTAAAAGAGCACTGCCTGCTAACAGAAAGGTCATTAGGATAAAATTAAGGAAAGCCTAGAATAAACTTAATGCCAAGATGAGCAGAAATGGAAATAGTCTTCCATTTTCTTCTCTTTGTCCATTTTTAAGTGAGGAAACTGGATCCCCGAGAAGTTAAGTGCTTTGCCTGAATTCCAGTATCTATCTCTCTAGCTCCCCCTTCCCCCCTGTCCCGAGGTTCCATCCTAGGGGCCTGTCCCCTCTCAGAGTGAACACTCTTCACCACTACTCATCCCTGCCTCGTTGTAAAGATACCACCATCTTTTCTGTCCGCCCACATCTGGAAATCTCAGCCACCCTCACCCCGTCATTCTCTTTTTCCTTTCAAATGAGCCAGTCATAGAGCCTTGACATTTTGCTGCTTAAATATTATTTGAACTCATTCCCTAGTCTGCATTTTCACTGTCGTAACCTCATCCCTCTGCATTTCAGCGTGAGATTTTATCAGTAACCAACCTCCGCCAGAATTCTCTTTCTAAAATACAAGTCGGATCCTATCACTGCCCCTTACAGAGCACATCCCTTCACAGCTGTGCCCTAACTTAGCACACCAGCCTTATCTTCTGCCACTCCCTGGCATGCGCGTTCTGCACCGACTCCCGTCAAGCTTGCACTGTTCGTGCTGGAGGGCTTTTATTGGTGAGAAAAATGTGTGTGTCTGCAAACTCCTATTCCTTCTTGAAGACTTGGCTCACTTACCCAAATGCACTTAGACATTTAATTCTCCAGGTTCTTGTTCTACCTACTTGCGGTCTCAGTTTTCACACCTGCCGTACTAAATCCCTCCTGACGCCTCTTCCCACTCACTGGGCAGATGATTTATTCTCTCTTTAAAATAAAGGATTCCACTAGATCAGTGATTCTCAGCACTGGCTGCAGATTAGAATACCTCCGTTGAAGACCATTTATGTCAAAATCTCTGGAGATCCTCCCTTTTTCCCCCCACCCACCCAGCATTTTCTTTTTTTTAAGTCCCTCAAGGGAATTATCATATTGTGAGGAACGTTGAGAAGTGCTTACACTAGACGTCATTTCTAAGGTAACTTTCAACTAAAGTACTCTGTTCATCTAGAACTTATGCAGTCGTTTTAAATATAAGAGCATTCAAGTAATCAAACCAGAATTAAGTTAGGAAAAAAAAAATACAGAAACAAAACCACTTTTCCTGGTAACAGTTAAAGTACTATGTAGTGAAGTAATGTTTATATAGAAACATTAGTTTTAGAACTCTCATCTTCTGGTTCCTTCCTAATTGTTAAACTGAGTATGGACAGATTGGGTAAAGTATTTCCTTCTGCTGTTTTTCTCCCAATTAGAAACTGGGAGGTGAATGTTATTTATATAAAAATGTAAACACGTTTGACTCTGAATTCTTGATATCCTTTAGAAATTTCATTTAGAAGACAACACAGAAATAGCAATATATTATTATTTTTAAAGATTTTATTTGAGAGAGAGAGAATGAGAGACAGAGAGCACGAGAGGGAAGAGAGTCAGAGGGAGAAGCAGACTCCCCACCGAGCAGGGAGCCCCATGCGGCACTCGATCCCAGGACTCCAGGATCATGGCCTGAGCTGAAGGCAGTCGCTTAACCAACTGAGCCACCCGGGCGCCCAATAGCAATATATTGTTAAGAAAGTATTGTCATATATACAGGTTGGTGAGAGTTCTTAAATTAGTAAATAAATTTTGAACTCTAACATTAGCTGTTTAACAAATTGCCACCAGGAGCTTTGAAGGAAGAATAGGTAATATAAAATAACACAGCACTGATATCATTAATTTCCCCAATCCCGCACTAAATTGTGTTTCTCAAAAGTGCATTTGATTTGAAATTTTCAACTTGTTCGATCATGGGACTTAATAGTAAATATGCTTCTGATATAGGGAATTACTTTGTGTATGTGATTAACTTTGTCTTTGAACTTCCTGATTCAAGTTTTATTTTGTCTGAATTTAGAAATTTATTTATACTGGCTCTTAGCCAGGTGTTTTCCATGTTTGTAATTCAGGGGAGCTTTAAAGGGCGGAGACAACAGTTTTACTTTTGCTCAGTCATTTTTTGTTGAGTATATTTGGATATTCTATCTATCTGCATTTGACTTGTTTATATTAATATATTCATATTAAACTTAGTAATTTTGATACTGATACTCTTTGGACTCCTTTATTATTTAGTTTCCCTTATATAGCATTGATTATATATATCCTTCATTTACTAATATTTCATGTGAAATAGTCATTAGGAACAGTAAGGTACAGTGGAAAGAGATTTGACTTTACACTTCACTTAGTTCAAAACAGATTTTAGCATTGATTTTGAGACTACCTTTGCCCAGGAGCCCAGCATCTTTTAAAATACAGGGTTATTATTGGTGCTGTCTTGACTCCATTCAGAAAAAAAGATATGAATAAATCAATAGATGAAGAAGTAGTCTCTCATTTTTTGGTGTTTTTGTTTTGTTTTCTGTCTCTGATGTAGTATATGACAATGAAGTGGTTTGTTTTCTGAGAACAGAAGCTATATTCCAGGTTGATCTTATTAGTGTTGTGTTGTGCTTTGACTTAGTGCTGGATAATTGTTGGATTAGTTTCATTTTGCTATATGGATGTGTATGGTATTAACTCCATATTCATTCATTCTGTCAGTTATAGACAAGTTAGTATTTTATCACATTTTTCTCTAGTTAAAGCTAAATGATTGCTTTACTTTCGTAAGTAAATTATGACCCAAGGAAAGAATCCATTCTAATGCCATTTCTTTAACATCTCAGTTAGAGGCTGTTGGATGGACAGTGTTTTTTTTCTGTCTGATGTCAGATTCCAGTTTCAAAAGAAAATTATCAAGCAGTTAAGTGGATATTGGGTGACAACTTACAAATTTGGTAGTAGAATGTGGGAATAGAGTATATACTCAATCAAAAATGTTCATGAATATTAAGTTAAAAAATTTTGAACACTTATTCTCTTCCTTTTGCTACATTTTGTAAAGATTTTCTTAGCGTATAATTTTCTTAATTTGAAGGAATGTGTGGGAGTTTAAGGTGATCATAATGTCAAGGAATAATAGGTTGAAAAAAAATTCTTCAAGATGAAGAAAAAATAATACTGCATGAAAATATCTTAAAGTCTCATGCCTAAAAGATCTTCCAAATCATTAACGCTAATGTTCAGAGTTTGTATATCTTACCATTATAAGGGCAATGTGGTACCGGTATCTTAGAATTAGGTTACTGTGGACAGATTTTATTTTATATGAATAAATAATTTGAAATGAAATTCATAGTTTAGAAAAAAATCTAGGGGCCATGTTTTAATATTCTGAAGTGAAACAGGTCATTTTACATGTAAATGTACCTACCTAACCTATCTTTTTTGAGTTTTCTTTTCTTTCTTTTTTTTTTCTCTTTTTGACGTTAATGTAGTCATTTCAGCCTTCTCAGGCTTCTTGTTTGCCTGACCTTTTTCTATCCGTTTACCTCCATCCTATTTATGCCTTCATATTTAAAGTAGGACAGTTATAGGCATACATTTTTAGACTTTTAAAATCCATTGTCAGTCTCTGTCTTTTAATCATAATGTTTAGTCGTACATTTAACGTAACTATTGATAAAGTAAGATTTTTTTCTACTATTTTACTCTTTGTTCTTGTTTGTTCCATCTCTTTTTTTATTTCTCTGTTACTTCTTTTTAGGTTAGTTGAGTATTTTTAGAGTTCCTTTTTAGTTTCCGTATTGGCTTTGAGCTAAAACAATTTGTATTTTTTTAATGGTTGCTCTGGGAATTATATTAACTTCTCAGTGTACTTCAAGTTAAAATTGTACACCTCTCATAATGTATAGAAAGGTAACAGTGTTGTGATAGTTACCCTTTCCCATCCTTTATGCTATTGTCATATATAGTACAAATACATACTTTCTAGGCCCCATAACATCATGTTGTAAATATTACTTTGAATAGTAATAGTTCAGAAAGCCGGAGGAAAAACAAGTCTTTGGCTTTTATCTACATGTTTACCATTTCTAATGCTTTTCATTCCTCCGATCCAAGTTTCTATCTGGCATCACTTCCCTTCAGCCTGAAGAAATTCTTTTAGCATTTCTTGTAGTGTGTGTCTGCTGGTGACAATTTTGCCTTCATTCTTAAAAGATATTTTTGTCGGATATGGAATTCTGGATGGACATCTGTAGACTCTAGATTCTGTGAGGTTCCCTCTTAACAGTATTGTTTTATTTTAGCAATTAACTTTGCTGAACTCACTTTTGCACACTCCCTTTCCTGTGGTGAGCAGCAACTGAAATCTCAGTTCTGTTTTTTTTTGTTTGGTTGGTTGGTTTTGTTTTTTCCCTTAGCTGGGCTGTTGGGAGTTTGCATTGCATGTGCATCAGTTAGGGTTCAGCCAGAGACTTGGGCAGAGTTCATATACAGAATTTAGGACCTTCTCTTTTGTGGCTCATTCTTTTCTGGGAACTAAATATAGAGTCAAGAATATATCCACATATACGTAGTCAGCTGATTTGCAATAAAGGTGCAAAGGCAATTTAGTGGAGAAAAGATAACCTTTTCAGCAAGTGGTACTGGAACGGTCATGTATCTTTTGCCAAAAACAAAAAACTTTAATTCATATCTCACAGCATATACAAAAATTAATTCAGAACAGACCGTAGACTTAAATGTAAAACATAAAACTATGAAACATCTAGAAGAAAACATAGTAGCTAACATATGTGGCCTTAGGTTAATCATAGGCTTCTTAGCTACAACACTAAAAGCATGATTCAGAAAAGAAAAAACTTGATAGGTTGGACTTCATCGAATTAAAAACATATACTTTTTATAAAACACTATTAAGAGAAGAAAAAAATAAGCCATTTGCTGGGAGAAAATATTTGCAAATCATATATCTGATAAGGGACTTTTGTCCAGAATATAAAAGGACTCTCAGAACAATAATAAGAAAATAAACCACGTAATTTTAAAAAGGAACAAAAGATCTGATCAGGTACTTAACCAAAGATGATACACAGATGGCAAATAAGCACATTAAAAGATTCTCAACTTCATTAGGGAAATACAAATTAAAGTCAGAGTGAAAAGGGGCTCAAGGTGGTAGCATAGGAAGACCCTAACCCTAAACTCCCCTCTTCCCAGAGACACAACAGGTTTACAGCTACATATGGAATAATTTTCCTCTGAAAAGGACCTGAGAACTAGATAAACAGTAGCCTCCACAACAAAAGACACAAGATGCATCAAGAAGGGTGGGAGGAGCAGCCAGACAGGGTTACCCCCTAGTAGGAGAGATCCCCCAAATACAGAACGCTCCTTCAAAGAGAGAAGGGATTGTGCCTCATACTAGGCACCCCAACCCTGGGGGCCAGCGCCAGAAAGACAAGCCCCCCCAAAATGTCTGGTTTTGAAAATCAATGGGAATTAAAACCAGGAGAATCCTAGAACTACAGAGAATGGAGATCCTGCTCTTAAAGGGCTCGTATGCAAACATATTCATTCTGAGATCCAGCACAAAAGCAACAGATTGAAAAACACCTAGACTATGAGTGAGTGAGACCCACTTATTAATTTTAAAGCAGCTGCTGGAGAGGCAGGAACCTGCAGGGACTTTATTTGGGGACAGAAATACTGGTGGATGCCATTTTTGCAATCTCATCCTAATTTGCTGGTGACTGAGCTGACTGGTGCTATTTTTGGTGCCCTCTCTCTAGCCTGCTAGCACCAGAGGGTGTGCTCTTCCCTACCCCATGTCATAACTGGGCTAGGCAAGTGCCCCATGCCCCACCCACCCTGCTCAGCATCCCAGCAGCAGCAGGATTGGGTGAATGCCCTGAGCCCCTACCCACCCCACACAAAGACCAAAGCCGCAACTAGGAAAGGCAAGCAGCTCAAACCCCTCCCTCCCTGTGCAGTGGCTGAACTGCAACCAGCCCGGATGGGTGCCCTGAGCTCCACCCTTCACACACAGCAACCGCATCCCTAAAACAAGGGCAGGCACTCACAACCCATACAAGGGACACACACCGAGTGCCTGGTTCTGGTAGCCAGTGGAGATTGTGCTTCTGGGCCACATGGCAGAGCTCCTGCACAAGACCACACTTTCAAGACTCAGGGAGGTATTTGTTTTGCCTAATACATACAGACAGAGAGACAGGCAAAATGAGAAGCCAGAGGAATATGTTCCAAACCAAAGAACAAGGTAAATCCCTAGCAAGAGACCTTAATAAAACAGAGATAAGCAACCCACCTGATAAAAAGTTCAGAGTAATGGTCAAAAAGATGCTCACTGATCTCAGAAGAGTGAATGGACACAAGAGAGAACTTCAACAGAGAGATAGAAAACATAAGAAACTACCAAACGGAAGTTATAACAGAAATGAAACGATTCTCTAGAGTGGTTCAACAGTAGTAGAGTGGAGGAAACAGAAGTATGACTGTGTGAGCTGGAAGACAAAGAAATGGAAAACACCCAGACAGAGCAGCACAATGAAGAAAAGAATTGTAAAAAGTGAGGATACCTTAAGTGATCTCTGGGACAACCTCATGCATACTAACGTTCACATTATAAGGGTCCTAGAAGGAAAAGAGAAAGAAGAGACTAAAAAAATTATTTGAAGTGGGGCACCTTGGTGACTTAGTCAAGCATCCAACTCTTGATTTCTGCTCAGGTCATGATCTCTGGGTACTGGGATTGAGCACCACCCCCCTCCTCCGGTTGGGCTCCACACTCAGCAAGGTGTCTGCTTAAGGATTCTTTCTCCCTCTTCCCCTGCCCTCTCCCTCTCTCAAATAAATAAATAAATCTCTAAAAAGAAAAGTTAAGGATAGTATCTTTTTTTTTTTTTTAAAGATTTTATTTATTTATTTGACACAGAGAGAGACAGCAAGAGAGGGAACACGAACAGGGGCAGAGGGAGAGAGAGACAAGCAGGCTCCCCGCTGAGCAGGGAGCCCGATGTGGGACTCGATCCCAGGACCCTGGGATCATGACCTGAGCTGAAGGCAGATGCTTAACGACTGAGCCACCCAGGCGCCCAAGGATAGAATCTTAAAAGCAGCAAGAGAAGAGCAACATGTTACATACAAGCGGAACCCCATAAGGCTATCAGCAGGTTTTTCATCAGAAACTTTACAGGCCATAAGGGAGTGATATGACATATTTGAAATGCTGGAAAGAAAAAAAACAAAACTGCCAACCAAGAATTCTCTACCCAGCAAGGTTATCATTCATAATTGAAGGAGAGATTAAGAGTATTCCAGAAAAGCAGAACCTAAAGGGATTCATCACTACTAAACTAATCTTATAAGAAAGGTTAAAGGGACTTCTCTAAATTCTGAAGGAAAGGCATTAATTAATAAGAAAACATATGAAAGTGGGGCACCTGGGTGGCACAGTCAGTTAAGTGTTCGACTCTTGGTTTCAGCTCAGATAGTGATCTCAGGGTCATGGGATCAAGCCCTGTATCAGGCTCCACACTCAGTGCAGAACCTGTTTAAGATTTTCCCCCCCTCTCTAAAGTGCACAAATCTTTTTGAAAAGAAAATATATGAAAGTAAAAATTCCACTAGAAAAGGTAAATAAATAATAAAAGTAGTAAACCAGCCACTTACAAAGCCAGTGTGAAAGTTAAAAGACAACAGTAGTTTAATTAAAAGTACAATAATTAGTTAAAGATAGGTGAAATAAAAAGATACAAAATGTGATATCAAATATGTAAAACATGGAGTGGGGAGTAAAAATATAAAGATTTGGAATGCATTAAAAATTAAGTTCCTGTCAAAATTAACAAGTCAGGAAACAACTGATATTGGCTAGGATGCAGAGAAAGGGGAACCCTCTTACATTGTTGGTTGGCAGCTACTCTGGAAAACAGTAGGGAGTTTCCTCAAAAAGTTAAAAATAGAGCTACCCTATGACCCAGCAATTGCACCGCTAGGTGTTTATCCAGAAGATACAAACATAGTGATCCGAAGGGGCACATGTACCCCAATGTTTATAGCAGCAATGCCCATAATAACCAAACTATGGAAAGAGACCCAATGTCCATCAACAGATGAATGGATAAAGAAAATGTGTGTGTGTGTGTGTGTGTGTGTGTGTGTGTGTGTGTGTGTAATAGAATATCATTCAGCCATCAAAAAGAATGAAATTTGCCATTTGCAATGACGTGGTTGGAACTAGAGGGTATTATGCTAAGCGAAATAAGAGAGACAAATACCATATGATTTCACTCATATGTGGAATTTTTTTTTTAAGATTTTATTTATTTTGACAGAGAGAGTGTACAAGCGGGCAGAGCAGCAGAGGGAGAGGGAGAAGCAGGCTTCCTGCTGAGCAGGGAGCCTGATGCGGGGCTTGATCCCAGGACCCCAGGATCATGACCTGAGCTGAAGGCAGACGCTTAATGACTGAACCATCCAGGCGCCCTCATATGTGGAATTTAAGAAACAAGACCGATGAGCATAGGGAAAGGGAAGAAAAAATAAGATGAAAATAGAGAGGGAGGCAAAGTATAAGAGATGCTGAACTTTAGGAAACAAACTAGGGTTGCTGGAGGGGAGGAGGAGGGGGAAAGGGGTAATTGGGTGATGGGCTTTAAGGAGGGCATTTGATGTAATGAGCACTGTGTGTTATGTGCACTAAATTCTACTCCTGAAACTAATAATACAGTATATGTTAACTAAATTGAATTTAAATAAAGAATTAAAAAGTATTAAGTTACCATCAACCCAAAAGAGACTGTATACACATAAGATGTTGTGTGTGAACCTCATGGTAACCACAAAGAAGAAACTTAAATATACAAAAGAAAAAGAGAAAGGAATCTAAGCATAATGCTAAAGAAAATAAACCACAGGGAAGAGAGAAGAACAAAGGAACAGAGAGGAACTACAAAAACAGCCAGAAAACAATGAACAAAATGGCAATAAAGTACATACTTATTAATAATTGTATGTAATAATTTTTTTAAAAATTTATTTATTTTTAGAGAGGCAGAGAATGAGTGTACATGAGCAGGGGGAGGGGCCGAGGGAGAGGGGGAGAGAGAATCTCAAGCCGACTCCCCCCTGAGTGCAGAACCCGACACAGGGCTGGACCGCAGGACCCTGAGATCATGACCTGAGGGAAATCAAGAGTCAGACACTTAACCGACTGAGCCACCCAGGTGCCCCATGATTGCTTTAAATGTAAATGGTCTAAATGCATCAATCAAAAGACAGCATGGCTGAATGGATAGAAAAAAACAAGAATTTTCTATATACTGCCTACAGGAGACTCACTTCAAATGTAATGACACACACAGACTGAAAGTGAAGGGATGGAAAAAGATACATACAGTGCAAATGGAAATGAAAAGAAAGCTGGGGTAGTTATACTTATATCAGACAAAATAGAATTTAAAACAAAGACTGTAACAGGAGACAAGGGCATTACATAATGATAAAGGAGTAAATTCAACAAGAGGATATAACATTTGTAAAAATGTATGTACCCAACATAGGAGAACCTAAATATATAAAGCAGATATTAACAGAAATAAAAGAAATAGTAATACAATAATAGTAGAGGACTTTTTTTTCTTTTTAACTTTTTAATTCCAGTTAACATACAGTGTTATATTAGTTTCAGGTGTACAGTGCAGTGATTCAACAATTCCATACATCACCTGGTGCTCATCACAAGTACACTCCTTAATCAGTAGTAGGGGACTTTAGTACCCCACTTATATCAATGGATAGATCATCTAGACAGAAAATCAATAAGGAAACAGTGACCTAAAATGACACATTAGACCAGATGGACTTAATAGATACATACAGAACATTCTATCCAAAACCAAAATACACATTCTTTTCAAGTGCACATGGAGGATTCTCCAGGGTAGATCACATGTTAGGCTACAAAACAAGTCTCAATAAATTTAAGAAGATTGAAATCATATCAAGCATCTTTTCCAACCACAACAGCATGAAACTAGAAGTCAGTTACATGAAGTCAATTACATGAAGAAAACTGGAAAAAAAAAAACCCCACAAACACATGGAGACTAAACAACATGCTATTGTTAAATAAAAGAAATCAAAGAGGAAATCAAAAAAATACCTAGAGACAAATGAAACTGGATCCACAGCATTCCAAAATCTTTGTGACACAGCAAAACCAGTTCTAAGAGGGAATTTTATAGTGATACAGGCCTACCTCAAGAAACAAAAATATCAAACAATCTACTTTACATTTAAAGAAACTAGAAAAAGAAGAACAAACAAAGCTCAAAGTTAGTAGAAGGAAGGAAATAATACAGATCAGAGCGGCGGGGGGATGAAATACACGTGCACACACACACACAAAGTAGCATAGATTAATGAAACTAAGAGCTGGTTCTTTGAAAAGATAAAATCAACAAACCTTTAGCCAAACTCATCAAGAAAAAAAGAGGATGGCCCAAATAAGTAAAATCAGAAATGAAAAAGAAGAAATTACAGCAGATACCACAGAAATAGTAATACATAAATACTGTGAACAATTATATGCCAACAAATACCTAGAAGAAATGGATAAATTCCTGGAAACATGCAGTCTTCCAAAATTGAATCATGAAGATAGAGAAAATCTGAATAGACCACTTACTAACAATGAAATTTGAATCAGAGGGGGAGACGAACCAGGAGAGATGATGGACTCTGAAAAACAAACAGGTTTCTGGAGGGGAGGGGGGTGGGGGGATGGGTTAGCCTGGTGGGTATTGAGGAGGGCACATTCTGCATGGAGCACTGGGTATTATAAACAAACAATGAATCATGGAACAGTACACCAAAACAAATTATGTAATATATGGTGATTAACGTAACAATAAAAAAATCTAAAAAAAAAAAAAAAACTACCAACAAAAGTCCAAGTTGCAGATGACTTCACAGGTGAATTCTACCAAACATTTAAATTATCCCAGAAATTATTCCCAAAAAATAAAGAGGAAGAAACACTTCCAAACTTATTTTATAAGGCCAGCTTTACCCTGATACCAAAACCAGACTGAGATACCACAGAAACCCAGAAAATTACAGGCCAACATCCCTGATGAACACAGATGCAAAAATCCTCAGCAAAATATTAGCAAACTGAATTCTTTGATCAAAACATTAAAAGGGGTCATACACCATGACCAAGTGGAGTTCATTCCAGGGATACAAAGATGGTTTAACATCTGCAAAGCAATCAACATGATGAAGCACATTAATAAAATAAAGGATAAAATTATATAATCATCTCAATAGGTGCAGAAAAAGCATTTGACAAAATCCAATATCCATTTGTGATAAAAACTCTCAACAAAGTGGATATAGAGAGATGGTACCTCAACATAATAAAGCCCACTTATAACAAACACACAGCTAATAACATCATACTCAGTGGGTGAAAAGATGAAAATTTTTTCTCTAAGATCAGAAGCAAGACAAGGATGTCCACTCTTGCCACTTTTGTTCAACATAGTATTTGAAGTCCTAGCCACAGCTATCAGACAAGAAAAAGAAATAAAAGCATCCAAATTGGTAAGGAAGAAGTAAAACTGTTTCTATTTGCTGGTGATATACTATGTAGAAAACCTTAAAGACTCCACCAAAAACCTATCAGAACTAATGAATGCAGGAAAATTGCAGGATACAAAAGTAATATACAGAAATTTGTTGCATTTCTACACCCTAATAATGAACTATCAGAGAAATTAAGAAGATAATCCCACTTACAGTTGCATCAAAAAACAATAAAATAGCCTAGAATAAATTTGACCAAGAAAATGAAAGACCTATACTCTGAAAACTGTAAAACACTGATGAAAGAAATTGAAGATAACATAAATAAATGGAAAGATATGCTGTGCTTTGGGGTTGGGGAAGAACTAAAATTGTGAAAATGTCCATACTACCCAAAGCGGTCTACAAATCAATCAATTCACTGCAATCCATATCAAAAGTCCAATGGCATTTTTCACAGAAGTGAAACAAGCAATCCTAAAATTTGTACAGAACCACAAAAGACCCAAAATAGCCAAAGCAATCTTGGGAAAGAGAACAAAGCTGGAGGTAGCATACGCTGGAATTTCAAACTGTATTGAAAAGCAATAGTAATCAACAGTATGGTACTGGCACAAAAACAGACATTAGTGAACAGAATAGAGAGACCAGAAATAAAAACCCACACCTGTATGGTCAATTACAAAGGAGACAAGAACATACAGTGGGGAGAAGACAGTCTTTTCAATAAATGGTATTGGGAAAATTGGACAGCTGTGTGCAAAAGAATGAAACTGGACTGCTTTCTTATACACAAAAATAAACACAAAATGGATTAAAGGCATAAATGTAAGACCTGAAACCACAAAACTCCTAGAAGAAAACAGAGGTAGTAAGCTCTTTGACCTCAGTCTTAGCGATATTTTTTTGGATATGTCTCCTTAGGCAAGGGCATTAAAAACAAAAATAAATGGGACCACATCAAACTGAAAAACTTTTGCAGAGTGAAGGAGACCATCAACAAAATGAAAAGGCAGCCTGCTGAATGGGAGAAGATCATTGTAAGCCATATATCTGATAAGGGGTTGATATCCAAAATATATAAAGGACTCATACAACTCAATAACAACAACAGCAGAATAATCTCATTAAAAAATGGACAGAGGACCTGAATAGACAGTTCCAAAGACGCCATACAGATGGCCAAGAAGCACATGAAAAGATGCTGAACATCACTAATCAGGGAAATGCAAATCAGAAGCACAATGAGATATCACCTCATACTAGTCAGAATGGCTATCATCAAAAAGACAAGAAATAACAAGTGTTGGATGTGAGGATGTGGAGAAAGGGGATCGCTTGTATACTGCTGGTGGGGAATGTAAATTAGGGCAGCCACTATGGAAAACAGTATGGAGGTTCCTCAGAAAATTAAAAATAGAATTACCATATGATCCAGGAATTCCACTTCTGGGTATTTATCTGAAGAAAATGAAAAAACTGATACTAATTCAAAAAGATGTATGTACTACCTTTATGCTTATTGCAGTATTACAGTAGCCAAGACATAGAAGTAACCCAAATGTCCATCAATAGATAATAAATGGATAAAGAAGGGTGTGTGTGTGTGTGTGTGTGTGTAATATTACTCAGCCACAAAAAAAGAATGAAATCTTGCCTTCTGTGACAACATGGTAGGACCTCAAGGATATCACGCTAAGTGAAGTAAGTCAGAGAAAGGCAAACACTGTATGATTTCACTTGTATGTGGAATCTAAAAAACAAAATGAAAAAACGAAACAGAAACAGACCTCATAGATATAGAAAACAAACTGGTGGTTGTGGAGGGTAGGGGGGCTGGCAAAATAGGTGAAGGGAATTAAGAGGTGAAGACTTTCAGTTTAAATAAGTCTCAGATGGGGCGCCTGGGTGGCTCAGTCGTTAAGCGTCTGCCTTTGGCTCAGGTCATGATCCCGGGGTCCTGGGATCGAGCCCCACATTGGGCTACCTGCTCGCCGGGAAGCCTGCTTCTCCCTCTCCCACTCCCCCTGCTTGTGTTCCTTTTCTCGCTGTGTCTCTCTCTGTCAAATAAATAAATAAAATCTTTAAAAAAAATAAATAAGTCTCAGAGATGTAATATGCAGCATAGGGGCTGTAGTCAATTTTGTAATGATTTTGTATGGTGACAGATGGTAACTAGACCTATTGTGGTGATCATTTTGTAATATATAAAAATATCAAATTACTGTTTTGTTCATCTGAAACTGGCATATCTCAAGTATAAGTCAATAAATTAAGTAATACATAAATAAATAAAACCACATTGAGTTACCATTTCACACCCATTGAAATAATTAAAATGAAAAAGATTGACCAGAAGTGTTGGTGAGGATATGAAACAACTGGAATTCTCATTCACTGCTAGTAAGAGTGCAGAATGGCATAACCACTTTGGAAAATACTTTGTTAGTTTCTTTAAAATTTACTCACTTGCCAGACGATCCACTCATTTTACTCTTAGGTATTCACGCAAGAGAAGTGAAAGCAGATATCCATATAAATACTTGGACAAGAATGTTCATAGCATTTTTATTTGTAATAGAAACTGGAAACAACTCAGATGTCCGTCATTAGGTGAGTGGGTCAGCCAGTATGCTGTGACAGGGAATGTGTGATAGGGAATGCAACTAAGCAGGCAACAGTTTTGTGAAATGTTTCACCCCTGCATAGTATGGACCACCATCCTTTCAGCTTTCAGCTTTCAATAAGCTTTCTTGCTGACCACTGCTCAGCCCCTAAGCCAGTGTCATGTATGGAGGATTTCATTGTGTCTTTGGTATTTCTGTTGCCGACTTCTGTTTTAGTCAGAATGGGCCAGGTTATGCTGTAATAGTAAATAACCCCAAATCTTGGTGGCTTAAAGGTTTTTTTCTGTGGCATGAACTGTATGTCCGTTGTGCTGTAGCCAAGAGTTCTCTTCCCATGCTGAGGGAGGAGTCCTTATCTGAAACATTGCTGGGTGCTGTGAATGTTGACTTCATGTAAAATTGTTTGATTCATAGGAGTTTAACTATTTACTAAACAAAGAGAGAGTATGGGGGGGGGGCGAGGGAGAGGGAGAAGCGGACTCCCCACTGAGCAGGGAGCCTGACATGAGGCTTGATCCCAGGACCCAGAGACCATGACCTGAGCCGAAGGCAGACGCTTAACCGACTGAGCCACCCAGGAGCCCCTGATTTGTAGGAGTTCAGATAGATTTTCAAGCTAGACTGCCTTTTTTCCCCATGATCATTAGTTGACTTTCATCTTATTTTAGGATGCATTAAAATCTTTAATGACACCAATAACTATAATAACTATAACTTGCTTTAATCCACAGTACAAAAAATTATATAAAATGCCTTTCAACTTGTATTACCTGATAAGTGCTGTTTTAGATGGGAAGTCTATTATTCCTGTGTGTTGGACAAAGAACCCAAGATCCAGAGACGGTAAATGAATTGGCGGTTGCTACACAGCAGTGAAGCTGGACTAGAACCCAGGATTTCCATTTTAGTATTTTTGTGTAAATTGGAGAAAAGTAAATGTACCATCTATTTACATGTTTCTACTTGACAGTCTCTTCGGCAGGCCACCTTTAAGAGAGGTCTCGGACGCCCGTCGCCAGTGGCTGGAGCACAATGGATCCCCCAGGGGCACTAGACGCCGAGGATGAGCTGGGGCCGTTAGCCCATCTTGCCCCAAGTCCTCAAAGTGAAGCTGTTGCCCACGAATTCCAGGAGCTGTCCTTGCAGCCCAGCCAGCACCTGCCCCCTCTGAATGAGAGGAAGAACGGTGAGGTTTTCAGCATGTGCAGTGGGGACTGGATTTAAAGACTCCCTCTTTGTGATCCCAGTTGATTCCTGTTTGGTAGTTTTGTTGTTGTTTGTTTTTTGTTTGTTTTGGTTTTGGTTTTTTTTTTTTATAATTTACATTGGGCAGCCTGTCACAGAGGGGAGAGCCTCATGGAATACTGGCTGGTTTTGAGTAACAGGCAGACTTTCACTATGCATTCACTTTTTTCATTATTTCCCCAGTATCTGGTAGCAGTATTCTCCTTGGAAACAAGCTCTAGATTGCTAGAATGGCATTGGAGGGTAGCTTCTTGTGCTGATGCCAGGCAAGACGGACTGTGGATTGGGCTAGACTCTCCTCCCACTTCCCTGTCTCCAGTGTGTTGCACTTTAATTTCAGAATTGACAAAATTTAAGCTATTTTAATGATCACTAAGAAAGCAAGAGTTTCTTACTTGAGTATTTTTCTATGAATGGGTATAGGATATGATCATATTGTCAGTCTTTGCCTTTCGTTGTGTACAAAATGAATATTTTCTATTCACTTGGTATCTGTTCAGGCAATTTTCATTGATCACAGAGGCTTCCCAGAGTCTCCAGAAAACACAATACTGTCCATTTCTAATGTAAACAAATAAGGATAGATGATATACACTTAATTTTAATACTTAAAACATAAAAACTAACAAACATAAAGTGTTAAAAATTTACAGACACATCAAGCATATATATTAAAAGGGCCACATTAAGAATTTCAACTGAATTTATTGTGCTTTCTACAGTTCTGATGAGTTTTACATTTACAAATATACTTTTTAAAAATTTTAGTTTTAAAAGCCAGAAGAAATAAAACCATTCCCTTCTAGAATGTACCTTGTTACTTGTTTTTCTGGGTTCTGTTTCCCAGTCCCTTTCATTATTGGCCCTATCTTATGCAGGAAAATGATATGCTGCGATTCTTCGATCTTTAATACATGTGTTTGGATGGAGTATACTTGTTCTCCCTTCAAATAGGGTCTGTGGTACTTGTTCTTGAGCATAACCCTTGTCGAGTGGTGTAAAGCAGCATTTTGGCTCAGGTATGGTCAGGCCTTTCAGGAAGCTGTGCTTGACCAATAGAACCTTCTGTCAGTTGGGGGCCTTCCATTCTAAGACAGTGGCTGAGAGAGTATAACTATAACCATATTTACTAACCCATGACTAAATGTCATCAAATTCACACAGTACCTTTGGACCTGTGTAATGTTCAGATTATTATCCTCAAAAAAAATATGAGTTGCACCAGTATAAAATTGCAATGTTACACAATTATTCAAAACAATGGTCATATGTAGCAGAAGAGGGGTATGTGTTGGAAAGTTTTTACTTTGTGGTGATTTACTTGATAAAGCACACCACATTCTCTTGCAAGAATGTTGTCTTGAGTATGTATGCCTGAATATAAGGTTAGCCCAAATATTAGGTAGTCTCCCTGTATAAACTTTTAGGAAGATGGAGTAAAAGGTAAGAATTTTAATTGAGTAATTTAGTTACATGTATATAATTAAAATCACATTTCATGGAGCAGTGCAATAATATAGAAAGATTGCTTTATTCACACTCATATTTCATAGAACCATCTTGCTCAGATTCTATCTATGAATCTTTGTGGGAAGTGCTTTTTTTTTTTTTATCATTAGCAGAACCCCTTGGCATCATCCATGTAGCACTGAAATCCAGGGTGTATCTTCATTTCTGCTTCTGTTGTCTTGAGTTACAGTGGTTTTGGTTTTTGAGTTCACACATGATCTGACACTGGATATTTTATGTCTAGACTACAAGTACCATTGACAAAACAGTGGGGTTGGGTGCGCGCGTGCGTGTTTGTGTGTGTTTTATAGTTGTATGTTCACAGTCTCTATAACATAATCACTTGTGTGATTTGTGATTGGTCATAACATTTTATGGGGCTATAGTTCCTGTTTTAGAATATAATTATCTGTTTTGTTTTGTTTGAGTAGGTAACACATTCACTGCCCTATAATGTACAGGGTACAAATGGGTCACAGTGAAAAGTAGGTCACCTCCCAGTCTTTCGCCTTAGCTACCTAGTTACTTCCTCAGAATTAACTACTGTTACTTGTATCCTTTCTGACAGAATAGCATTTGACTACTTTTTTAAAAGCAGTTTTTCAAAGTCTCCTTTGTAACAACACTCAGTACTTTCAATTTTAAGGTTATAACCTAGGAGTAATTAATGTGTTGGATTTTTCTTCTTCCCTTTTTATGATTCTACTAAGATATTTTTATAAACATCCTAAAACTAGCTTTGAATAAAGTTAATTTTTAAGCAAATATGTTTTCCTCAGGTACTTTTTTGTTCACTATTAAGTACATGAAAAAGCATCTTATAATCTGAGATGCTGTGTAAAGTCTCAAATAGCAGACAGTCTCCTCTTTTCTAATAAGTGACTTCAGGAAGTTAAAAGCCTTACCTTATATTCAGGCATATACTCTAATTTCAGGCTTATGATATGTTAGCCTGATTTGCATATATATTCCAAGGCATACATGGAATCCTTGTACAGCTATCAGAAATCTACCTTTTTGATAGTTATATGAGTAGAGTGGAATCACGTCAAGCAATAGGGAGAGAAAGGAACCATAACTGGCTTACCTTACTGACTTTTTCACGTTTATTCTTCAGTTTTTAAGTATTCTTAATGCTATGTTTAGGTCATATCATACATAAAATGTAGATCTTGGCCTCAAAATTAATTAATACAAAGTACTATTTAGATTATTATTTAGGTATTTCCTTGGTGATTGTGTTTCATTGTTAGTCCTAAAAACTGAAATATCTTCATTTCCCTAACTTGTTTGAATTCCCTCCTTTTCCAGTTGGGGAAAATGAAGATATTTCAGTTTGGATTAGTGTGTAGGAGGAGCATGTCACCAAATAGTTTATAAATAAACCTAACGAGGACAAAGAAATTGACATCTAAACAATGACGCTAGGGTCTTCCCTTATTTTTGACCAATATTTATGTTGATAATGTAGCAGAATAGCAGAATATTCCTACTAGTTCCAGTAAACGTGAAAGATGTTTGCTAAAGATAAGCGAGGGTTTATCTTGACCCCTGAACGTGGCCAGAATAATTCCATAACTTGTGGTACCTCTAAAGTAAGGCAACCAATTAGACCATTACTTCTTCCCAACAAGGGAGTCCTTAGTAGAGGCAGTGTGGATATACAGTGATATACAGGATATACAGGCCTTTACTAAAACAATGTGTACACAGGAAAATTGAGCTTTGTTTTGATGTTTTACACAATATTAACATTCCTTCAGATGGTAAACATAGACAGTAAAAGGGAAATCAGTCCAAGGAACGGTTATTTTTTTTATTGCCAAATTAGGAATAGCTCAGGTGTTGTGAGTTGAATGTAGCTTTATAAAGGCAAGGAAAGACAAAGCAGATGGAAATAACATGCCTGATAGAGCCCCAGCTCTTTGCCTTGTGCCCCCACTTACAGGAGACCACGGGTAGGAAGCTTCTAGTTGTATGTACTGAGGTTATTTGCAAGACTGATAAGTATGCTGGTTGGTGAATTTAAGCTTTTAAGTCATTGCCACCATTATCATGCAGTGAAGCAGATAAGTCCACATAGATTCCCCCTTTTTTAAAACAGTTTGGTATTTTAATACTTCTTGTACAGCTCTGAAGATGTGGCTCAGTCATGTTAATGTGACCACAGATGGACCACAGGCCAGCTGTCAGTAGTCTCCAGTAGGTGGAAAAATAGTATCTGCCGCTTTTCCCTTCCTAGAGTAACAGGCTTTTGAAACCGTATTTACTTGGAAATAGCATGTTTTTAGGCCTCAGAAAAGAGGAGACTTTTTTGTTATTCTTATTTTAAACTTTGGTAGTTCTAGTTACTGTAGTGGTTGGGTTTTTGAGTTAATGGCCCCATTTTGAATTTTTATTCCTAAAGTATTCCATCCATTAAATTGATCACAATGAACAGTTACAGACCATCTCTCGTTCTGTTCTAGAATGATCATACTAGAGAGAAAATAATTCATTCAAAAGTTTGTTGCACACAAGGGAACACAAGGTAGTTCTTTGCATTGGATCCAATACAGGTATTAATACATTTGTAGTCAGATGAACTTTGCCTGGCCCTGGAACCCAGCCAAAGAAAATTGCTTGCCTGCTACCATAGAAAATAAATGGTGTTTGTTCACAGCTGGTCTTTTCTTCATGTTTTACTTTGAAAACATTTCCCCATTCCTCATTAACCCGTTAGGCTTACTGTCGCTCCAGGTGTTTGGAAATGCACAAAGGTGATGAGCGTTTATCTGGAACAGAACCCTGTTTCTTAGAGTGTACACGAGATGGTATGGTCTACTGGAGATTGGTGAGGAGAAGAGAGAATATTTCTGTTTTTCCTGGAGCAGACAACCAGATATTCTCAGAGTGTCATAAATGGGAAGGAAATGAACAGATGCTAAATAATCAAGACATGGAATTATAGGATTCTTGCTTTCCCTTCCAATAACTGGAAGAAATAGAAATGAATAATTTTCTATAAAATTCTCTTGTCCTTGGCTTTACTCTTAACATATTTAGGATCTTGAATATTTAAAATTCTCAATGATGTTAATAAACAGTCTGATACATATAGATAATTTCTTTTTCTGCTTTCAGGAGTTACTTCAGAGTACTAGACTGAGAAGAGAAATATATACAATTTCCTTGATTACTCTTCCTTCGTTTCTAATATGTTTTTAAAAATTAGGCTTTACACGTTAATACTAAACACAATTAGGAAGTTTAAAAGCCAACTGTGAACCTCCTGACAACTGCAAATGAAATTCTTGATTAATTATGGCAGCTTTCCCATTCTTTTTGTTTGTGACAATCTCTTGAACCTTTCAAAATGAAAATGAAGTCATAGAACTAGCTTCAAGGTGAGGTACTCTCTTTCGCAATGGTCTTTACCAAGTCTCCTATTAAATAGCATGTTTTGTTTCACAGTGCAAATAAGCATCTATAATAATCCTGTCCACCTTCTTTTTTGTACTCTGGGTTTCTTGTTTAGGCAGTTGTGCTGTTACTGAGGATTTAGTCTGCTTCAGTGCATTGCTGAACACACCCAGGCAGCCTGTGGGTGGAGGCAGGGAGGGGGCTGGGCTTTAATTTACACTCTCCCATGTGTCAGAACACTACCATAGGCCTACTTTGGTTATTGCTGAGGGGCTAGATGGAGCCTGCAGTTTCAGAAGTGCGTCAGCAAGACTATAGGCCCAGTTTAGCACACCTGAAGCCCCGTTTTGAGTGATTTATCCAGTATTTATCCAGTTTTTAAATTGTGTCCTCTTGCAGAAATTCTCTTGGAATGTCAACAATATTAACATATTTATTAAAAGGAAGATTTAGAACATAATAATAGTTATCAGTTTAATCTAGCATGAGACCACATTATCTTAAAATTATAAAAATGTTTACCTAAATTTTTACAAGGGTTTTCTAAAGTTACTGGAGTCACAGAAGTACATTATTTCTTATATTTATTATTTGAGATAATTTTCGTAAAACTAGAGTCCACCATATGACTTAGATTAGGCACTGGACCAGCAAATAAAATGAAACTAATTTATTAAGAAACAGTCTTTCCTGTCCCTCAGAAAGTAATTTTAAAAAGATGACATATATAATATAAATGCTTAGTTAATAAATATCACTCAACTACGACACCCTAGCTACTTAGACCTTTTAAGGCTACTTGTAGTTAAATAGTTGGCTTATAATTAGACCCTGTGGTTGGCTGAGAGACTTTGTTAAAATTTAAGTTGTGCTTTCTTGCCTGTGTGCTTCACCTAACCCAACCACAGGGACCTCTTTTAGCCGGAGGAAGAGGAAGGATAGATGCTGGATACCTGCTCTCTACCGTGACTCTGAAGGAGCCTGATAAATATAGGGAGTATACTGGGAAAAAGTGATCCGTGACTTTTCATCCTTTGTTATTTTATGTTAAGATATCAGTAATAAGGAGACAGAAAGCAACAAGACAAATATGTTGAAATAACAAATGTTTGGACTTCTCTCTTTGGTTTGTAGTTAATAATCGCCCTGACTAATTAGCAAATATCATACCCAATGTTTTTCTAACTCCTTTAAATTAATCCATACTGTTGGCTACCCTCACCTGCTGCCCTCACTATTATTAACAGGAAGTATAGTCTTTTGGGAGTCAGGACTCCAGTCTCCTCTGCTGACTCAGTCTGTGAGCACAGGTAAGTCTTGGAAGCTCTCTGTGTCACGATATGCCCATTGTAATATCCGTATGGTAGCTTTCAGCCCATGTGTCTCTCTCTGGCTGCCCTTCCTCATTGCATCATGTGCTCTTATATCTCATTATCACTTCTGCCTTGTGCTGTTCGTCGGGCAGCAGAACCAGAAAGAGTGGAAGATAACTTCCATCTCAGTTAACAGATGGAATTTTCCATAGATACAAATTAATAATGTCGCTGTTGATTATGTCCCTCGCAGATGTATCATTAAACATACATACCAGCTGTCCCAATTAGTCAGACTTTCCCTCCATATTTAAAGAGAAAGAGAAATTGACTCAATTGTGTCATCCTAAAAAAAAACTGTATCTAATTTAGGATCTGCAGTATCTTCCTATTCGTGAGGTATTTAAGGGTTGGCAGGTATGTGTTAACATTTTTGTAATAGCATCAGACCATCAATTGAAAGACAGTAGTCTAGCTTTTTTTAAAGCCTAAGTTACTCATGTTCTTTTCTGGTCATTTATGTTGTTGTTTTTCATGAAGGAAATGCTAATAGTTGGGTGTCTGTTTCATAAAACCTAAGTTTTTGATAGATAATCTCTATGTTTAATGAAGATACAACCATAAAAGCAAGAAGTCTGATTTACAACTTGATTTTCTTAATAACATTTTTTTCTCTAGCTTTATTGTCAGAGTACAGCATATAATACATATAATATACCGAGCATCTGTGAGCTGACTGTTTACGTCATCTCTTAAGGTTTCCAGTCAACAGTAGGCTCATAAGTTTTGGGAAAGTCAAAAGTTATTCACGAATTTTTGACCCCCATGCTGTCTTTCAGTTTATACTAAGTGACTACGGTTTTTCAGGATTCCACTACCATGTTTTATAACTTAGTGTTTCTTTCAATAGGCCCAGTCATTTTTGCCCCCATTTTCCACAAGTATTTCTTTTTTAAAGATGTCAAAATGACATGCAGTTTCTTAATGTCTCTCCGTGTACCTTCATAACATTTGAAGAGCAGCTTATCTGATGAGAGCTAAGGGGGCCAATGTAGTAGGCACTGATTTCCCATGAAGTTTGTCTCTCTCGTTGGTACTGCCAGTTCCCACAATCCTAGCATTCCCTGGGCATCAGTCAGTGTCTACAAGGAATGATTTTCAAATATTAAAGCATGTGAAAAGACAAACAGGCCAAAACTCAGAGCTCCCTAGGGACTATGACCTCTAAAACAGACTCTGTTCTGACATTTTCACAGGCTGCTTGAAGGAATTCCAGCAGGGCCATTCCATTTGGTAAACTCCTAAACAAACCCTCTGTCATCAAGGACTGATTTATAGATTTTTCTCCTTCTTATGTACTTGTTCTGAAGAGATTAGGATAGTAGATAAGGCTGCTTAGACGCTTTTAAGGCATTTGATGTATATGATAAGTATTATACAGAGGACTTCTGGTATTTTGAAGTAATAAAACAGTTATTTGCTATGTTTAAAGAGATTTCTTGCTCTAAGTTGACTTTTAAATTCTTTCTCTTTTTCGTTTTGATTCCAGGAAATCTATGTCATAATCACATCTCGCAATTAAAATGTTTTCATTCTGAACCCAATTATTTAACAAAGAAATTGATTAAATTTGGGAATGACCTTTTCAAAAATAAATATATATGTATCCAATGACTTGTTTCCCAATGACCTTTGGCATGTGTGAAAACAAACAGTTCTAGTGTTGTAGAATATTATTCTATAAAATCTTGGTGTGATGGCAGTTGTTTAGATGATGCTTTAAGGTCACTTAAGTTGGGGGGGCAGATCTATCAGTTGTTTTTCAGTTAATCTGAATTCTCTTAAAATACTGTATTGTGTATTATCAAATATTTCTTTACAAAAATAATACAGTGCAAAAAATAAATGAGAAGGGCAGAACCCAAGAGATTTAGAGCCTGAACAACCTAAGGAAATGGGTAATTAGGATTTACTTGGTTTATAGTTGGCCTTAAATGCTACCAGCCTCGTGGTCTTCCCAGTCTAGGGTCTGTGAGTGGTATGTATGAAATTCCAGGGCTGAACAGCATTCTGCATTTGAAGGGTCAGGTTTGGTGGGGGCCGGGGGGGTGTTGTGTGGTTTCTTTCCTTCTTTGCATGTTTCTTTTCAATGAGTTAATCCTTCAGGTGAAAGTACGAAGCTTTAAGTATTAAACAATCCTACACAATCAAAACTTTCCTATGATTTGATATCTGATTCTGGTGTTGGATTATAATATGTTTTGAACAGATTTTAAAATGGGACACAGGAAGTAAATTGGTATATGATTTCACCCAAGCCTCTTAATGTCAGTAGGACAAAAAACTCATTTTATCATATTCTAGTAACCCATCAGAAACCCAGGATATTTTAGAGGTCTCCTTGGTAAAATAAAATGGAAATAAAAGTGAAATAATAAGGTGCTTAGTAATTGGTCACAAGTAGTTATTGAATGTACTAAAGCATTAGTGCTTCTTGATTGATGTGTAAAATATATATGATGAAAAAGATCTATGTGCTCTTATTACTGTTTTTCTCAGGCCAAGAATAACAAAGTGATATTTAACTAGACATACTCCTAATATGAGAAAGTATTAACTTTTCTAATGTATTTTTCTAACATAGATGTTTCTGTCTTTCACTATCAGCTTCAGTTAGTCTCTTCGTCTTTCAAAAAAATGGAATTTGATTAAATAACTTGCTGATAAAACTAGTGAAATCTCTGGCTGCATAATTGTGTGCTTGTTTATTTGTGCATAGAATTAGAGTACCTGCTTGATTGCTTGCTGAACGCTTTTAGAACCCTCAACAGAAATAAAATGTTTACACCTTCAAAAATTTGAAGATTTTATTTGGACACCCAAGTATAATTTGGAGGATTTTCCAGATCAAAGAATTTAAACTTACACCAAGCAGATCAAGTTAGGATTGGAAAAATTGAAATTTAAAGAATCCAAGAATTTAGTCCTAAACTGTGAATTTCAGAATCTAATAGTTTTAGACAGTGCTTTGGTTTTTGTTCTATTACACTATGTAATAATGTACTCTATGTAACATGTACTTTCTCATAAAAATATATACATTTCTTAAATGACCATGGATGTTTCATATATCCTTGAGGGTGGAATGGTATATAAATGTCAGTTGGGGCCAGTTGGTTTATAAGGTTGTTCAAGTCATATATTCTTACTGATTTTCTTTTTTCTTGTTCTGTCAGTTGCTCTGAGAGGTTATGTTGAAAACCCCAACTAATAATGTGGATTTGTTTATTTCTCCTTTCAGTATTTTTTTTTCCTTCATGTATTTGGAGAGTCTGTTAGGTGTTCTCAATGGATTGATCCCTTTACATTATGAAATCCCTCCATCCTTAGTAATGATCCTTTTCCCAAAGTCTGCTTTGTTTGGTACTAATATAGCCCCTTTAAGTTTCTTATGCGATGCATGATTTATCTTTTCCCAGCTTTTACCTTTAACCTGTCTGACCTTTATATTTAAAATACCTTTCTTGTAGACAGCATAGAGCATGATCTTTCTTTTTTTAATCTAGTCCGACAGTCTCTTTCAACCGCAATGTCTAGATGGTTTCCATTTAAGGTAATTATTGATTTATTTGGCATATTAGTATCTGTAGCTGTGTAACAAACTACTTCATACCTTAGCAGCTTAACACAAGACACATCTGTCATCTCACCATTTCTTTGGGTCAGGAATTCAGGCACAGCTTAGCTGGGTACCTCTGCCTCATGGTCTCTCATGAGCCTGCAGTCAGGTGTCAGCCAAGGTTGGGGTTTCATCTGAAGGTCCAACTGGGGAAGGATCTGCTTATAACCTTCATTACGTTGTTGTTGACAAGATTCAATTCCTTGAGGGCTGTTGGTCCAAGGGTCTCATTTCCTTGCTGGCTGCTGGCTGGAGGCCACCCCTGTTCTTGCCATGTGGGCCTCTCCAACATGGCATCTTACTTTGTCAAAGTCGGTAAGAGAGAAGTCTGCCAGCAAGACAAAAGTGATTTTTTTTTTTTTTTGGCAACACTTCCTCAATGTTGCCCTTTTCTATTGTTTAGAAGCAAATTACTCAAGGGGAGCGGATTATACAAGACCATAAATACCAGAAGGCAGAGATCATTAGAGGCCACCTACCATAGTTGAGTTTAGATCTATCATTTTGCTGTATGTTGTATTTGTCCAGTCTGTTCCTTATTCCTCTTTCCTTGCCCCCCCCCCTTTTTTTTGGTTAATTGTTTTTTTTAGTATTTTATTTTTGCAACATCCTATTAGCCATACTTTTTTCAAATGTTCACTAATCTTTTCTAATGAAGGTCTAATATGCTGCTAAACCTATCCAATAAAATGTTTATCTTAGTTTATTTTTATCTCTGTAAGTTCCGTTTTGTTTTGTTCTTTATTTACATTGTCCATTTCTCTCATCACTATATGTTTTCCTTTAAATACTTGTACACAGTTATGGCTGTTAATTGTTCAATTTTTTTTCTGTCATTTTTGGGTCTGTTTTTGTTGACAAATTTTTCTCCTATTAAAAAGACATTTTCCTTCCTCTTGGCAAGTGGTCTACTAATTTTTTATTGGCTGTAACATTGTGAGTGTTACGTTGCCAAGGGGCTGGATTTTGTTTTGGTTGTCTTTAAAGTGTTGGGGCTTCGCTTTGGTTAGAGTATTGGACTTCTGGATCACTCTCAAGGCCTTTTACAAGCTTTGTTAGGAAAGATATAAGGTAGCAATCACACCAGGGGTGGTGCCTTAACTATTAGGCCTTGACCCCCTTTGGAGTCTCTGCCAAATGCCCCACTAAATGCCCCGGGGGAGATCTTTTTGCTCAGGCTGGTTAGAGCTCGAACATCTCCCAACCTTCTGTGCACTTTGGAAGTTGATTAGCTTCCAATTCCCTGGTCATTTCATGCCCAGCCTTGTGAAACTTCACTGCGTGCACATAGAGCTCAGGACTCAGCAGAGCCTCCAGGGCGCCCCTGTACAGCTTTCCAGAGCTCTTTTTCAGCACAGGCCCCCCTCCTGTTCAGAAATCTGCCCTGCAACTCCCGGCTGTCGTCACTTCCCCTAAGCTCTCATCTCTGGCTCCCCAATTCCGCAAGCCTGACGAGCTCTGTTTGCAGGCTTGGACTCACAGTCTGGAAATTGCCTCCGGCAGCTGAGAGGCTCACCTCAGTTGTTCGCTCTTCCCTAGGAGTCACGGTACCGCACTCCTCTGTCCCAGTGCGGGGAAGCCACTGATTCATGCATCCGTCCAGTTGTCTCGTTTCCTGTGGTGAGAGGTTAAGTGCAGTTCGTGTTGTTCCATCATAGCTGCAAACCAGAGTCTGGGGGCACCTGAGTGGCGCAGTCGTTAAGCGTCTGCCTTCCACTCAGGTCATGGTCCCAGGGTCCTGGGATCGAGCCCCGCGTCAGCTCCCTGCTCAGCGGGAAGCCTGCTTCTCCCTCTGCCTCTCCACCCTGTTCATGTTCTGTCTCCCTCTCTCAAATAAATAAATAAAATCTTTAAAAAAAAAAAAAAAAACCCGAAGTCTGGAATTGGGGATTTAACATACTACCCGTGCTTTTCCACGAAGACGTGTTTCCTCTCCAAACACACTGTACCTCAGCCTTCTGACTGGACTGCCAACGTGCCGCTTTGTGTCTGGGGGCCACCAAACCCTCAGACCATGCTGGGCGCAGCAGGCTGCTCCCGACTTGTGGGTTAAAGGCCGAGGCTGATAGTTATGGGGGCACTTGCGTCAGCCAGCTTTCCAGCTTTTGCTTTTGGCCCAGGACAGTGAGCAAGATTATCATGAAAGATAACAAGTGAGGGCCTCTGGGATCGCTCGGAGCTGTGGTGTAGGTACTCAGTTGTTCAAGAAGTCATCGTGCTTCGGCGGGGGGACCTCGAGGAGGAGGAAAGGATTCATGCGTTGGCAGAATCCATTCTTCGTTAATAAAGAAATGATTATATATTATTTTCTCTTCACAGAAATGTTGAAATTAAGAAAACTTCTCTTTGCCTCAGTATTTGAATTTGATTCAATTTGGCAAAAGAGTCAGCCTTTAGGAGATTTAGAAAATATAAAGATTACATTTTTCTTCTCACATGTATATTAATGGGACTTTTCTTGTCAAGAATATCTCAGTCCTATTAAGTGAAAAAGCATAGAACTAAACTGTAGATTCACCATGAGTGCAACTCACCATCCTCTCTATATTGTCCCATCGGCGCCTCCTGTGCCCTCCGAAAAACACCCTGCAGAGAATTATATCAAATTAATTTTAGCCTTTTTACATACATACACTACTCTCACCTGCCTTCTTTTCTGTAATGTGCATTTTTCATAATGCACATACAGTGCTTATAAATCAAGGAAGGGAAAACCCTTTTTTAAAAAATATGCCACATATACAATGGGAAATGTTACAGTAATTTGGTAGCTCATGATTCTATTATGTATTGGGGTGATTCTCCTGAGAATCAGAGTCTACTTAGGATTCTTAGATTCTGCTCAGAGGCCACTAAATGTCAGGTTGAATAGTCACAACATGTAACAGATTCTCATCCTTTGTTGACAGAGCTTTACAGGAGAATTTATATTGAGAAAGATTTTCCCATGGTGTAATAGAAATGAAGTAGAGTATTACTGAGGTCACCGGGGGATCACAGAAACACAATTCGGTCAAAGTCTCTGTCATCTAGGTCCCATGGTCTATACTTCTGCATTACCCTTGGACCCAGTGGTTGACAGCTCCCACCTCGATTCACATGCCTCTTTGGCTGCCCCCCGTGCCCTCATGTGGCTGTCTCAGCGTTGCCGAGAAGCTGGAGCGGGTTAGGAGACAGAACAGATGGGGGTCACTAGCAGCAGGCAGGATGAATGAGGCTTAGGTGTCAAAACTGGCCCCAGAGACCCAGAAGGACAGACCCTGGAACAGGTGTTCAGGTCCATCAGACGGCTGTCAGGTTGGTTCTCAGTCTTGTTCCGTCCAGGTGATAGGTTGACAATAACAGATGGCAACCAAATAAATAAGACACTACTGAATAAATGAAAAGGAAAAAGTGTAATTGTGTTTTTGAAAATGAAAATCATCGATATATACTCAAACTGTGCCCTTTAGAATACATGTTTTTTTTGTCTAGTTTCATATATACCATTTCATTTGATTAGCCCAAATGTTTGAAAAACATATTTGCATTAATGTATGAAGTGGTCTAAATATACCAATGCAGAATTCTTTTTCAATAGAATTTTGATTTTTAAGCCAAATGCTTTTTATACGGTGCTCTTCCCTGCCTTGACATTTTTTTAGGAATATAATCATGTAAATTATATACCTAACACTTGTATTCTGGCCTTAGTTACTCTGTGTCATCTCACAAAAACAAAAACACTTTATTGCTCGCTTCCTTCTAGGAGGTAACCAACCAACACATATTTTTTTAAACACACCTACAAATAAGGCCCTGTCTTAGGTTTTTCCATGTGTTTCTGCATATTATTACGTTCTTCCCCCTTGCCCATACAGTAGGTCTGGAACCCAAACGGCCAAATAGCCAAGTGAAAGTACTAACTTCTGCCAGTAGAGAGAGGGTTTGTTCCCTGAGTAGGTAAAGGCATGTTCTATTATGAGGTAGGTTTAAGTGTTTTCATTTTATAGGACTATAAACTGAAGGGCAGAGATTAATAATCCAGGGACAAGCCGCTAAAAAGGAACAGAGTCAAATCTTAAAGATATGGTTGGTTTTAACACCACCTCTAAGGTTATAAAGGGAACTAAGGTATATATAAGGTCATATAAGGGTATAACGGTATTAGAGTAGGAAAGACCAATTTTATTTGGAAGAAAGAGAGTTAAAATAAAGGTATTTTTCAGACGGGCTATTTTAAGTTTTATATACAGAAAATAGTTACAAAAGGTATGAATACAATCACATATAAAGCTAAAATTAAAGATGTTAAGAGCTTTACTTTAAAAGCCTGTTAAAGATGATGACATTCTGCAGTCACCATCCACCTTGTCGAGTCTGCCAGGATTGCACCCTCTGGGTAAGTTCACCCCACATGCATGATGTGTGCAGATGAAGGGACCCTGGGGACGGTCAGCATCCTCTTCTCATATCGCTACCTCACCTTACGCTCTCAGATGCTTCCGTGCTAGGAGGGTGACTGTCCATCTGGGCACTGTGGTTGTTTGGAACAGAGAACTCGGGCAGTTCTATGTGTCTCTCCATTCTGGCCTTGTACTTTCCAAGGTACTCAGCTAAATGAATGAAGACGTTTAAAAAATTCCTCTAATGGAAGATGTCCAGATAGTCATTTTGTCCTTTTCAACCTTTTAAACAAAATATTTTCAGGTTTGCGAGTAAAATTGAGAGCCTAATAATAGATCATCCTGTTAATGACAATTTTTTTCATAATAAAGTATTTGACATTTAAAGGCTAAAATAAAAATCTCCTTTAATGTATTCTATAAATCAGCTGTTTCTTTTCTATGGAAAAAATATAAAGGGGCATTTTTCTGATTTCCTATAGTAGGGTAATAATCTTTTTACACGGTCTTTTTAACTCCTGAACTTAGAGCAGTTTATTAACTTTTAGGGCTCATTGTGGGTGGTGTACATTCTATGGGTTTGAACAAATGTATAATGCCATGCGTTCACCGTTATAATACAGAGTATTTTTACAACCCTAAATATCTTCTGCATTCTGTCTATTCATCTCTTCTCTCCCCGCCCCACTCCCCAGCCTAGCAACCACTCATCTTTTTATTACCTTCGTAGTTTTGCCTTTTCCAAAATGCCATATAATTGGAATCATCCAATAGGTAGCCTTTTCAGACTGGCTTCTTTTACTTAATAATATGTATTTAAGGTTCCTCCATGTCTTTTCATGGCTTGAGAGCTCATTTCTTTTTAGTGCTGAATAATATTCCTTTGGGTGTACCACAGTCTGTTTATCCATTTGGCATTTGCCCTATGGAAGGATATCTCCGTTGATCCCAAGTTTGGGCATTTATGCGGAAAGCTGCTATAAACATTTGCATGCAGGTTTTTTTGTGGACATAAGTTTTCAATTCCTCTGGGAAATACCAAGGAACACGATTGCTGAATCGTATGGTAAGAGTATGTGTACTTTTATAAGAAACCATCATTCACAACCATTTTTTTTTTTTAATCTCACACTACTTGGCATTTCTTAAAAGTCCAGGCCAGTTATTTTGCACAGTGACCCTCAGTTTGGATTTGCCTGTTTAGGTCCTTGTGATCAGTTTAGGTTAAACATTTCAGTGGGAATATTACCCAGGTTGACATGAGTGAATCACATTGGGAGGTACATGACGTTTGTTGTTCCATTACTGGTGATATTCAGGTTGATCGCTTGAGTAAGGTAATGTTCATTTCCTATTTCTCCCATGTAAATGTCCCCTTTCCTCTTTGTAAATAATAATCAATGATAATATAATTAATTACAAAGTAGTGTGTGGGATAGTTCTGTGTCCCAAGCATCTTTCAGCCATGGTTTTAATGACAATTTTTGTTTAAGTAAGTTATCAGAGAGGTACTCGAAATTGATGGCTTTCTAATTCTGACATTCTTTATGTAGTAGCTGGCATTGTTCTGAAAAGAACCTTCTTTTCTAAGGGAGGTGTCACTATAGACTCCTAGATTGTTTTTTATAATTGGAAAGGTACTATCCATTTCTGTCATCATTCTTGATACATAAATTGTCCCAAATTTGGCCAATGAGAGCCTGTTCATAGTGACTTTGTGTACCTTTGGCCCATCCCTCTTAGTTTTTGAGCACTTACCTACTTTCTGGCACAGGATATTTCAGGATTTTCTTACACTTTCATGGCTCCAGGCCTGGAATTAGCCCTTTCTCTAAGGATCCCTGGTTCCTGAGGAATAGTTTTTAGAAACTAAGATCTGAGAGCTAAGCACACTCATTGTTACTTGGGTGTCATTGCTTCTAGGCCTTTTCATTAGATAGAGCTTTAGGACTTTTCTTTTTTTTAAGATAAAAAATGATCAATTCCAGCCAAAAGAGCCATGCAGTCTTGAAGATGAACAAAACCAGATGATTTACATTTCCAAATATCAAGACTTGCTATAACACTGTAGTATTCTAGACAGATAAACAGTCTGACCAGTGGAACAGAAGAGAAATCAGGGATAATATTTATCACTTAACTCACTACAAAGGCAACACGGATGTGCAGTGGGAAAGGATGGTCTTCTTAAAAAAATGGATCTGGATTAAATATCCATTGGACAGAAATTTACCTGGAATTCTACACACACACACACACACAAAGTCCAACTATGAAAGGTAAAACAATAAACTTATAGAAGAAAACATCTCTTTAACCTTGGAGTGAACAAAAATATCTTAAACAGGACACAGCATGACTCATAAAAGAAAAACTTGATTGATTGCATTATATTTAATAACTCTTGTGCACCAAAAGACATCATTGAGAGAGAAAAGGCAGCCCAGAGAACGGGAAGAGATAATTCTTAATGCATATATTTAACAAAAGATTCTTCTCCAGAACATATAAAGGACTCCTACAAGCCAATAGAATGAACCAGACAAAAGCCTTGACACAAAACTTCACAAAAGAGGAAATCCAAATGGTGCCCATATATATGGACATGGATATGTGTTCATTAGTTATCAGAGCAGTGCAAATGCAAACCTCCATGAGGTGCCCTCCTTAATGCCCATCACCCAGTTACCCCATCCCCCCACCCAACTCCCTTTCTGCAACCCTCAGTTTGCTTCCCGGGGTCAAGAGACTCATATAGTTTGTCTCCCTCTCTGATTTCTTCCCATTCTGTTTTCCCTCCCTTCCCCAATTGTCCTCTGTACTATTCCTTATGTTCCACATGTGAGTGTAACCATATGATAATTGTCTTTCTCTGATTGACTTATTTCGCTCAGCGTGATCCCCTCCAGTTCCACCCATGTCAATGTAAATGGTAGATATTCATCCTTTCTGATGGCTGAGTAATAGTCCATTGTATTATGGACCGCATGTTCTTTATCCATTCATCCACTATTTGTTATCGGGACAGACTGGAGACTGCCCAATTCCTATCTCCAGAAGAATAGCTCAGTAAATTGCGACCTATCACCCAGTGACGTATAGCAACGGGAATCAGTACAGTGCAGCTACATGGAAGAATATGTGTGACTCTCACAAAAATAACACTTGAGTACAGACAGCTGGTCACAAAAGAGTACGTATGATTTGATTCCATTTATGAAGTACAAAAACAGTAAAACTGTGCTGTTGTGTTAGAAATCAGGACAGCAGTTACCACTGCCTGGAGAGAAGGGACTGGAAGGGAGGCGTAAAGGGAGAGCTCTCTGGGTACGGGCAGTGTTTGATGTCCTGATGCTGGGTTGCCTGAGTGTGTTCATTTTGCAAACATTCAGCGGGAATTGTCCACTGATGACATGTGCCTTGTTGGTATGTATATTAAAATTAAAAGTTAAAAAATAAAGTTGAAACAAATAATATAAGGATTATCTGAGAAACCGCAGGGAAATAAATGACTTCTGATCTGTTCCTCCTCCCTCCTCAGTTCTACCATTAATCTGTCACCGTGCTTGTTTTTGATGGTTCAAAATAAATTGTAAGCATCTGTGCACGTTTCCCTGCAGATGTCAACATGTATATCACTAGAGTTCAATGTTTACTTAAAATGACCTTATCTTGAGAGCACATTGTCTGTGCTTCTCCTTCTTGCGTGTCTTCACCCCAATCCATTGCCTGCCCTTCTGCCCAGTTGTTCTGAGATGACATCAGTCTCTCTCAGGGCTGATTCTGAAAATTTCTTAAAATAGTATTGTCCAAGACACCTTTGCCTGATTATAAGCCGGCTTTTTTATTATGAAATTATTGAAGTTCTTTATATGTCCTTGATATTTGTCAAATGTATTTCGTGAATGTTCTCCTGGTTCGTGCCTTCCTTATTGATTTTCTTAAAGTGTCTTTGGATGAGCAAAAGTTTTCATTTTTGATGAAGTCTAATTATCAATTTTTTATGCACTTTTTTTTCCCCCCTAAGAAACCTTTGCCTACCTCCAAGCCATGGAAGTACTCTCCTTTATAAAAAGCCTTCTAAAGGCTTTTAGGTTGTTGATTTTTACATGTATGTCTGTGATACATTTCAAATTAACTTTGATGTCTGGCATGAGGTAGGTGTTGAGGCTCATCTTTTTCCATACGGATTTCTGGTTGTTTCAACACCATTTGTTAAAAAGCCCCCCCTTTCCCCCATTGGACTGCTTTGGCATCTTTGTCTAAAATCCAAAGACCATTTAAGCATGGATCTGTGTCTGCCTCTCTCTTCTGTTCCATTAATCTGTTTCTTAATTCTTATGCCAGTATGATACTGTCTTGATTACTATAGTTTTATAGGCAGTCTTGAAATCAGGTGGGGTAAGTCTTCCAACTTTGTTTTCCTTTTGTAAGAATGCTGTGGATATTCTACATCCTTTGTATTTCCACTTCTATTTTAGAGTCAGCTTGTTAAAAAAAAAAACTTAGCAGGAATATGATTGGGACTGTGTTGAATCTATATATTAATTTGGGGTGAACTGACATCTTAATTCCAGTCCATCATTGTAATATCTCTCCATTTATATAGGCCTTCCTTAATTTCTCTCAACAGTGTTTTCTAGTTTTTAGTATAGAAATCATGTACATATGGGATGCCTGGGTGGCTCAGTTGGTTGGGTGTCTGCCTTTGGCTCGGGTCATGGTCCCAGGGTCCTGGGATCATGTCCCACCAAAAAAAAAAAAAAAAAAAAAATCTTGTACATACATCTATTTTTGACAGTATTATGAATGAAATTAGTTTTTAAATTTCATTTTATATACTCTTGCTTCATGACCTAAACATAACTTTCTGCTCCACTTTGCTGATGATCTTGTAGACTTTTAATAACCCTTTCTTAATCGTTCCATACTAATCTATGTTTCTGTGAAGCATAAGGTGAAAACCCCTTTAAAAGACCTTTCATTCTGCATCTGCTCAGATAAGGACTTATTTTCACCAGAACTGCTAGGAACTCCGTGGAATGAGTTTATTTGTGCCCGTGTGTTATGCGATGGTCTTGTGTGAGTGTGTGTGTACATATGTGTATTTTAAAGAAAGCGACAATAGGTGGCGGTTATGTTGCCATCATTGTGGGTGGATGCATTTTGACATCCCTGGTTGTGTGATCCTTGTTTTTTGAGGCAGCATGTTTTTGTTAAGTGTTGAACTCTGTGCCAAATGCTACGGCTGCACGGGGGAAAGCTACAGTCTCTTCTCTCAAGGAGCAACCCAGTGGCTTAGCTCATTCCACACAGTCACTGATGAGGGTTTATTGGTGTTGTATTTGCTATAGAAACAGAGCAACAAATACAAAGAAATCCAAGAAAAACCCATGCTTATGAAACTATTTCTTGTCTGATAAAAATAGGGCTTCCATACAACTGACATTACACTGTTTGCTTTGCTTTAACTTGCTTCCGTGCGTAAGTATGACCTAGTATACTGTAAGTGAGCATCTCCTCCCAGCAGCCCTGCCATTTGTGACTGAAAATTATTGTCACTGAGCTGACACACAGGTTAGGAAATCTACTCTTTTTTTCCTCCCTCTGATTTATAGTACTGGGACCAAACTCTGGAAATTAAAAGACCTGGCTTAGGCCTGAGAGGGCCCATCCATCCATTTAGGCTCTCTGATGTGCATGAAGCTCTGTGCCATTATGAATTTTCTGAAGTGGTCATAAACGTCACTTTGAAAGGAATTGATGATTGTTGGTGATGCTAATATTGTTGTAAGCTGCATTTAATTAGGTATATGCAGTTTCGTGCTTTACAGATCTGTGTCCAAGAATTTGCCCTGTTATTTTAAGACTATTTCTAGAATATTTTGGTTTCCCAGCCTTTTTTTCTTGGTTCATTTGAAATTGTATGTAGTGGTCATAAAAACAAGGGAGGTGTACTTTGTCGTGTTATTTCCCAAGGCTTTCTGTCCTTCCTTATTAAATATCGTTTACAAAAATGTGTATATGTAAAATCTCCGTACAGTTTGAATACATCTAATATCCCACTTCTCATTTTCTTTTTGAATTTCCCTTATTCATATTTGTTTTCCTGTATATAGTCTCTAATGTTGTGACTAAGAAAATATTTCTCTTTGACAACGCTTGAGGTACATTCTCCATACTACTTCCTATTTCCTTTCCTGTTTCTCTCTCCCTCACTAGATGTTCTCACCCCCCTCTTTCAGACTTCCTAACTCCTCCTAAGTTAACATGTTAGTAATCTCCTCTGAGGCTTAAAAAAAATCTTCATGTTTCCAAAATTAAGATTTAGGGAAAAAATTGAAGCTACAACGAACACGATAGTCTGGAAAATAAACCATTGTGATCATATGTAAATAAAGAGCTAATACCAGTTTTTATGAGAAGTGTTTTCATTGTCAGCCATTGTTTGCACTTCTCGTGCTTCGTTTTGCATTTTCTTTGGTCTTTTTGTGGCGCTTGGATATGTAGCCTCCTAGATCTTTTAAAAGTAGTTTGACTGTTCTAAAATGGCAGTAGCATATACTTACAGCAAATTTAGGAGAAAGAAGAAAAGGAGCGACAGAAAGGTTAATACATATTCCCACTTCTCAGATAATCACAGTTAAATTCTGTAGTGTCTCTTTGATCTTCTTTCTGTGTAGTTTGTTTTGGTTTAAAAATGTTGATTATATAAATTTGTTTCCTGGGTTGTTTTATTGTTTTATCTTTTTCAAATTAATATACTTTTTTGTAGTTTTTTATTTTTTGCTTTGTAAGCAACAATGTAATTATTGCATACTGGCTCAAGTGAGTAGATCAGGTATAGTTTAGCTACATCCTTACTCTTGGACACTGAAATTGTTTTTAGTTATTTTGCCACAGACTAAAATCTTTGTATGTAATACACTACCACTTTTGTAGCTGTTAAAATACACTTTACTTGGGGCGCCTGGGTGGCTCAGATGGTTAAGCGTCTGCCTTTGGCCCAGGTCATGATCCCAGGGGCCTGGGATCAAGCCCCACATCAGGCTCCTGGCTCAGTGGGGAGCCTGCTTCTCCCTCTCCCTCTGTCTCTCTCCCTGCTCATGCTCGCGCTCTCTCTCTCTCTCTCTCTCTCTCTCTCTCTGTCTCAAATGAATAAATAAAATCTTTTTAAAAAATACATTTTAATTCCATCTATTCAAGTATTTCTTTGTGTGTGTGTGTGTGTGTGTGTGTGTGTGTGTGTGTGTGTGTGTGTGTAACAAGCATGCCAGTTTATTAAATGTGAAATGGAGGAAGAGCTAGGGAACATTCTCTCTTTTTTCATTTTATAATTTAAATTCAGTTAATTAACATATAATGTATTGGTTTCAGAAGTGAAGTTCAGTGATTCATCAGTCTTCTATAATACCCAGTGCCCATTAATGTGCCCTCCCTAATGTCCATCACCCAGTTACCCCATCCCTCCACCCCACTCCCCTCTAACAACCCTCAGTCTGCTTCCTATGATTAAGAGTGTCTTATGGTTTGTCTCCTCCCTCTCTGATTTTGTCTTGTTTTATTTTCAAGTATTTCTTACTTAGTTAACTCATGTAGTCTTAAGATGTATCCTGGCTAAGGGAATGGACTTTGGGCTCTTTGGACAAAGCATTCTGAGTTTAAGAATCTCAGCCAGTGGGGCACCTGGGTGACTCAGTCGGTTAAGCATCTGCCTTCAGCTCAGGTCATGATCCCACGGTCCTGGGATTGAAACCCGTATCCTCCCAGCTCAATGGGGAGTCTGCTTCTCCCTCTGCCCTTCACCCCACTCGTGCTCTCTCTCTGTCAAATAAATAAATAAAATCTTAAAAAAGAAAAAAGAATCTTAGCCAGTTACCTTACAAGTGTGTTGGTTTCTTCATCTATAAAGTGGGATGAAAGCATGCTAACTGTTCGTATCTGTCAGGGTAGTTGAGTAAATGAAACAAAACAACATTCTTAGCAGAGTGTCTTACACACAGTTAGTGCTCAGTAAAATATCTGTAGTAATTGTTATTGAATTGGTTGTATTTTATAGGAATAAAGGAGTTAAAATGAAATTGAGTCTCATTTATATATTATAGCTAAAATGCTGTCCCCTGTATTTGAGTGGTGCACGGAAATATGTGTACCTGGTAAAAGAGACAATTCCAGTTTGTGAGATGGCAAAAGTCCTCTTGTTGTAAATTAATTTCATAGTTTCAAATTCTGGAATTACTCATGTACCATAGACTCCCATTAAAATGGTTTTCTGTAATTAGCATTATTAGACTGCTTTGCCAGAATGTGGCTTTGAGGTTGGGTAGTATATTATGTCATCTGATTGTCCCTCAGACATTGAAACTAGGTGGAATGTTTGTTAAGTAGAAAAGTTCTTTTTTAATTTTGTTAATTCTTTTCAAATGGCTTCACTCTTAATGTTTTAAAAGAAATGTCAGGCATAACTTCTTTGCCAAATAACACAAAAAATGACAATAGTGTGTAATATGTAAGAGTCATTTCCTAGAACGATATCAGAATCATGAGATAAGGAAATACCTATTTTGCAAAATGTCAGAATATCATGATTTGCTGACAGTGCTGATGAAATAAATTACTCTTTCTTCTCAATTTGAAATTCATAGAAGTGCCTTAAAATTGCTAAGTGCTTTCTCAATGCCTGTCTTACTTCTTTTTATGGAGATATATATTTACTTATCTAGAATTATGATACTTAAAATTTGTTTAAATGAATTACATATAGGCTGTTACTACGACAAGACACTTTGGATTGCCCATTCAAGATATTTTACTATAGAAAATATTTTATTAAGGTTTAGTATTTTTTCATCATAAATATAATGCGTGCTCATTTTAGATCATTTTTAAAATTTAGAAAGATAAAAAGCTGAGCGTGTAAGTAGACTATAAGTCCTATCATTCACAGTATTTTGTCCTGATCTTTTCTCCATTCATACAATTTTTAGAAAGACAAAATGGGGACCACACTGAACATGCATTTTTACGGCCCCCTTTTCTTCTTTCATCTTATAGTGAATATTTTCCATGTTATTAAATATTCCTCTGAAAAAAAAATCACTTTTACTTCTTTGGCTCATTGTAAGCACCCAATCATTATTTTCCAGTTTTGAAACCACTATTTCAGTGGCTGTACAAGATATCATTATATACTTGTCATAATTTATTCACTCCCTTGTTGATTAACATGTTGATTAACATGATCATGACTTTGCTGCTGTGGTGAATGCTGGGATGGAGAGCACTGCACATCAATTGTTTTGTTTATATGTATATTCCAGAATATTTCTTTAGAATAAAGTCCTAAATATTGAATTACAGGGTCAAACAGTTCAGACCTCTTTCTGTATTCTTTACCATAGTTCCATTGGCTTTCGAAAATATGCCAATTGACGTATTTATTGGCAGTGTTTGACAGTACTCACAGCATTCTCCTACTTGAAAAATCTTTGTCATTAAAATTTTCAAGGTTGAGTTATATTTTACATACACTGAAATGCACGGATCTAACATGTACAGTTTGACTCGTCTTCTAAAACCTTATTTTGAAATCATTTCTGACTTACAGGAAAGTTGCAAAAATAGTGCAAAGAATTCCCGAATATCCTTTCCAGATTCCCCAAATGATAATGTCTTAATCACACTTGCTTTATCCTGCTCTTTCCATATCCATACATAATGGTTTTTCCCAGAACTATTTGAGAGTGAGTTGTGGACGTACTGCCTTTTTACCTCCAAACACTTCAGTGTATGTTTCCTAAAAATAAAGATATAATTATTTAAATATGTAATTAACATTGATACAATGCTGTTTCCTAACCCCAGACCTTATTCAAATTATGCCAGTTGTCCCAGTAATATCCTTTGTAGCAAAAGAAATAAAAATGTGTTCTCCCTGTTTCATGGTCCAGTCCGGGATCACAGGATTTATTTAATGGTCAGGTTGCTCGGTTTTCATTAAAATGGAACAGTTCTGTAGGCTTTTTCTTTGCTTTCTCTTCTTCTTCTTTTTTTTTTTTTTTGTCTTTTATGACATTTTGGAAGAGTATGGGTTATTTTGAAGAGTACAGGTCAGTTATTTTGTGGAATGACAGTCAATTTGGGTTCATCAGCAGGAAGACCACAGAAGAGATGTTGTGTTGTCTCTGTAGCAGACGACGTCAGTTTGACCCTTTAATGGTGATGTTAACTTCAGCATGTGGTTAAGGTAGTATCTTCCAGGTTCCTCCACTATGAAGTTACTAATGCTCTGTTTCTAATTTTGTAAGTAATAAGTATATTGTGAGGAAGTATTCTGCCATTAAATGAATATCCTGCTCCTTTCAAACCAACTTTCACCTGTACTAAGTAGTTTTAGTATCCATTGGTAATTCTTGCCTACAGCTGTCATGCTGGTGATTTCCAGTTCCATCATTCCTTACTTATTTTAGATGATGCTCTACTTTAAAGACAAGCTTTCCTTTGTACCCCCTGTATTTATGAACTTATATCAGCATGGAATCATGAAGGCTTATTCTATTTATTAGTAAATAATACTGTCTGTTAATGGTAATTCTGTTACTATTATTTATTTTGATGCTCAAATTGTCTTAGATTTGGCCGTTTGGGGGCTCCATCAGGCTGCCTTCTATGTCCTTCTGGCAGGTGCCCGTCACTTACTTTCTGACACAGCAGTATGTTCCAGGCTCAACTTTTACCTTTCCTGCCCTACAATCAGCCCTTTTTCTTAGGAAGTCTGGTTGGTTTTAGTATTTATAAATGGAGTATTTATAAACCAAGATCTGGGAGCTGGGTGTGTTCACCACTACTATTTGGTCATTGCTTCTAGATCTTCTCAATCGACAGAAATAGGAAATGCATGTTTTGGTTCACACACACACATGCATCTGTATCTATTCTTGTCTACCTGCATCACTGCATATATTAAAAATCAGGCACCTTTACTGACATTTCCAGTTTTATCCAGCACCACAGGCTTCCCTGCAGCCTCCCGCTTTCCGTATTTGTAACCCCCTTATCTGACAGGGAGAAAACTGCTCCCATCCTGCTTCCATCCACAATGTATTTCTAGAATACACATAGTACTTAATCCTAGAATACACATAGTTTTAAAATTGCTAACCCATGCCACTGTGAGAAGTAAATCTGCTGCACTTGAAATGGGCGAACTTTATGGTCTGTAAATTACATCTTAGTAAATCTATTTTTAAAATATTTGCTAATCGGAGTTGAATCTTTGTTTACCTTCTTTTGGTCTTTGGCCCAAAGGTATGTAGTCAAAATATCATGTCCAGAAGTTGCTAAGGTTGGTTCTGTCTCCTTTTCAGTGTGTCCATGTTATTTATTTGAAATATAGTTAGGTTCATTTGTTGTGTTTGTATTCAAATTTGGGTGTTCTTCCAACTTTGCTGATTTTGTTAATTTGTTTTTGAGAATGTGGTATGTTAACACAGTTCTAAAAGTCAAAATTATATATAAAAAAGATGTCCTCAGTTAAGTGTTGCTACCGACCACTCTCTCCTATCCCATCCCCACCCCGATCCATTCCACCCTGTTTCCCCACCCACTGAAGGTAATCAGTCTCCTTGGTTTCTGATTTCTCCTTCCTTTCATTCTTTTCCCCTTACATAAACACTCTATATTTTCTTGTTTTCCCTTCTTTCTTTCATAAGAGGTGACATTGATACTGTTTTATAGTTTGCTTTATTCACAATATTTTCTGAAGACTGCTTCATCCCAGTTTATAAGAGATGGTCCTTATTCCTTTTCACAGCTATGTAGTATTTCATGGTGTGGATGCCCCATGGCTTAGTCAGCCAGTCCTGTGCATGGGCATTTAAGTTGTTTAGAGTATCTTGCAGTTACAAATGGTGCTGTAGTAAATACCTTCGGCATATTTCATTTTATAATGTTGGAGGTTTATCTTTCAGGTACATTCCTAGATAGAAGATTGCTGGGTCAAAAGGTGAATGCATTTGTAGGTTTGTTACGTGTCACGAAATTCCTTTCCTGGAAGGCTATACCAGTTTGCATTCGGATCAGCGGTATATGCGAATGTTTATTTCCCCCCCAGCCTCACCAACAGAACATGTTGTCTTGTATTTTTGCCACCAGGTATGTTGGTGTAATTTTAATTGCCTTTCTCTAGCTATGAGTAAGGTTGAATGTTTTCTGGTATGTGTAGGGCTATTTCAGAAACATTTTTAGAGGAGAATGTGAATTAACTACTCATTTCTCAGTCCAATTTTTAAAGAATTCATTTTTATGTTGGAGAGATCAGCCCTTCCTCTTCAATGTGTTTGTTTTGTTTTGTTTTAATGTGGCCAAGATTTACTAGTCTTTCCTTTTATTGCTTTTGGATTTGTGATCACAATTAGAACTTTTCCCTATATCGCAGTTATAGAAGGGTCCCATCAACATTTACTTAAGAGTACTCAGATGGTTTGTTTGTTTTTTTTAACTTTTTATCCCTGATCTACTTTGAGTTTATCTTAATCTCATGAGGCTCTTTCTCCCTCCCCTACATGGTGCTTTTTTTCCTCTGGGTTTTCTCGGTATGCCTTGGGTGTTTTCATTTTTTTTCCCCAGATGAGCTTGTCATATCAACTTGTCTAGCCCCATTAAAAAGCTTGTTGGTATTTTTATTGACATTGCATTAAATGTGTAAATTAACTTAGAGAAAAATGGCATTTTTATGATGTGATATTATCCTATCCAGGAATGATGACTGTCTGTCTGTTCAAGCCAACTTTGGGGTTTTCCAGGAGTTTTACACATTTCTTTACTCCTGAGCATTTATCTTCTTTGTTGCTCTTATTGATGGGGTTTCCTCTACTTACATTCTCTAACTGTGTATTGTTTGTGTGTCTAGAGGTTAGCGATGGCTCTCTGTTTTTGCATGTATGCTACTGGCAGTTTGCTAGGTTTCTTAACTCTGTAAATTTATGTATTTCATCAAATTTGGGGGATTTTCAGTCATTATCTTTGCAAGTACATTTTCTGTTTCATCTTCTCTCTGCCCTCCTTCTGGAACGCCAGTTGCTCACAAGATAGACCTTACGATATCATCCATGGGTCGTGGTGGCTCTGTTCTTTGTTTTTAAAGTCTTTTTTTCCTCTGAGGCACGTAGTTTATTTTCATTCATTTATTTTTACTGATATTTTTAAATGTTTCTCTGATCACTGCTTTGAACAAAAGCCATAGATTCTGGTGAGAAGTCCCTTCATTTCAGTTTGTGTTTTTCCTCTTCTCTACTACTTATTAGGAGATGTTATTAATTTCCAGGTAAACAAGGCCCTTTTAGTTTTTTTTTATTTTATTAATAATTTCTAGTACTACTACATTGAGATCAGAGTGTTGTGTGTTTTTTTTTTTTAATTTTATGGAACTTGCTGAAGTTTTCTTTATGTCCTGTATGTGATTTTTTAAAAAATATTCCATGTGTAGTTGAGAAGGTGTCTCCTCTGTCATCAGGGTAAAAGTTCACTACATAGCAGTAAGATCTCCTTACTGGTTGTGCTGTATATCCTTTCTTATTTTTTGTCTCCCTCATCTGTCTTGTACTGAGAGAGGCAGATTAAAGTCTCCTCTTCCTTGTGTGTTTCTGTTGGCATCCCATTGCTCCCCCTGTGCTTTTTATCTGTAACAGTAGTTATGTTGTTTTGTGCATAGTCATAGCTGCTCCAGACTCCTTATTGATTATGGTGCTTTGCGTTAAGAGGTGTCCTCTTTGTCACATGCAGTGTTTCTAATTTGAATTCTGTGTTTTCTGTGTTCAGGATCACTACCCCCCACCACCACCATCCTGGTTTATAACACATACGAACAAGTTCACCAAACTCACACATGCCCGTTAGTCACAGCGCACCCGGTCACACCTCTGGTACACATCTGAGAAATCACTCAGTTATCACACATGGGATTCATTTTATTTATTTTAATGGATGAAAGGGCTCGTTGGTGTAAGTAGGGTTTTGTTGTTTTTAAGATTCTTTAGAGCAATTCTGTTGCCCAGTTGTTTTTAGAGTTTAGACACCCACGTAAATAATCTATTGCATTCAAGTTTTGTAGAGACTGTTTCAAAATTATCATATTAACATAAAGGAATTTCTCTGTTCCCATAAGTACCATTGTGGGCTTTTAAAATTTTTTTTTAATTTATCAAATGTAATTGATATCCAATAAACTGCACATATTTTAAATATTCAGCTTAAGGAATTTTGAATTCACCACAATCAAGATAACATTTTCATCACCCCTAAGAATTTCCTCATACCCCTCTGAAATCCACTCCTCTTTCCACTGCAGTCTCCAGGCAACCACTGGTCTGCTTTCTGTCACTGTAGATTAGTTTGCATTTTCTCGAATTTTTTTTAGAAATAGAATCATAGATACAAGTGCTCAATTTCATTTGGCTTCTTTCAGTCAGCATAATTATTTTGAGATTTATGCATTTTGTGTGTTATTCCGTGGAGTAGTATTTCATTGTATACCAAAATTTATTCATCCAGTAACCTGTGTATGCATGGTTATTTGCAGTTTGGGGCTTTTAAAAATAAAGCCGCGTGTGCCTGGGTGGCGCAGTCAGTTGACCGTCTGACTCTTGGTTTCGGCTCAGGTCGTGATCTCTGGGTCATGAAATTGAGCCCCATGTTGGACTCCATGCTGATCATGGGGTCTGCTTTGGATTCTCTCTTCCTCTCCCTTTGCCCCTCCTGCTGTGCATGCCCCTCCTGCTTGTTCATGCCCCTCCTGCTCATGCACACATGTGCTCTCTCTCTCTCAAATAAATCTTTTTAAAAAATTTAAAAATAAATAAAAATAAAGCTGCCCATAAAGTTCCTTCAAAAGCTAAGAATCTACCTACTATCCAACCAAGCCTTTATACAAAAAAAAAAAAAAAAAAAAGGAATTCAGGGACGCCTGGGTGGCTCAGTAGGTTAAGCATCTGACTTCGGTTCAGGTCATGATCCCGGGGTCCTGGGGTCGAGCCCCAGGTCAGGCTGCTTAGTGGGGAACCTGCTTCTCTCTCTTCCTCTGCCCTTCCCCCCAGCTCGTGCTTGCTCACTCTCTCTTGCTCTCTTTCTCTCTCTCAAATAAATAAAATCTTTAAAAAAGGGGGGGGACTACAAATATCTACCCAAAGATTTATATATAAATGTTCATAATAAGTTTATCCATAGTAGCTCAAAACTGGAAACTATCCATATGTCCATCAACAGATGAATGTTTAAACAAAATGTGATCTATTCATACACTAGATTACTACTTAGTAATAGGAAGAAACCAGTTGCTGATACATGCAACACCACGGATGAATCTGAGTCATATCTTAGTGAAAGAATTCAAACACAAAAGACTGCATATTGTATGATTCCATTTACCTGAAATTCTAGGACGGGCAAACTAACCTCTAGTGATAGGAAGCAGATCAGTGATTACCTGGGGCTGGGTGTGGCAATAGGATGTACTGCAAAGGGGCAGGAAGAAACTTGCAGGAATGTTGAAAATGCTCTGTATCTCAAATGTGACCATCATTTCACAGCCCTAAGTCTCCATCAAAACTTGCCACTAATATACACTTTAAATTGATGTATCTTACTGTCTTTATACCTTAGTAATAGTGAGTTTTAAGTGTCTGTCAGAAACAACCAAAGAAATGTATCAGGTAGTTTTAGTGTATTTTAAGGAAGATGCTTATCATCCAGCCTGGATTGCTGAATGTAAGAATTTAGTCAATTAAGGAGAGGCTTGACCATGTGAGCATGATTAAAACACCAGAACACATCTCATAGGAAATAAAAAGATGGATGAGATCAAGTTCCAGTTTTTGAGGACTTGTAAAATCTGTTAATATGGGGAGGGGATATCAGAAACGTGCAAAGTATCAGTAGTTAAAAATATCCAGTCTTTCTCATCCAGGTTCTGTGAGAAAATGAATTCCTACCAATATGATTAGAGTGTCTGTTTTGTCAATTATCCCAAGGATGACATAGCTAATTCCATTTTCGATACATAGGAGGGAAGTTAATACAGTGGACACCTTTGGGCATTAGGGCTTAATTCTCTCAAAGAACCCATTGAGAAAAGCTAGTAGCCTGAAGTCTGCTGCCTAAATTAAAAATCTCTCTTCCCCTCCTTAAACGCTGTGTAGCTGGACGGGTTACTTCACCTCCTGGTGCCTGAGCGGGGAGCTGGAGACAGTAGTGGATAGAGTTCTTGAGAAGAGTGATCTGAGTGAACGTCCGTAAAGCACTCAGCACCATGCGTGATGCTCATGCTCAGGACACAGTCAATGACCGGTCACCATTAGTGCCCAGAATTGGCAACATCTCATTATCATTCCAGAAGGTTCAGTCCCCCGTAACGGGTGCCATGAGCGTTCAGAGTGAGCAGAGGAAAAAGGCCTGACTCTTGGGGGGTGCTGAGCCACATCCTGGAAAGTTTCTGAAAGTTTCTGAAGGTGATTGATACTGCAGCTAGTTCCTGAAGATTGCCTAAGTATAGTCTCCATCGGAGATGGAGAATTTCGGGCAGAAGAAAAACCTTGACTAAAGACAAGGAAAACCCAGAGCATTTTAGGGAATTTTAAGTAATTTGATTTAGCTGAAGTGTAAGAACCATGTCGGGGTTAGTAATGCTGCTCAGGAAAGCAGGGGACGGAGCACTGATGGCTTTAAAGCCAAGCCAGGAAATATGAGCGGAGTTAGGTAGGTAGAGGAGAGGCCGGATGAGTTTTGGTTGGTCCAATGGCATTGATTGATTTATTCAGACAGCATTAATTCAGCAGTCATAGTGTCCTGGACATTGAGGCTGCAAAGACGAGTACGACAGCATGGGTTGGCTTTTTTAGGTGCATTGTCTGGAGCTGGGCCAAGCTGAGGTCTAGGCTAGCTCATCACTTGCCATTTGTTTTTGTTGTGTTTTTTTTTTTAATCTTTGTTTTTCCATTAAGTCAAGCAAAGACTATCTTATAAAATCATAGATGAGTTAGTCCTGAGTATAACACATAATCTTAAAATTAAGGATATCTTAACTGCAGAAGGAAAACTCACTTAGAAAGTGCCATTTAGAAGGCAAGTGCATGATGATCCGGAGGTAGGGTTTGTGTTTATATGTGCATTGGTGGGTGTTTGGAGTTAATGGTTGGCACCAATGCAAAGGTTGAGATTAATAAGGGAGAACATTTAGAAACAGAATCTTAGGAGGAATACAAGGGGAAATGCAAGTATCTTAGTAAGTACAAAGCATCCTAGAGGAGAAGTATAATTAATTGATCAGTTTTGTAAGTAGGTGAGAAGGAACTACAGCCCTAAGCAAAGTGTCTGGATTCCCCTTGGCAAGAAGAAAGATTACTTCTTCACCAAAGACAGGAGATAGAATGGGCATGGGAAGGTGGAGTAGAGCTTATGTCTGAAGACCTCAGTATTAGTAAATCTAGGACCCCACGCTACTTGCTGAGAAAGGTAATATAGTGTGGTCTTGAGGAAAATGGAAATGATTTGAAACAGTGTCACAGTTTAGACTCAGTAAGAGACAAAGGAAACATTATGGAGCATGTGTGAAGGCCTGACATGATTTCCTATTGGATCTGGGTAGTCATCCTGCCTCTTTCATCTCCACCTTTGTCAGGACTCCCAAGATGGCCAAGTAGGCTGTCCAGTCAGATGAGGTAAACAAAGGCAAATGTTTAATTTAATTGCTCAGGATAACGTTGTGGAAGCCAAGCAGCAGAATAAACAGGTCTGCTCACTCCGTTTGAGTTGTATGATGAAGCATGTTTCACAGACTTAAGAAAGTTTAAAACAATTACTAGAAGACTTAATTTTTATTAGTCTCACGTTGCTGAATCACGCACAACCATCAATGAAGTATCAACTTGTGCTTAGGAGCGCTTAAGTACGAAATAGAAATGCTTCTGCATATTATTTTAAAAATCTACAAAGCTCACGAATTCCCATCAGTGTCCGTTTGCTGTGCCATGATGCATTTTTTGCCCCCGTATGACTCTTGCTGGACGCCCCCCCCCCCGCCACCGCTGTAGCGGGGCTCCAAGCCTGGGCCGCCTCGGGCCCTGTGGGTGCATTTTCCCCACTGCCCACTCTCTATTCACACCGCTGCCGGCTTGGCGTACATTTCCATAAAGAACTCATCCAAGAATACATCCTTGGATTCCTGAGATGATGTCCTAGCATTTGTTCCACTCAGTTCTCAGACCCTGTGGCCGACAGCATGGCCATGGTCAGTCACCTGGGGGCACTCTTTCTATTTCATTATTCCAGTGAAGTGAAAACGTATCAGCAAGGTCCTCTGCATGTATAGAAATTTCAAACTTAATCTAATAAATGAAATCTAAAGTAGTAGGAAGACATCAGAAGATGCTAAGTGCCAAACCAAAGATCTGTGAACTGTGTCCGCACCCTGGGGTGGTCTGCGGTGGCAGGGGGTGGGGGTGCTAGGAAATGGAGAACACATGTGTGATTAACGTGCACTTATGTCTGCACATGTGTCTGGCCAGAGAAATCCTAACCTAGCAAACATGCAGCCATGCAGGCTAGCAGACGAGGCAGATCGTGCCAGAAAGGAGTCCGACCAGACTTCACAATTTGGGGAGTGCATGTCATATTTGTTGTGCCCAGTATCTTATATGTGTCTGTTCCCTGATTTTCATAATCACAGAAAACAGCTATTGTCATATCAGTTTTGTCACCACATTTCTGCAGATGAGGCAGCCATGGCACAGAGATGTGGCTGCTTTTCCAGGATCTCGTGACTCTCAACATCGAATCACGTTGGCCTCTAGAGTCGTCCTCCTTCCACAAAACCATCCTGCCTCTATGCTTTCCTAAATCCATCTGGGATGTCATCACCCCCCTGAAATTAAATTACTGGTTTTTCTTAATTACATGCCTTTGAAAATCCTATGTAAATTTAGTAAAAAGGGGGGGGGGGACAAAAAACCTTAGAGGTTTTCGTTTTTGGTGAAAAGAATGTTGGAGTCAGAAAGCCAGGATTAAGGGTACGTGCTCACCACCAGGGTGACTTCAAAATACATTGTTCCATATCTGAACTGCAGTTTCTTTCTTTTTTTTTTTTTTTTAATAAAACAAATGTCAGTACATGTTTCCCATACCTCAGAGCTGCTGGGGATCAAAAGATTTTCAGGATCCACAAAAGATATGTTAAATTCGCTTGTGATCTAAAAATCATTATCCCAGATGGCGAACATTTGTTATTTTCTCATGGAGGGTTTCCTGCCTACAGTTCACTCTCACTCTTATTACCTTACTGTTTCTTCCTCAGCAAAACAGGACACATCGGCTTTCTCTTTTGTAGATTAAGCATTCTCAGAAGGAGCACAGATTGATTCTTGGGGGAGAGGCAGAAAAATCACACCTTTCATGTTTAAGGCACAGATATACATACAGCACGTAAATGGACATGTAGCCAATCTGTGGTGTTAAAATTTCGTGGAAAATGATGAGGAAAAATTGGATAAGAAAGTCGGGCCATAGGGACGATGACGCACAAAAGGTGGAGAAACACTCCCGCGGACAGTTTTCTTATCCCACCTTCACACTGACCATGACTTAGCATCGGGTCTTCCTGTCTTTGCTAGGATGTGCCCCTCCCACTTTTCAGCCCTCCCTTCTGTCTGCCCTTCTCCCTTGTCTCCTGTAACTCAGAGTCCAAGGACACGACTCCGAAGAGACGTAATCTAAGGACGGCTCTCTGTTGTAAATCTGCGCGTGTTCATAGGAATCTAGAAAGCTTGGAAGTGGAGAAACCATTTGAAGGACTCCTTTAACGCTGACAAAGTGTGTTGTGTCATGTCTTCATGACCCGTCCTGCGGCTGGGCCGGGTGGAGGGGTGCAGACGTCCCCGGTCACTTGCGTGCAGTCAGAGCACCACAATGGAGGGGTGCCGTCAGATGGTGCCCGCTGTGAAACGTGCCGTCTGCCCCGTCCCACAGGAAGTTCTCCTGGCTCCCCCAGGGCACGGCTTCCACAGCACACCATGGACGGTCCCATCCCGGTCCTGGATGGCATGGCCAAGATGCAGCTCCCATCCTCAGAGGGGAGAGCACGCCCAGCAGGGTCGACCAGGAAGATGAGCGTAAGCGCACATTACCACCCAAGTCGCCAGGCCCTTTTGCCCGGTTGCAGCACTCAGTCATGCTGCAGTACTTAATCGTCCAAATCACTGATGGCCCTTCAAAATCTTATTCTCTTAGAAATAACAGAAGAATGTGGCCCCTCTCCTGAAACAGCGGTTTCCATAGGGCTGATTTGTTCAACTCTTTATATCTGAAGTACTACACATTTGATACCCTGTATTTAAAAAGTAATAAAAATAAAGGACTTTTAAGATATGCTGTCTGATTTCAGAGATCACCCTTTGTCCTTTTTTTACAAAAAAAAAAGTTTTAATTATCAGGATTCTTAAATTGGGCTTAATAATTAAATTGTTGGGATTTACCATAACCATTTATAGTTGTCTAAAGATAGAATATTTTTATAGTGGTTTTATAATTTTAAAAGGGGTGGGAATTAGGGATCAAATACATATTTTACTAAAAATATGGTACCCGTGGGGAAAACTTGAGGTGTAACATGGATACATCCGGTCTGGTTGCATAGCTTCTGTAACACTGGCTCAGGCCTCGCAGAGGCAGCCCCATGGTGGGCCCGCATCCGCGCAGCGGGAGGACTTCTGGAGGGCCCGGTTCGAAGTAGCAAGATGCGGGAGATGAAAAGAAAAGGCATCTTCTCTCAGTCCCGTGTCCAGAATGCTACAGGAGAAGCGCAGCTCAATATTTAGCAATCGGTTTCCGTGCTGTTACTGATTATTATATCTGTCCCCCTCGGATGCTTTTACGTTGGTGAAACGTTGCGCAGTTGGTAATATTCTCAGGTCTCCGCTTACAGCAGCGTCATCTCAACCGTATCTTTTTATCAGCAGCTTTATGAGCATATATTGAGACTGCCAACTTTTCGTGTAGGTCCCTTGAGCCGTGTTTGTTTCTGTTCCGATTCCCTGAAGCCTTTCCTGGATTATTCCTAGTCTCCAAGCCATACAGTTTTTCTCACGCTTATTAAATATCTATGCTTGGAGTACTGGGAAAATTGACTTGATTTATGGAACTCTCTTTCATACAAAAACAGCTCTTTTGGGTGTGTGTACACACAAACACTGTGGAAGCAGACTTATCATAGCCCTAGTGACTTTAATCACCTATCCTTTGAAGTTCAGCGTCCCTCGTGACCGCAGAGCCAAATGACACTGAAGATGATATAGCACGTATAGTACGGAACAGGGACAGACGTACTGCAGGCCGTTCATGGGGTAACTGTGGGCTGCAAGTGCCCTTCCTCCCTTCATCCCTAATTCAATCCAGAAGACATTATGGGGGGGGCTGAGCAAGGCAGCTGCCCTGTGGGAGCGGGGGCAGCAATCCAGGGGAAAGCTTCGGAGCCCACTTGGGCTGAGGAGACATCTGCATAGGGTTTGGTACGGCAGTGACAGTAGTGGGATGAACAGGGTATCCTTGAGTGGGGTGGCAGAGACCGTGGGAGACAAGATTCTCGCTACAGTAGAAAAGGGTTACAAATACATGAGAGAAGCTGAGAAAGAACCTTTGGCATTGGGTTGGTATTGGAGGCATCAGGGCGAACTTGTGGTTTTCAACATATATATAAATAGAGATGTACATACTTAAATATAGATCTGCATTTACATCTGTTAATACAGAGAGCCATAAATATGTGTGTGCATGTGTGTTCACACACATAAACTCACAGACATATTCCTTAACTTTCTACAGAGGAGGCCTGGGAACACTGACACCCGAATAGCAATGAGGACACCTGCTATTGAGTCCTTGCTTTCTCAGCGGAGCAGGAAAAATAAAAGATGAGCCTGGAATACCTTGTACCAGAAAGTAATCAAGTGCTCAGAGAACGGGTCACGACAATGAGAAACTGAAGCCAGCTTGAAAGGATTCCCACTGGCCAATTCTAGGATAATTTGAGCATCAAACTAAAGGGTAGGAACATCCTATCACCCATTGCATAAAATTGGAATCCATGAGTCCATGGTGATAGAAATAGGTACCATAAACCACATAAAGGGGATTCTTCTTCTTACAGTAGGATGTGCCACTAATAAACGTAGAAGGAAGGATAGAATTTTCAAATTCACCATTTGGTGACCATCCTAGTAATAAACAGTTCAGTCGCACAGAATAATTCATTACAAAGAGAAAAACTGACTTTACAATGAAGAAACTTGGCCAGTAACATCTTAATCAGTTCATCAGAATAAATATAAGTTATAAGACAAATTGGATTTGTGCACCACCCGATAGGATACAAAGAACACATCCCTGCCCCCGTGGTATTCCTGCCAAAAACGCTCCTGCCGTAACCTGAGTCTGATCATGAAGACACACCAGAAAACTCACGTTGAGGGCAATTCTATGAAATAACTGGCCTGTAATCTTCACAATTTACAGAAAGAAGAGTCCAGAGAGACTGAGGATCTATTAAAAAATGAAGGAACACTAAAGAGAGTTGAAATAACTCAGGGCCATACGTGATCCTGCTCTGGATCCTTTTGCCTTTAAAGATGGTGTTGGGACAGTTAGTGGAACTTGAGGGGAGTCTGTGGTTTAGATGGTGATAAATTGGTGTTAATTTCCTGATATTGATGGTTATTTTGGGGTTTTATAGGAAAATGTCCTTGTTTGTAGGAATTACACACCAGAGCGCTTAAGGTAGTAAAGAGGTGTCATGTCAGAGCCTTCTCGCAGATAATTCAGGAAAAAAAATGTTCTGTGAATTTGAAATTATTTCACATTTTTAAAAAAAGCAAAATAAATGTTCTTTCAGGCATATTCACCACTAAAGAAATTATTATTTTCTCTCAAAACTACAGAGACAAGACTTTAGATATAAACCCACAGCAGGAAAATGTGTTTCCTTATTGAGATTTTTTTTTATATTTATCAGATGTAAAAATAATAAGCTTACAGAGGATCCTTAAAAGAGAACTGTTTTATTTTTTAACATACTCAACACACACGCACACAGTCGGTTAAAAAAAAAAAAAAAAGTGGCTGGTATAGCTCTGTATGTACCCAGGTTTCTAAACTTGTGGCCTAAACACAGTTGGGTGGGGTTTAAAAAGGAGCATGCTGAGCAAGAGAATATTAGGGTTTGTTGTTCTTTTTGCAAAGTAATTAAGAATGTAGGCTCTGGAGCCAGGCCGCCTGTTGGGAATCCGCCACCACGTAGAAGATGGGCGACCTCTGACAAAAATAGGTCAGTTTTTCTAGGCCTCAGTTTTCTCATCTGTGAATTGGAGTAACGTCGAACCCCCGGGCCTGGCAACAGGACACACAAGGTAACTTATGAAAAGCACTTAGACTGGGGCACCCTGCAAGCGCTAAATAAAGTTGGCCATTGCTGCTCTCAGGAAAAGTGGAAATGTTTTCATGAGAGCATTTTAGAATGGTTATGTTGGCCCTCCTTCTCCCGCACCAGGAGTAGAATTACCAGGAGGCCCTAAAAGTCACGGCCTCTGCTGTTAAAACCTGTCCCAAGATCAAACTAAAGCCTGGAGACAGAGCGTATTCTAGCGGACAGCAAGCGTTGCTGCGCAGTAGGAGAAAGAATCAGCCTTTGGAGAACTCAGACTGGCTGAACTCCAGACCTGCCACGGAGAAACTTTGTGACTGTGGTCCTGGTCTGTAAAATGGCTGTAATGTACCAATAATCATCACGGTCAGAAGGGGCTCTTGGGGGTTAAATGAGAACAACTTCACCAAACTGCTGAAAAGGTGACTGATCTAAAGAATGTCCTCAGAAAACTATGGTTACTTTGCTTACGCCTTTAAAGATGCAGGAACAGTCAGTGTAGAAGAACAGAGGCCTCGGGATCAGAAATAGTAGCAGAGCATTTGGGCGCATTTTCGAGAAGTGTGATAAGCTCAGCGCTGTTTGTTCCCGCGGGGGTGTGGACTCCCAACACTGGGCTTACATTGCTGCAGAAGGAATTTCAGTTGACAAGAGCCATGTCATGTGTTGTGTAATCCCATTCTCAGGAGACGCTGGAGAAGAGTGGTAGATAGCTATCTTTCTAGAGCAGTCCAGGTTGAGTGCACACCAGCCCCAGCACCAGGGACAAAGGACAGAATCTTCACCCAGTCCCCATCTGTGTGTCGGTGGGGAACAACAATATGGGTTTTTCTGGCTTTGACAACGTAAGCCTTTCTTTATGCCATAGAAGGATCATGTCAGATGCACATTCAAAATGTATGTGTATATTTTCTTTTGAAGAGAAAATGTCCTTCCTTTAGAGAACATTTCATCTAAAATTACTAACTATTGGGCAGTGATTGAGGACTTCTTTAGAATTTTGAGTATTATGAAAACAAGTTTTCCTATCGCAGCTTCTCCGGCTTTAATTCGTTTACTTAATCATGCAACAAGTATTTATTGAAAACTAATATTCCAGGCACTCTGCTAAGATGTTGGTCATAAAAAAGTGAACAAAACATATCCCTCATGGAAGAGGATTCCATCTACTGCTCTTAGAACCTCTCATGGCTTTTCTGGGAACCCTTTGCAAAGGAGCATACTTTGAACCTTTTTTTTTTTTTTTAATCAGCTGCTTTTTGGCTGTAGCTGCGGGTAGATATATATTTGATGTGTCTGAAAACAGGCTCGTCTCCACATTTGCCTGGCGTCTGCCATACCTAGAGATTTCCTCCCAGCAGCATCCCTCATGTTCAGTGGACAGCAGTCCGTGGCTTGCAGGAGACGTGCCTGGTGTCGCTAGCTCACGTGAAATTAAGCTTGGGCTGGTCGCCAGCTGAATCGGCTCTGAACGAGGCTCTCTTGCCATCTCTGCTTTTGAGTACATGGGAGGAGATTTTTCCTGAGCACAGTCATGGCGATGTTAAGTCTGTCAGCCGCCTAGTGGCACAGAGGGGATACTGCGGCTCAGGTCTCAATTGATGACGGCAGAAAGCTGCAATTGCAGTACGTGTCCCTGTTACAAAAAGCACTGGCTCTGCCAGGAAGAGCCGGATGCCACAAAAGAACTTTGGGAGTTCGGTGCCTCTGTCGTTAGGCAGTTACGCTGGTAGCATGTTTATTCGGTGTGGTCCCTCTGCTGAGAGAGGACCCGCTTCCTTCCGATGCCCTAGACTGCCGTTTGTTTAGCTGGAGAACTTAATGAGTAATGAATGTGCTCGGCTGGCTGATAGAAAGTATTTCCACAGCCTGCGGCTGTGTTTATAGAGAGCCGGAGAGAGACCACAGGCAGCAATTTGTCTTCTTAGGTATCAGCAAAGTCTTCTCTTTTAACAACTACAGGATTTATTTTTAACTGCTTGACTCAGTGTTTTGTCAGATGATTCGGACCATCAAACTGCAGATGGAAGTACCCAGCACGCGGGGGAAGCTGGAATGGCAAGGGGAAGGGGGCTGGCTGGGAAAAGGGGTGGGATTTCAGCATCGTGCCTCCAGGGCTCTGCCTCCCAATGTGGGAGAGAGTTTAGGGCTTCCAGCGGCATGAGTGTATTTGCAGGTCAGGCTGGGAACTAAGGGGGAATGGCTGCCTTCAGCTGCTTAAAGACATAATTGCCCAGTGACTGGGGTCTTGTGAGGAGGAACCCAGGATCCAGGGACCGGGGACCAGAGTGTGCTGAGCGCTGGTCTCTGCTGCGCGGCAGATTGCGCTTTGCTCCTGCTTGATGCTGCCTGTCTCCAGAAGCCTCTCACCATGATCGATAGCTCCAAGAAGCAGCAACAGGGCTTCCCAGAGATTTTAACTGCTGGGGATTTCGAACCATTAAAAGAAAAGGAATGCCTTGAGGGGAGCAACCAGAAAAGTCTCAAGGAAGGTCAGTCTGTCTGTGGACAGGGGCAAAACTGCTGAATCCGTGTTCCCGTCAGCCAGGCTGAGCGTGTCTGTCTGCTTACCATGCCGTGTGTCTGCTCTCTCTGTTCACTCGTGTCCCTCACACGTTCTAAGTTCTTTGAGATGAAAGCCGAATGCTGTTCTCGGTGGCTCTTGCTAGCGGTTCATTAACTGATAGAACTCTAGGGATTTTGCAATAATTAATACAGCAAGGGGACTTAGGAGGCCAGTCCTCATTTCAGGACTGAAATCTTTCCAGGTTCATTTTGTATATTCTCTCATTCTTTCCTTTTTTTTTTTTTTTTTGCCCCGACCCCCTCCCCACCCCTTTAGGAGAGGCCACTTCCTTTTCAGTATCATTCAGAACACTGTGTGCTTTAGGTTTACAAACACATAATTCCAGGAAAATTATTTTTTTTCCAAACGACACATTTATGGGTTTTATTGTTTAAAACCAGGAAGGTAGCTAGTGCTTTCTTAATTCTATCTTTAAATGGTTGGTTTAATTGGTTGTAATGCACATTGCATTATTTTGTTTTGTTTTTAAAAACACATTGCATGGTTTTGTGGTCTTTTAACAAGGCAAAAAATAAGCTTCAGAATATTGTCCATTACTGTCAGTAGCCACTGCACAGTACCTCACTGACTGATTCGAGAAAATGGCCAAAGGTATGAGCTTTGCTGTCCCCTGTCCTGGTATATACTGAAGAGTGGCCAGACTAGTGCAAGTCATGCTTTACTGTAGCAGCTGGAGATCAAGGGCCGTGGTTTCAGAAATTCGGGATCTACGGAGATGAAGTTTTTCCTGAATTTGAGATAACCCCTCTCAATGCTTGTTTACTTTGGAATTTGATTTTCTAGGGTTCCTTGGGAGGAAAAAAAAAACCCACAGTAACCTCTTTTTTATCTGCTTTCAGCTCCTGCCATCAGCTGCCCCTCACCTCTCCACTCGCCCTTGCTCATCTTAGAGACTCAGAGAATAAATGTAGACTTATCTGCCTAAGTAGCAGGTTGAGCTTCTTCCAAAAGGATATTGCTCTTTTTTTTGCTCAGACATTTAGAATATGAGAATGTGATGATAGAGATTGTTATGGATTTGAAAGATAAGAAGAAGAAACAATAGTTGGACTTTGTAGAGTATACTTTTGGATATGGGTAGAAAAAACATCCAGATCCAAACAAACGACACACAATGAAGTATAAATAGCTGTTGCCAGGAACCAAACAATGGGGTCGCCTCTGCTTGCGCACAGCAATCTTTACTGTAGATTCTTATAAAATCAATACCAGTGGAGTTTTTCAGACACGTTCTGGAGACTCACTGAGGGAACTTAAAGTTTTTAAATCATTAACTTAAAAAAAAATAGTTAAGAATTCCCTAAGCATCGTTTAAGTCACTTTCGGGTGTTAAGCTGTCGTTCATACCTTACATTTGAAACAGTGTTTGTGCTAGTGGAACATTGAGAACGTGGAGGGGGATAGAGTCGTCAGAGCGCAGATAAGGAGCACGGAAGCAAGGATTAAAGATATGAAAGCAGGGTAGAAGCATTACCAACAAGCACAGCAGAGCAGGGTCGACACAGTTACATAACATAGGGTTTGTTTCCCTAACCACTGTGACCGCGCCTTCCATTTATATTTGTGTCATAGTGTAGTGTCAGAAGGGTAAGACCATGGGCTCTCAAGTGAGATGTACTTGGGATCGGGTCCCGGGCGCACCGTTCTGCAGCTCTGTGACCCTGGACAGGTTCACTGCTCCGAGCCTTAATCTCATTTGTGCCATGAGAAGCAACACACACTTCATGCTGTTTTCATGAGATGCCCGATTTGATGCCACTCTGTCATCCCTCTGCTTGTCTTTTCTTTTTTTCAGCCCTTTGTTACTTTTTCCTTCTATTTAAATTTTCATTTTTAAAATTCCCTATATATTTACAGCATAGAGAAATATTTTATATGTTACTATCTTATAAATTCATACCTAGGGGTGCCTGGGTGGTTGATTCGGTTAAGCGTCTGCCTTTGGCTCAGGTCATGATCTCGGGGTCCTGGGATCCAGCCCTTCATCGGGCTCCCTGCTCAGTGGGGAGTCTGCTTCTCCCTCTCCCTCTGGCCACCCCCACCCCAGCTCAGGCACTCACACTCTCTCTTTCTCAAATAAATAAATACAATCTTTAAATAAATAAATTCATACGTATAAAGAGTTAAGGGGGGAGAACTTTCATATTTTGAAACACTTCACAGAAATGGTTGGATAAAACCAATCTATCTCACCACAGTTGCACTGACCAGGGTTTTGCTTTATGTACCTCCACAGATTGTATTTCTACCCATTTTCTGCTAGAGATAGGGCTGAGGGGAAAACCAACAAAAAACCCCATAGAGATCAAGGATGATCTGTTACCTCCATGTTAGTGATGCTGAAAGAGCGATTAGAGCTGGGTTTGATCAGAACAGCAAAAAATAGGAGAAATTTTTGCAGAAAGCCCTTTTTTTATTTGAAGTGGCACAAAAATAACATGATTCCTGTGCAAGATGGGACTTCTATAATTGAGTGTGTCACCGTCACTGCCTGCCAATGAGTTGCCGTGGTCAGCGTAGCAGACTCACAGAACACAACATTGGGATTGGGGACAGTCTGCCCTGAAGCTTCATCTGCTTTTAGGCCTCAAACCGTATGTTAGTTGTATTAACCCGTGAAAGTTGATGGATAAAGCAGCTGTTGTTGAAACAGTAAAACACCCTAGAGTCTGATTAGATCTTATGCTGTTTGTCCAAAGAGACATATGTACCGGTGATTATTAGTGTCCGATGGCTGATGCTTTGTGTGTGGAGGGACACCAAAATAGTCATTATATTTCACATCAGTAGTGTTTAATTCTCCACTACTTTTTGGCAATGTTGGTTTTGGTTTTGGTTTGTTTGAAAGAACAGCCCTGGGGATTTTTTTTTTTTTTTTTTAATATCAAGAACGTAAGTTTCCAGGTAGTGAAGGAAGGCAAAAGTTAGGTCGATTTAGTTCTAACCACTTGGACACGGCTTGGTCTCTCTGGGGTTTCTGATGTGTGTCTACTGTAAGGGTTGGCAGTCCAGTCTGCTGCTCAAGTAGGTGCTCTGTTTCTTACTGGGATATTTCAGAATTCCTGTTACTGTTGACAGTACTAGTTAGCCAGAATTATTATTAGGGGGAAAAGCAGACTTTATGAGCCAGTAATCATAGGTTTCAGGAGCCTCTGTGGCACCTTAACAAGAAAATTTAGTAATACCTATTGAAAATTTAAGAAGAAAATGTTCCAAGTGTCAGTAGCCTCTGAATAGTTGTCATCCCGTACCAAAGAATTGTTTGGATAACAAAGCCTATTACCTCACAGTTTTGTCAATGCTTATATAAACTTTCTGATAAATACCAATCCACGTGTGTAGTGGGAGAATTTAATTATTAGCTGCTTTAGGTGAAGATAGCAATGAAAATCATGAATTCTCCGGATCAAATTCAAGATAGAGAATTCTCCTTAGACTAATTTTCTTTGTCAAAGCAGCAATAGCGAATCTCAACTTTTGGCTTGTCCACAAAAGAAATGGAACATTTTCTAATTATGTGCAACATGGATGAGATCTAAATTTAATTTCTGGTTCTAGAACTAAAGATGGATATTAGAGATCACTGACTTGACAACTGAAGAATTAACAATTACAAATTTTGAGGGAAAATCAAATAAATTGAGGTGATTTAATTCAGATAAGTGGTTTAATCGGAGTCATTATTAAGATAATCATAACACCAGTGCTACCAGCTAGTTATAATTAAAGAGGAAAATGGTTGTTCAGTTTACAGAGCTCTCTCATGGTGAGAATAAAAACCCTAGAAAGAAAACTGGGCTGTGTATTACTTTACTTTGACTAAAACTGACTGCTCTAACAAACAACCCCAAAACTCAGTGTTTTAACCAAAATGCATTTCTTGCTCAGTCCAAAGTGGGTCAGACTGCTACCCTAGTCAGCTGTCCTCTAAGAAGTGACTTGGGGAATCTGGGTTCCTCATTGTGTTGCTTAACCCATGGGTGTGGGGTGGGGGGAAAGAGTTACAGACTTGGGGGGCCACATTCCCACTTCTGTCCCTGGCTGGTAAATAACAGTTGAGATAAAGTATGTGAAAGTTTCTGGTAGACTGCATAGTAAACAGTGGAGTAGATTAACGTGGTGTGCTGGGACATGGCTGTAGTAGATCTTTTTAAGAAAAAGGTGCACATTTGTCTACAATCTTTTGAGCAAGCCAACCTGGGGGAAAACAGATTAAACAAATAGCTTTACCCAAACTTTTCTAAACGTTGGAAATGATCTCATACGTACTCTACCTGCCTTGTCCATTAGCCACGGATGGCTGTTTATTTTTTTTAAAAGGCTTGTCAACTTTTAAAATTATTTATTTATTTATTTATTCATGAGCGACAGAGAGAGAGGCAGAAGGAGAAGCAGGCTTCCCACGGAGCAGGGAGCCCGATGCGGGACTTGATCCCAGGACCCTGGGATCATGATTTGAGGCGAAGACAGATGCTTAACCGACTGAGCCACCCAGGCGCCCACGCATGGCTATTTAAATGTGAATTTAAAATAATTAAAATGAAATAAAATTTTTTAAATTCAGCTGCTTCATCACATTAGGCATACGTGGTTAGTGCCTGCCATACTGAACAGCGCAGATTATAAAACACTTCTGTCCGTATGGAAAGTTCTGTGAAAGACAGCGCTGCTCTACCCTTCCCCCTCCATGCCTCTGCCCACTACGCTCCTCTCACCCCAGATTTGCAGGTTCAGCGTCGCCGAAAACCCAATCCCAGTGCCATTTCCTGAAGAAAGTCGCTGGACCCTATCAGCTAAAAATAATTTCTTCTCCCCTGTATATTCCCAATAACTCGATCTGCATCCCTTCATGGCATTTTACCTTTTGCCGCTGTGGTACGTATATCTGTATTGCCTTCACTATTAGACCGTAGTGATTTAGGGGGATAGAATCCTTGTTTGGATCATTTTTGTACCTCATCCCCAGTGTCCTGCATCTCATAGACACATTATTATTACGCAACAGGTATTTAAAGAGTGTTATCCCCCACCCTGCCTTCTTTAACAGAATAACTTGAACTCTTCCCTTCGGATACAATTTATAATTCAGTTATAAACTAATAACCCCATGTGATACATTGGTGCCTTAAGGCACTGTCAAGGTGTATAAAATCATTTATCAGTGCACAGAATGACCCCTAGATCATTACTAGATTACTAGCATTGTTATTTATGGTCTGATTTTTGCCAAAATCTGGCCACTCTCCCTTTTCTGATATGCTGCTTCTAAGCTTCTGTGACGTAAGCAACAAATTAACAAAATGTAATAGATCTTGATTGTATTGTTGACTCAACTAAAATACATTTAGTGAGCCGTGGTGGGAGAAAGGGACAAATGGACGGTTGAAATAAAGAATGCTACAAAGCCTTCTCTGAGCAAAGCACATGAATTTTGCAACATCTATTTTGATTTCTCTGGGAATTTCTTCTTTCTTTGTTTTCTGTCAATGTTCTACAAAATTATTTTTTGTAGAAGTATTGTATGGTGAGATGTCACTAAATTAACATTTTTTAAAAATAAATTTGAAGAGTATGATATAGTCCTTATAACAAATTCAAATAAAATATAGGTTTGAAGGAAAAGCAAAAGATCCCTCTTCCCAGGCATGATTCAGTGTTGTGGTTTTTTTTGTTTTTTTTTTCTTTAATGGGTGGATGCCCTTTTTGAGATGAAGTTCTATAATTTAATTTTTTATTAGAAATAATTTCATTTTGCAGAAATTTGAGTGTTTGTCCTCAGGGTCATGCCAGCATACAAAGAGCTCACAGCCTAAAAAACGAGAAACTAAATGATAACATAGGAGTGAAAACAGGCACATGGAACAGAGAGCACAGAAGAAACCCATGTGTGCTTTGGTCCACATGAGGGAGGATGACACCTGTGCAGGCCGGCCCTCTCTCGTGTGCCCTAGACCTGCACAACCCTCTACTGTGGCTCCAGTGGGCCTCTTCTTCCTGGCAAGCATACTCCTCCAGTTTCCTGTCACCTTTAAGGGCACCTCTGTTCACCCATTGACTCATGCTGGGAACCTGAATGGGACTGATCCGTGACACTGTCGCTGACCTCCTCCTCATAACCTGCTACCAGGTCCTGTCACCAGATCTGTCAGTTCGACCTCAGAAATCTTTCTCTCACCCACAGCACTATTTCACCATGGCCACCACCCTTGCCTGGGTTCCGTTCCTCAAATACAGGAGTCTTCACTCAAGTGGACGTACAGCTGCCTCCTGGTCTCTCCCCACCCACCCAGACCCCTCCATGGAGGGAGGCTGTGCCCCTGTGTCCCGAAGCAAGTCGCATTTGTATGTCCCTGCATCACTCTTCTCTGCCAGCATGCCCCTCCCTCCCCACCCCGCCCTAGTTCATTGGCCTGAGGGGCCACAACTCATGCCTTCCTCTGCACCATCATGTAGAGTCGCTGTAATATGAGGACAACACACAGGTCAGGCCACTTCTCAGTTCTCTTCTTGTGTTGGTGGGCAGATTCCTGTGCGCGTGTGTGTACGTGGGTAACTAGGTAGGTGAATGCATATGTGTGTGTGTCAGTCCCATCTCTGAATCCACACAGTGGGCAGAAAAGCCAAGCTATTGAGCCAGGATCAAGGGACCTCAAAAGAGGAGCACATGCTGATGGAGTTAAATAATATTCCACAGTTTTCCTGTTTCATTGTCAATTATCCTTTCATTCAGAGAGCCAGCCTTGGGCATTTACATTAAGATATTTCAGGGTCGTTTATGCCACATACATCTTCCCATCTTAGAGGAAGTATGAAAGAGCTTTTACCTGTCAGCACCTCTTAAGTAGAGCTGCAACCTGAAATTCTGATGTGGTGGTGGAATAGAGAATTTCTGATTGCCCCCAACATAGGAAAAATATTATCTTCTCTTGGAGCCATAGAGAGTAAGAAATCTAGAAGTTCGGGTGTAGAACCAGCCTAGTCCTGCAGGTTAAAAATCAGTTGTCTCAAAGAAACAAATCAAGTACTGTTTTAACCTCTTTATGTTGCTACTGATGAAGCAGTTAAGTGGATGATTTTGCTTTTGAAGTGCCTGTTATTTGTGTTAAACTTCCTTTTATGCCACTGTGTACTTGATTTCCATCACTTTTTAACCAAACAAGATGTTTAAAATTCGTATATGTCGAATATCCTTCTGTAAGTCTGCCACAAACTAATGTCATCCCTGCCGATCTGTATCAGGCCCCTGGCTTGACATCACGTTGTCATACCACGAGAAGCATACTTTAAATTCATTCCAACTTTTGACAAAAAGGAGAAGGGAATTTGTGTGAAGGTATGATCAGTTTAAAGAAACATGCCCCATTTTTAGCAGTCTGTTTCCATGGTAACAGAAGCTGCAGCCAACCATGGAATTATCAAAGTGCCTGTAAATTTCCAAGGCTGAGTGTTGAAAACATTGTTTTCCTGACCTCATGCTGCAGATTAATTAGGAAAGCTATAGTATGTGAGCCCGGGCCGTTAGCATTCTCGTTTTGACTTCATCTTTAACTCCTAATAGAGGGTGGATGGTGCCTTTCAGACCGTGACCTCCTTGCCAGGAAGTTTAGAATTCCAGAGTTTATACCACCTGCCTCTCCCCATGTCCCCCAGCCCAGTGGATTCTTAAGGATACAGTAGGTTTTCTGACATTGGAAAGAAAGGCAGTATTTCCTATGTGGTCTAAGCCCTAACTTTTTCAAACACTAATTTGTGGGTTTTTTAGTTAACTTGATGTTGTCTCTCTTTCTTAAATGGAAAATAATCATAACATAAAAATTCCTGATCAAAATGCTGTTTGCTCTTGGTCCCGTCCGAGGTGGGGATTTATGTGCTCACTGTATGGCTCGCTTCCGCTCCAGAAAGGAAGTGCTAGTAATGGAAGCCTGCTTCATCCACGCAGATAGCTTGACTCTTACAAGACAAACCACGATTTTATTTGAGGCCTCTTTGTGTTCTATTTTGTAGAATCACTTAAAGGAGAACCTTATTTTATAATTGGCAGATTCGACCCCTGGAAATATAACCAGAGGTCTGTGATCTTTGGTTGCTATTCTTTATCATGTGTGAGAGTACTTAAGTGCTTTTTCTCTTCTTTAATGCATCATGAATTTTCCATTAATTATGAGTGGAGATGAAAACAAATTAGTGTCTGCCAGTTTTTCATGGTTTCCTTTACTCCTTTGCCCTTCACCTTCCCTTATTAATCTTCTTATACCCTTTAAAGCAACATAATTAGACTTTGTCTTCTGTTCTACCACCAACATTAATTCAAAAATACCCTAAGACTCAAATTCCTGCATCAAAGTGAAAGTCTTGGTTCTGCCCATGATAAGCACTTGCCCATAGAAAATTCTTCCATTGATTTATTCTTAAATTTGACACAATATTCTCTTTCCTTAGAAAATGTAACTCTGTTATATACTGTAAGCATACCACACAAAATTAAGTAAAACATGTTTATTGAAATTTCTATATTATGAGCACCGTAGAAGGTGCTAGAATATAGGGATGTCATCTAAAAGGGGAAATAGAGGCCAAAACAACCCCAAAAAAACCTAGAGTTCACCGTGACAAGGGAATGTAAGATGTGGCTGTTGCTCTAGTTACCACACCACTGAAAAATAGGTCGTCCTTAGTGGTCCATGGAATTGTGGTGGTGGAGGGCTAGCGAGGGGTGGGCGAGAAATGAGAAATTTGATTATTGAGCTACTAGTTTCTTAAAGTCTGGTGTTCTGCTAGCTTGTTTTTTTTTTTTCTTAACTGAGGTAAAATTGGCATAACCTAAAATTAGCCATTTTAAAAGTGAACAGAGGCATTTAGTATAGTCACCGTGTTGCTCAAACACACCTCTAGTTCCAAAACATTTTCATCACCCCAAAGAAAAACCTGTGTCCGTTAAGCAGTTATTCCCATGCCCCGCCCCCATCTCCATCCCCAGTTCCTGCTTGCCACCAGTCTGAACTCTGTCTCTGCATTTGCTAATTCTGGATATTTTACATACATGGGATCATCTGTCGTGTGGCCTTTGGGTCTGGCGTCTTTCACAGAGGATAATGTTTTCCAGGTTCATCCGTGTTGTGGCAGTGTCAATGCCGCATTCCCTTTTATGGCTGAGTAACATTCCATCGTGTGGACAGGCCACGGCGTTTACCATTCATTCACTGCAGACACTTGGAGTTCCCAACTCCTGGTGACTGGGAATAGCGCTGCTGTGCACACGTGTGTGTGCGTGTGCATGTGTGAGTGTGAGCCCCCGTTTCCCATTCTTTTCAGTTCACCTAGAAGTGGAGTTGCCAGGCTGCGACTCTTCTTCGCTAAAACTTTGTATAATGAGCTTTAGGAAGAACTGCCAAATGTTCTAAATTTGTATCTTGTGGGTCTTTTCTCTGATCAGAATGATAAAGTTCAGAGCCAATGAGTGACTTGCCAGTTTCCTGACTGACTTCTGTCCCCCAAGCTGTTGCCATTATTAACTGGAGCATTTCAGTAACAAATAACTTTGTTTCCCTTTCCAACTTGATCTTCACAGTCTGCAGGGATTATTTCGAGCCTCCTTCTTCTCTGGCCTCACACTAACTTTTCCTTCATTCCTCTCACTTTCAGCAAGTCGCCTTGCTTCCTCCTCCTCAGAGAAAATAACAGCCGTCATTGGGAAACCCCTGGACATCCCAGACCAAATCTAGATACCTAGCTTTACCCAATCGTCTTTACCCCCCTGTTGTCATAGAGGAAATGTGTCTTCACCAAAGCTGTCTTTGTGTGCTTGGAATCCTCTGCCCTTCGGGGGACCTGCTGTCTGTTCCTCTCCTGTGCGGCTTATTCATAGTCATTCTTTCCCGTCCCCACCCCCACCCCCCCTTGATCTTCGTCAGTTATAAACTGGCTCAGGGGTGTTCCAGCTTGAAATTCCACACGGTCTCAAGCTTTTCGCCTTCTCTCCTACCCTTCAGGGCAACATCTTGAAAACATTTGCTTCCAGTCACCTCATTCACACCCATGCCCCTCCTTTACTCCATAACCTCCTCTAGTCTGACTTCCATCCATCACTCCAAAGAGTAGCTCCTCATGCGCTAAACCCACAGTTGGTCACGACCCTCTTCTAGAAACACTTCTACACACACTCTCCAGGCTCCACTTCCTTCATAGACCACTTTGACCTCCTTTGCTGGATCTTCATCCCCTCACTGACCCATACGTGGGCTTGTCGTTGTTAACTTTCCTAGGAGCCGAGTCTGTGGCTTCTTTGGCCTTCCCTTTCTGTATTCTCTACCTCAGGGAACTGTCATGGCTTGACGACTTTCAAATTTCAATCTCCTGCCAAGATCTACCTTCTGAAACCTGGACCCACAGAGCCAACTATCACTTTGACATCTCTGCTTCCAATTCACACATGTCCAAGACTGAGCTCCCGAATGGCCAACTTGTGCTCTTCATCTCGGTAAATGGTCTGCCCAGGTGCTTAAGCCAGAAACCCAGGTGTCATCTTTCTTGTCTCTTTCTCCTCAAAACACAACATCCAGTCTCTTACCACATACTGTTGATTTTATTCTAAATATATCTTAAATCTGTCTGTTACATCTCTCAGCTGTGTTGAAGGGGAAGAAATGAGATGTCTTGTGCTTAAGGCTTCTACCCAGGAACATCAGAAAAATTCTACCTAGTTTAAAAATAAACAGGAGGTTTGCAAGGGAAGGCTTAAGAGGGGCTTCTGACAACCACTGTAAATGTCTCCCCATTCAGTCAAAAACCTGCCCTGTTACCCTCACTAATGCTTTTGATATCTTTTGGTCCCTCACTGCTTATTACATATATCAAATTTCACCATTATTTTGGCACAGCATTTGCCATTAGTCTTGGGTGAATGGAAGTGATCTTTGTTTTTGAATTTAGAGTTACCTTAAAACATGATGATATACATTGTGTGGAAGGGATGAACAAAAGGGTACTCCCCCACCTCCTTAGTGGGAATACAGATTGTTGAAATCATTTGGATTGCACAGTGCCCCTATCAGAATTTTAAATGTATGTTCCATTATCATACATTTTATGTATATAATCACCATCATCATCATGGGAAGGATACCAAAAAATGAATGAGGACAATCAGTGCAGCATTGTTTATAATAGCAAAAAATCTGAGAACTTACATGTATACGATGATATATCCCTATGTTAGATACAGCCATTCATACAGCCAGTAAGAAGAATGAGCTAGATATTGTGGGGTTTTTCCAAACAAATCCCCAACCTACATGAAGAGTATGATCCTCCCCCGTGTATCTCCTTTGCATATTTTATATTTAATATTGCTGGAATAGTCACAAAACACCCTCTGGGGCCATAAAAGTTTCACAGTGGTTACCTTTGTGGAGAAGGACGAGAGGTGTGGAGCGGGATGGACTGACTTTCACTTTTCTTTTTAATGACTTTTTTTATGTGTGTGTATCACTTTTATTTCAACAAATAAATGGAAAAAAATTCTCATAAAACGTGGATTTTTAATAGAGGTATTGGTGGCATACTGGTATATTTCTGAGACCCAGGCCCAGAAGGAAACCCCCAGGTTGTGGCTCCTTACCCTCCAGCTACAAAAACCCATCCACAGCAAAGAGCTATAAGCATGTGAATCTTTGTGGAATTAAATTTTCTTAATCCTGCTGATGGTAGGGGAGGACTGCATGTATGGGGGCTGGGGGTATGTGGGAAATCTGTACTTCCCTCTCAGTTTTGCTATAAACCTGAAACTGCTTTAAGAAATAATAATAAAAACTGAGGGTTCTAGAGGGGAGGGGCTGGGGGGATGGGTTAGCCTGGTAATGGGTATTGAGGAGGGCACATTCTGCATGGAGCACTGGGTGTTATGAACAAACAATGAATCATGGAACAGTACACTGAAACAAATTATGTAATATATGGTGATTAACATAACAATAAAAAAATTTTAAAAAAAGGAAATAATAATAAAGTCTTTAATAACATCCTCATGGGGGCGCCTGGGTGGCTCAGTCATTGAGCGTCTGCCTTAGGCTCAGGTCATGATCCCAGGGTCCTGGGATCGAACCCCGCATTGGGCTCCCTGCTCGGCGGGAAGCCTGCTTCTCCCTCTCCCACTCCCCCTGCTTGTGTTCCCTCTCTCGCTGTGTCTCTGTCAAATAAATAAAAATCTAAATAAATGAATAAATAATAAATAAATAACATCCTTATGGTTTTATATTTGAAAAAAAAAAAAACAGTGGTCACTTTTACCAAGTATCTGAAGTAATGGTGGTCGTAGTAACAGTATTAATAACCACCACCACCACCTTTTTAAACATTGATTTTTAAGGAAGAGGAAAAGTTCATCGGTCTTTTGCTCTCTGAATATAAATTTTTTCAAGACTTCAAATTTTTGGCCTTACCTGGATTAAGCAAATGCAGGTGTAAATTTTACCGCTAAGCTGCTGCTTTAATAAACCACTGCAACCTGGATTGAATGGGGCCCTAAGACTTCATTGTCCTAAGATGTTACGTTGGGGCCTGATACTCCCTCCCATATCTGTTCAAAAGGTAATATGATGATAACATTGTCTTGTTATTTATAGGATTAGGCCCCTTATTTAATGCAGATTAAACAGTACATAATCAATTTTTGCCAAGTCCAATCACTTTATTCTCTTTACTCAAACATTTGTTTGAAAAAAATTAAATTTAAAAACAGAAACCGGGGCCTGTTTTTTTTGCCTAGTACTGCCTTCACAGTCAATACAGAATCAATTCCAGAGTATTCTTTGGTTTTCCATCACTGCTTTTGTCCCTGGTTTACCCGGCCTTCACTTGACTGCTCAGGATCTTGGGGTTTTTTTCACCCCTCATGATTCTGCATTCTATTCTGCCCGATGTCCTGCAATGAAATAATATGCATTGAGTCCTCTAACTTGCAGACAGCTGCTCATCTCCCCTCCCCTTCTTAACCTACCCTCCTTCATACCCCATAACTGAAACTAGCTATTTGTAAAGAATTTCCAAGACCATGGCTGACTGCCACACCGCTTCCCAGAATGGGTCATTTCTGCCTTGTTTTTATAGTATACAGTCCTCAGATGTCCCCTTGCAAACCCTTTGCACCAGAACTGTGCTTTGCTTTGGCTTGTTCCACTCATGCTAAACTGCCGTGTATTATTAAAATGCTGCATAATGTGGGCTTTTTTTTTCCTTTTAGAGTGAAAAAGCACTTTAATTATGTCATATTGTAGAAACATTTCAAATATTCTACATAAAAAACAAAAGAGAAAGGACATATAACCTTGGTTCAAAAAGCGGCTGAAAATTTTGAGGTAGGGTATAAGTATTATATGAAAGACATTATTGCCTTTTAAGGTTTTTTACTATAGGAAACTAATCCTGAAATTTTGTTCTAAAGGCAGTTTAATCCATTTAAGAAGTGGGGGAAAGGAACTAAAAGAAAATACTCTTAAATGTGTAAACTATTTGTGATTCTGAAAAGAGGGAAATTTCCTCTTTAACATTAGATAATAAGCTACCTTTCATTCTCAAATTTTTATTATTTCTTATCTAGAAAAAGAGCAAGTTGCAAACACTTCTGTTGACCCAATATTGTTTTTATCTGTTGTAGCAAAGAATAACATGAAGTAGAATTTTCAAAATTGTGTATTTTTTTTTCTTCGTTGAAATCTAAGAGGAAACTATGAGTGTTAGCCTTAGAAAGTGTTAAGACACATCTGCCTTGGAAAAATTCAATAATTGATGAAAATTTTTTTCTCTAAATGAAATGAGTATAAAGTAGTCTGTATCCATGTCCTCACACATCTTCTATAATTTCAAAAGATGCTGGTTTGCATACGAAGAAATGAGTCTCACTATTTTATGGTCATACCTTATATGGACCATAGAAGGATAGTCTTCCTTCTAGGAATTAAGGGTTTAAATTCAATGATTTTAAACTTATGGACTTACTGGGACCATATGTTGGATTATTTAATTCCTACATTTTTCAAAGATAAAGACATTCTTTGAAAGTGTTCACATATGAGCAGTTCTATTATTACTGTGTCCTTTGTTTTCTGAAAGGATGTAGCCACTTGCTGACAGTTTTGAACTATCTTTTTCTCCCTCAGAATTCTCTAGATTTACATGTTTTCTTATCCTGCATGTAGTATTTGCAAAATGGCCATGGAGAACCCTCCATTTTAGTCAGTTTCCCAATAGGATGGAGGCTGTGGTGTCAGCCCAGTAGCTCAGTTGATCAGCTCACCTCAGCACTGGGGAGAATGCTCTCAGGTTCAGTTTTCAGACACAAGGCCGTTGCCCAAGACACTGGCTTCTCAGGCAGCTGTACCACCACCTGCCGCCAGCACAGGAAAGCATGGCTGGACCAGCATCTGGTCTTGTGTTTGTGGCCACAGAAATGCAATCTTATCGACACATGCAGAGTGGGTCAGGTTTTCCAGAGACCAGCCGGCATAACACTTTCCTCCTTTGTCTTAAGAACAACTGTGTGTGCAGCAGGCCCGGTGGTGGCCAGTGGTCTGGGCCTTCCCTGTCTCCATTGGGGACGTGAGTGTGCAGCCTGCCCTGGGGGATGATGGTCTCCAGGCTCAATTCATAAAGGCCTCAGAGAAACTCGAGAAAACATCTTGATCCCACAACCACAACCGGCTCTCTGATCATTAACGGAGTCAGGTCCTCTGTATTCAGGGCCCCACACCCCTTCCCTGTCCGGGCTAAGCACCGCCGCATTCTGCCGTCTCTGGTCGTTGGAGGACAGTCACCCTGCCTTGTCTTTCCCGGCTTGGACATTCTGCCTTCAAGGTGCAGATGTTGCTTGTCACTTCTCATACATGAACTTGTGTACTGATTTGATGAGCAGGAAGTACTAAAAGGAAGTTTGATATTTCCCAGAATTGTGAGCCTGCACCAATTTGTACTTTTTATAACCAGTAGTTATTCTCAGAGGAGCTCTGATCAAGTTGTGAGTGACTGGTTATAGTTAATATGGGCAAATACGGTAATTGTGTTTTAACACTGACCCAAAGTGGCAATGTACCAGAGTCTCTCTACAGGGCATTGTGCCTGATACTCAATATAATGTGCTCAGCGCCGCCCACCTAGTGCTAGAGGTGAAAACTAAATCAAGCTGGGTAATCAGTCTTAACAGTGTAACTGGTTATTGGCGCCTCTGCCTCATCATCCATTCATGTTCTTGCTGATGCCTTTGCTTTAAAGCAAACCTTGCATTCACAGCTGCAGCTCCTTCTGCCCTTGGCCGTGCATCCCAGACATGCACCTTGCAGCCAGGAACAGACACCTAATAGGCGGGCACTTGGTAAACAAACAGGCCTGCAGAAGGCTGCCTGCCGCGCCTGCTTTGAATAACGCTGTAGTGTGATAACACTGCTTCTTGGGAAAATTCTGGAGGCAATGAGGAGAGGAGAATTGATTGGGAAGATTATCCTCCTACCTTCAAGCAGTAGGACATAAGTTTGTTTTGCCACATAGAAAACCGGATGGAAAACACAAGTGGTCCGTGTTTGGTGTTTGTTTTATTTTAACAGTTGGTGACATGCATTCACTTTGCGTGTTACCCTCGTGGTAGCACATACCTTTGCATGTCAGCATGAGAACGTGATTTCTAGTCCAAGATCTTCTAGCTGACGGGGCTGCTATCACAGTGCATGAGTGCAGCTGACCAGGGTCCAGTCAGGAGGCGCTTCAAGGCTAACGAGCTGTTGTCATCACTGTTGGTTTGCAAATGAAGTTGTCGCCAACATAACCGTCATTCCAAGATGCCATTCGCCTTAAAAATATGTATTGTCTTTGATACATTTGTCTCACAAGTATGGTGCTTTGTTTGTTTGTTTTAAACCAAAGAAGGGGGCTTTTGATGTTTTCATTACCCTTTCTGTTTTACACCTTTCTTTGAGGACTCCCTTGTGAGAAAGGAAGGATACTCCTGCTAGAGATGCATCAGCAGACATGGACCACCGTGTTCCAGAAGTGTCAGCCTTTGAACTGGAGATTGTTCTGACCCTTTTCTCCTCTCAGTATTCCTCTTCTTGGGATTCTGCCTCTTGAATGTGACCGTCTCAAATTCAGACAAGCATTAACTTTAGCATTCATAGAAAAATGTTAGCGTGCAGGCATTTGGGTGCTATCGTATTTACAGGTCATCTCTCTAGGTTATTTTTGTTCCTAGTAAAATACCATGATGGGAACATACTATCCTCAGTAAACTGTAAGTTATCAGGGAAAAAAATCTTTGTGCTGGAGCGTAATTGATTCAAAGTACCACAAACCATTTTAATGTGAGAAGCATGTGTGTTTCTTTTGCTTTGTGCAATAGAATCTTAGGTCATTTGCTTCAGTTCTAAATGGGATGTCAGTGATGCTTTGTGATCCTCTGGCCCCCAAAAGAAGCGAAACCGTTTTTTTCAGTATTTTATGAAGGATGACATTCATATCTAGCAATGAATAAGAAAACGTGTTTAAAAGCCATTTTACAGTCTAGACTATTTTGGAAGTATATCTAGGCTTGCACTCTGCAGTCAGCACAAGGGCAAGCAAAAAGCAAGGATATAAGGGCCATGGGCCCTGCATCTTTAGATCTGAGGGTTTTATTGCAAGTAGGAGCCATCGTGTGCGTTGCATTTGAGCCTGGGTACAAGACTGCTCTGAGCTAGCCTCTTGTTCCAGCCATCACCCCCTTGCTAGAACATTCTCTTTCTTCAAGAAATACATAAAGGTAATTTTTTTTTAGCCTCTTGGCAACCCTTACTTGAACCCTTAATAAGCCTAACTTTGGTTTTCATCCACAGATGAAACCAGAAAAATCAAAATAGAAACTTAAAATTGAATGTAAGGTAAACCAAGGATTTTTCAGAGTTATTCATGTATTCCTCTTTTGTGAAATTAGCTCATTTTCCAGATTAAAAAAAAATAGATGCTAGGAAAGGAAGCTGCTTGAGAAATCAAGGGGGAAAATTATTTTTATTAAATTTGGCAAAGTGGATTTTTACATTTTGTGATGTATTCTTCGTTCCCTACAAGTTCTAATGATTCATTTATCCTTTCGTTAAAATGGTAAGATATCAATTGATCTCGGCTTTTTGAGAACTTGTAGAATGAGACATGTGTTATGTTTGTGCAAAGATTATTAAACTTTAAGTTCTTAATGTAGAAATTTCCCTTTGGGTTATTAGTGATATCTCACAGGTCTAATTTTTATTACAAATTTGGCCTTCATTAAAGCTATTTAAAGATTGTTCCAGATGTCACAAGTCTCTCCAAATAAGCCAATCTTAAAATAAAATTTTGTTATTAACTTGCTTTAAAAAAAAACTAATGTCAAGGAATCTCACCTTTCCACCAATTAGAGTTTTTTTATTAGGAAGTCTTAATGTATAGGCCAAACATTTTGGTTCATTGGCTGAGTACTTTGTGATTGTATTTAAACAACACTTAGCTCTTCATTAAATTAAGATTATTAACTAAACAAAAAATGTGCTAAAAGAACTTCAGAGTTCACCAAACAGGTAGAAACTACACACTGATTTTCTTTCTGTAAGTCAGATGGTGCCAGGTGGTATCCTTACTCAGTTATGAATAGAAGGTATTTAATAAAGCTTAGTTGTATCTCCTCTGGAACTTGGGAAGTTGGGTCCCGCCATTGCTTATAAACTCCAATGGTGATTCTTTCCTTTTCACAGTGCTCCAGCTGAGACTGCAGCAAAGGAGGACGAGGGAGCAACTGGTGGACCAGGGCATCATGCCACGTAAGATTTAAGCATCACTGTCACCTCCAGTGTGATGTAACAAAATGCACATGTCTGAGGAGAACCTGGAGCATACTCTGCTTTGGGCTGTGTCCATTGAGTCAATATACAATTACCAAATGAGCTGATAAGGAAAACCAGGCATTAGCATTGCCAACCTAAGAGAATCATCTCAAATACATTCTGAAAACCATATGCAGCTTGAAAGATGGGCTTGAATTTTTTATTACGTAACAAAAACTGGGAAACTAGGTTAAGATCAGGTCTTCGTGCATGAACATTTGTTTTAGTTTTGAAATAATTAAAGTCATCTCTACGTAATAGGTCCAGTGTGACTTAGACTTGCAAAAGTAACATGATAAAATTAATTCAAAAACCTTGTTCTACTTTAATTCAAAATAATTATCTTTGGTACAATATAGTGTGTGGTCTGTAATGAAGTGCATCTCAGTTATAGGACTAATAAGCATTCTATTTATAATTAATAAACCCTTTCTTGCCCAAGTGCACATAATTTCCAAGTATCTTGAGGCCTCCTTCCTTCATTTTTTAGAGTTGGTTAATTCTAGAATATTTGCCCATTGTGTTCTTACCTTTACTCACTAAGTTTGGAGGTGATTTTATATTTTAGAGGGGAATACTGGTTGCTTTGGTGTTAGGATTATTTATATGGATGTTTACCTAAAAATCGATTTATCCAAAAAGTAACTTATTTGGCTTTAAAAGACTAAAGAGAAACTACAAAATGTACTTATGCTTCCCTGTCCTCTGAATCATTGATACTACTTTTTTTTGGTTCATAGAACAGTTTTTCTCTGCAGTAGATATTTTTCCCAATAAAACTCGTTTCCTGGACTACTAATAATTATCTAAATATTTTCAATCTAGTATCATGATAGACGCAAAAGCTGGTTTGGTGATCTGCCAGATTTCTCTACCACTACATTCCTGACAATGAACCAATCAGATAGTATCAAATTAGGATGTTTAAGACACCACCACTAGTCCACTGTTGGGAGCTGGTCCCTAGTCAAACCCATTTGGGCTGGGCTCCTGGGAAACTTTGTGGTGCTTCAAGTACCAGAGCTGAAAATAATTCTGCCAAGAGCCGATAGGCCAAGTTTTGGAGGTGACAACCCAAGTAAGCATAGCCCAAATCCCATCCACATTATCTGACTGCCCAGAGTTATAAGTGGACATACACACAAAAGGTTTTGCAAAGATAATGGATAGAAATACTGTAGTAAATGATGTTTTAACAAAAGATTGCTTATCCACACTCTGGGATTCTGGAATATTTAAAGTACTAATAGTTAACATATTAAAGAAGCCCTGTCTTTAGAGTAAGTTGTATTATTGTAGTATAATAGGAAGAGCATGGAACTTTGTAATTCACAATTCTAGATTTAAATTCTACTTTGACCACAGTCTAGTTGTATGACTTTAAGAATTCATTTAACCGCTTTGAGCCTTTTTATCTGTACTGGGGCTAATACCTACCTTGCAAGGTGGTAGTGATGATCAACAGTGATGTAATTGTGATGGACCACAGCGCACAGGGCTATGAGCACTTGGGATCGCAGTGAATGGTAAATGGTAACTCAGCTCTGCTAGACGGGAAGTGCAGAGAGCCCTCGTTTTCAAGATTAGATCACTCCTACGTTAAATGTCCTGAGGATATTTGGGCTTTTTCCAGCATCTTATAGGGCCACTAAGAGCAAAGCCCTGTCAAGGAATCACCACACAGTTCCCTTGGTGGTGGTAATTTGGCCAAACTATTGGCTGCAGCCGTCTGAGCTGGCATTTGCATTGTCATTATGTATACAGTTCTAGTTAAATGTTCACTTGTTTTATTTGTGAAGACATAATTTTAATTCTGAAACATTTACGTTTTTAAATTTCGCACATCTCCTAAAAGAACTAGTAATAAATGGAACTGTAGATACAAACTAATAAGATTAAGAGGGAACATGGACATAATGTACCCTAACGTTTGACTGAAATATTAACACCTCTATCTCTACTCCCAAAATGATTCCTGTTCTTCTCACAGCTTTGAAGAGCCCAGCTGCATTCCATGAGCAGATAAAAAGCTTGGAACGAGCCAGAGTAAGAAATTTCAGTTTCAAATGTTCTGTGCTTCTCTCTTTTATTTTAAAGTACCTGTGGGCAAGTAGCAGTCTTCCCCCTAAATATTGTCAATAGAGAAAATGCAGTGTAGTTTTAGGACACATGGCATGTAGAGTAATATATTCTGGGGTGGTTTTATCTTGGAAGTTTGTAGAAAATGCATGACGTTCACATTTTGTTCATTTAAAACTTGTAACTAGTTTTGTACATAAAGGACAAATCACACCTCACTTTGTTGCTTTCGGGGCATACCAACAGTGTTTAGAATAATAATGGAGTAGTTCTGCCATTTGTAACCCCTGCAGACCAACAGCCCAGTGATGTCCTGACTTCCCCATCTTTAGGTAGTTTCTTTACTGGGCCCGCAGTAGCTGTACATTTGAAGGGCAGGAGGATTTGCTGAATAAAAGAATGTTGTGAGGTTCAACTCTGCTTTACTCTTTGAGAGGTTTCCATCTTATTTGCACATCGATTTCGTGTTTATTACTTTTCTTTTAAAGGACCCTTATGCACATTCATACTTTTTCCTTTGCAATATGAAAATAAGCAGGTTCCAAAAATTTCACAGGAATTTTCCCAGAATGCAATAATGGTCTCTTAGAATCTTATAAAATATAAAACCCATTTGAAAGCCTTATTGTTCAAGTTGAGGATTGTTCTGAATAAGAAAATATGATCAAGGATATGAATTCACCAACAAACATACATTAGGATTTTAAAGAAATTTGTCATTTAGGGGCGCCTGGGTGGCTCAGTCGTTAAGTGTCTGCCTTCGGCTCAGGTCATGATCCTGGCATCCTGGGATGGATCCCCGCATCAGGCTCCCTCCTCCGCAGGAAGCCTGCTTCTCCCTCTCCCACTCCTCCTGCTTGTGTTCCCTCTCTTGCTGTGTCTCTCTCTCTGTCAAATAAATAAATAAAATCTTAAGAAAAAATTGTAATTTAGGTGGATTTTTATTTGACCTGAAGTATAGATGTTTAGCTATTTAAATGATCAAAATCCTATGTCTGTTCAAATTAAGAGCTTTTGCCTTTTCCAAGTTTTAAAATAAAAGTCTGTAAAGTGCTTACTTTATGCCAGCAGGCACTTCAACCCTGTACAGTCTTGAAGTCTGCAATTTAAATTATGTATTGGATAATAGCTTTTCAAAGTACTAATTTCTACTCTTTACTTCCCAAAATCATGACCAAAGAGTATACAATTTATTTAAATGGAGTACCTTGAGAGAAAAATGTAAAACCACAAAAAGTCATAAACAATTTATGGTAAGTCTCTTTCTCTCTCTTTTTTAAAGACTGAAAACTTTTTGAAGCATAAGATTCGGAGCCGACCAGATCGTTCTGAACTTGTCAGGATGCACATTTTAGAAGGTAAAATTTTTATTTCTGCTTATTTTGCTGTGTTTTCTCAAAAAAAGAAGTGAGAATTCCACCATTGCTGTTTATTCCCACTTTAGTAACTTTTTACCCCACAGGCTGACATCCTCCAAATTGGAGAGCAACATGAAGACCCAAAGCTAAAATGTTATGTTAGATACATGGGGAAGGGGGGTTTGATTCTCCAAATAACCAATTTGTGGACTGACTCTTCCCCCACCAACTGGTGCCATAGATGTCTCTACCATCTGTCTGGAAAAACATTTTTGGTCCAGCGGATGTCTTCATCAGTGAGGAACATATGCCCATTAAATCATGAAGGGTACAGTGGCCACGAGTCTAACCCTAGATTTTCACTTTTTTTTAAATTTTTATTGTTATGTTAATCACCATACATCACATCATTAGTTTTTGATGTAGTGTTCCATGATTCACCGCCTGTGTACAACACCCAGTGCTCCATGCAGAACGTGCCCTCTTTAATACCCACCACCAGGCCAACCCATCCCCCCCCCCCCCCCCCACCAGAACCCTCAGTCTGTTTTTCAGAGTCCATCGTCTCTCATTAACCCTAGATTTTCAGCTACCTAGACCCAGTGCAGTGCCCACACTTAATGTCTTCTGTTTGTTGTTACTTACCCACAACAGTCCCGCTTGATCTGACCATTAACATAAATACCCTCCACTCAGCCCCCTGGGTTTTCTCGATGGTCTAGCTTCATCACTTGTGAAGTGACGGTAGGGACAGTTCTGTTCCATCTCTCGTGAGACACATGGCTTAGGCCTGGATGTTTTTCTCTCTAAGACAGACCATTCTTAAAAGCTGGTTTCCTCACTGTAAGTTCCCAAGTTACATTTTCTTTTGTTGTTTTGCTTCTCTCATTTATTGAGCAAGACCAGGAGCTTGACCCTGTGATAGTCTTGAGTGTTTTCAACCCTGAGATGACACAGAAAGAATCTGAAAATTTTTCAAATTGAGAGACAGTTCTCAAGTAGAAGGAATATTATATTTGTTCTTCTGGCCTAATGATAGAGTTAATATTAGAATTAGGTTGGTATTACAAAGTATTAGATTGTTGCTCAACATAAGAAATAATATCCTAAAGGTCAGACATGTCCAAAAATCTTCTGGAAGTGATATGGTTGCCCTCATTTGAGGTGGTCGTTCATTGGCCAATGAGCTAGACCCCAGAGACCCAACAAGTGGGCCAGATGGATGCCTACCTGCATGAAGCTTACATTCTGGGGGCACAGATAATAAACAGGCAAAACAAATGAATTACAGATCGTGGAAAGTGCTCAATAGGCAAGAAAACAGGCTGCTGTGATAGGGACTAGGACAGTAAGGACATTGTAAAGAAATTCCAAGGATCAAATTGGTATCTATAGCCCAAAGTGGGGTCTCTTCTACTCCAAAGAATTTACCTATCTGGGGTGGGAGGTAAGAGGTCTGTGCCTTTCACTACTTTCGGTTGTATTCTCAGAAGTCCAGAACTTTCCCAGAACTGCAGTGTTAGGGTGGGAACAGCTACCTGCTGTCAGGGATAAATGAATCTTCAAGAGGCAAATGTACTGTTAAGTAACTGGACAAATGGCTCCTTCTGTGCCTAAAAAGATCTTGACCTAGAAAGGACATTTTTGAAGGAAAAATGCTGTCTGTTTCAACTTGCCTTCTAACTGTAACAGGCTTTATTAATATCATTAAAACCAGGGCAAATACATTTAACTTGATATCAAAAGGAATCATATTTGTTTTTTTTAAATAAAGATAACCCAACATTTAAAAACCTAACTATGTATATGAATAAACCATAAGTGATGTTTTTAGGACATCTGTTCTCAAGTTGGGATTTTTGAAGTAAGAAAGAATATATCATTTGTAATTTAAAAAATAACTTCAAACCACCCCCCAACTTTTTAACATTATCCCAATTTTGATTGAATTGGATGTTTGGCAGGCAAAGTCTAAATTATTTTTCTGAAGTTCAGCTAAAATTCAGCCTCAGCGCCAGAGAGATGAGAAGATGATAAGACCAAGATCAGAAACATAACAAAATGCCTGCCTCTCTTATTTGCTTTTGGGATATTTTCATTCCAGATGTATTCCTGATATTACTTGGATGTGTTGATGGGAGAGAGGAGAAAGACTATCCTACCTAGATCTTAACAAAGCATTTAAACATCCACCTGAGAGTGATCTGCATGATCATCATCTTTCTTGCATAAACCACAGCTGTCGTACATCATCTACAATTTCCATTTAGTGTGGAAAAAACAACATAAAGACCCTTGAAAAGCAATCTGAGTTGAAAATCCTAGATTTTACCATTTTCCCAAATATTTTAGTTGTTAGTTGCCCTCATTTGACAGCGATTTGTTTTTTAATGACTCACCTTTATCAAGTCATCCCAAAGCATTTAAATTAGGTTCCCAAGAAATAATTTTATTTTTGAAGTTTATCATTTTCCTATAACATTTAGTTCAATTATGTATTGACATCAGATATGAACTGATAAGAACTGTTTTGTGGACAATCAAGGTTGACTTTCGGTAAGCATATAACTCAACTGGTGAAACGAAAAGTGTTCAGATGTGCTGGACAGTAGTTTATGGGCTATGGGCTTTTGGCGAGCTTTCGGCTTCAGCCAGGACATTTTACCTGCCAAAAAAAGAACATCAGTGGATGTTCTGGATCACACCAGTGATCCAGAGATCCAGAGATTACTTATTCCTTATTTCATTCTTCTTCTACTATATAATTTAAGAGGCAAGTAACGGTCAACTCAGAATTTTGGGTTAGCACCTCACCATTTTTTATCAGTTATAAACATTGAGAACAAAATAATAAAATGTTGGGGGCGGAGCAAGATGGCAGAGGAGTAGGAGACCTGGATTTCGTCTGGTCTCAGGAATTCAGCTGGATAGGGATTAAACCATTCTGAACACCTACGAACTCAACAGGAGCTCGAAGAAAAGAATAGCGACAACTCTCTGAACAGAAAAGCAACCACTTTCTGGAAGGTAGGACGTGCGGAGAAGTGAATCCGAGGCAGGAGGATAGACAGTGGGGGAGGGGGCCTCCGTTGGCCGCTTCTGGCAAGTGCTAGAGCCATGGAGCACAAAATCAGAACTTTTAGAAGTCAGCTCCGCTGAGGGACGTCACTCCAGTGGCTAAGCTGGGGGTGGAACCCTCGTGGGACAGTGTGGTCTCAGGACCCTCGGGGTCACAGAAAGACCGGGGGTGCCTGAGTGCAGCAGAGCTCCCAGGTATCGGAGCGGGGCAGCCGGCTGCAGAGATGGAGCCGAGGAGCGAGCTCTCAGCTCGGGGTTGCCATAAACTGTGATTGGCAATCACTGCTCCTCCAGCAGGGACCCGACAAGCGGCAGATCCGGGGAGACTCCCCTCCCTCCCCCGGGAGGAGCGGCGCAGGAGCGCACCGCAGGGATCTGCTGGGTTTGGCGACACCACACGGGGTCGGGTGCCAGAGATAGAAATGCTCGGTCACAGGCCGGGTGAGCACGGAGTACGGCCAGAGACCGGGGAGAGAGGAGTGACCGACTGCTTTTCTCTGGGGGCGCATGGAGGAGTGGGGCCCTGAGTTCTTGGCTCCTCCCGGGCGGAGATTGGGAGGCCGCCATTCTCACTCTCATCCTCCAAAGCTGTACCGAGAGCTTGCAGGAAACAAAAGCTCCCGAGAGCAAACCCGGGCTGATTACTTAGCCCGGACCCGGCAAGGGCGGGGCAACTCCACCTCCAGCAAAGACATTTGGGAACCACGGCAACAGGCCCCTCCCCCAGAAGATCAGCACTAATAGCCAGCCAAGACCAAGTTTACCAATCAATGAGAACGGGAGAACTCCAGCGCTACGGGAATACTGCACATAGAATTCATGGCTTTTTTACCATAATTCATTAGTCTTTCAAAGTTAACTTTTTTTAACTTTTTTTCTTTTTTTGAATTTTTCTTTTTCCCTTTTCCAACCAACATCTTATCAATCTCTTTTTTAAAAAAATTTTTATTTTTGATTTTTAGAGTCATTCTATCCCTTCATAGTAGTTACCTTTATTTTTGGCATATATATATATGTAAGTTGTTCTCTCTTTAAAATTTTGAGATACAGTTTCTTCTAACATATCAAAATATACCCTAAATCTCTAGTGTATGGCTTTTTTCCAGTCTCCTGCCTGATCACATTCTCTTCCCTTTTTTTTCTTTCTTTCTTTCCTTTTTTTTTTGAATCCTCTTTATTTTTTCAAACACCTTCTGATCAATTCCTTTTTTTAAATTTTTTATAATTTTCATTTTTACAGTCATATTCCATCCCTTCATCGTATCAACCCTTATTTTGTACATATATGTCTTTCTATCTTTTAAAATTTTAGGAGTCACTTTCTTCTAACAGACCAAAATACACCCAAAATCTAGTGTGTGGCACTGATCTATGCACCAGCCTGATCATATTTGATCATATTCTGTTTTTTTTCTGTTTTGTTCTGTTTTTGTTTGTTTTTATCTTTTTCTTTTTTTCTCTCTCTCTTTCTTTTTTCTTTCCCTTTCTTTTCCCCCAGTTTCAGGTCTCTTCTAATTTGTTTAGAGTATATTTTCTGGGGATGTTGTTAACCTGTTAGCATTTTGTTCTCTCATTCATCTATTCTCCTCTAGACAAAATGACAAGACAAAAAAAATGACCACAACAAAAAGAACAAGAGGTAGTACCGTCTGCCAGGGACCTACTCAGTACGGACATTAGTGCGATGTTGGACCTAGAGTTCAGAATCATGATTTTAAAGATACTAGCTGGGCTTGAAAAGAGCGTGGAAGTTATTAGAGAAACCCTTTCTGAAGAAGTAAAAGAACTAAAATCTAACCAAGTCGAAATCAAAAACACTATTAATGAGGTGCAATCAAAAATGGGGGCACTAACTGCTAGGATAAATGAGGCAGAAGAGAGAATCAGCGATATAGAAAACCAAATGATGGAAAATAAAGAAGCTGAGAAAAAGAGAGATAAACAACTACTGGATCATGAGGGCAGAATTCGAGAGATAAGCGATAACATAAGATGAAACAACATTAGAATAATTGGGATCCCAGAAGAAGAAGAAAGAGAGAGGGGCAGAAGGTATATTGGAGCAAATTATAGCAGAGGACTTCCCTAATGTGGGGAAGGAAACAGGCATCAACATCCAGGAGGCACAGAGAACCCCTCTCAAAATCAATAAAAATAGGTCAACACCCCGACATCTAATAGTAAAACTTACAAGTCTCAGTGACAAAGAGAAAATCTTGAAAGCAGCTCGGGAGAAGAGGTATGTAACCTATAATGGTAGAAACATTAGATTGGCAACAGACCTATCCACAGAGACCTGGCAGGCCAGAAAGGACTGGCATGATATCTTCAGAGCACTAAATGAGAAAAATATGCAGCCGAGAATACTATATCCAGCTAGGCTGTCATTGAAAATAGAAGGAGAGATAAAAAGCTTCCAGGACAAACAAAAACTAAAAGAATTTGCAAACACGAAACCATCCCTACAAGAAATATTGAAAGGAGTCCTCTAAGCAAAGAGAGAACCTAAAAGCAGCATAGACCAGAAAGGAACACAGACAGTATACAGTAATAGTCACCTTACAGGCAATACAATGGCACTAAATTCCTATCTTTCAATAGTTATCCTGAATGTAAATGGGCTAAATGGCCCAATCAAAAGACATAGGCTATCAGATTGGATTCAAAACAAGACCCAGTGATATGCTGTCTGCAAGAGACTCATTTTAGACCCAAAGACATCCCCAGATTGAAAGTGAGGGGGTGGAAAACCCTTTACCATGCTAATGGACACTAAAAGAAAGCTAGGGTGGCAATCCTTACATCAGACAAATTAGATTTTATTTTTTTTTTAAAGATTTTATTTATTTGAGAGAGAGAATGGTAGAGAGAGAGAACATGAGAGGGAAGAAGGTCAGAGGGAGAAGCAGACTCCCTGCTAAGCAGGGAGCCTGATGCGGGACTCAATCCGGGGACTCCAGGATCATGACTTGAGCCGAAGGCAGTCGCTTAACCAACTGAGCCACCCAGGCGCCCGACAAATTAGATTTTAAACAAAGACTGTAGTAAAAGATGAGGAAGGACACTGTATCTTACTTAAAGGGTCTATCCAACAAGAAGATCTAACAATTGTAAATATCTATGCCCCTAACATGGGAGCAGCCAATTATATAAGGCAATTAATAACAAAAGCGAAGAAACACATTGACAACAAGACAATAATAGTGGGGGACTTTAACACCCCCCTGACTGAAATGGACAGATCCTCTAAGCAAAAGATCAACAAGGAAATAAAGACTTTAAATGCCACCCTGGACCAAATGGACTTTACAGACATATTCAGAACATTCCATCCCAAAGCATTGGAATACACATTCTTCTCTAGTGCCCATGGAACATTCTCCAGAATAGATCACATCCTAGGTCACAAATCAGGTCTCAACTGGTACCAAAAGATTGGGATTATTCCCTGCATCTTTTCAGACCACAATGCTTTGAAACTAGAACTCAATCACAAGAGGAAAGTGGGAAAGAACTCAAATACATGGAAGCTAAAGAGCATCCTACTACAGAATGAATGGGTCAACCAGGAAATTAAAGAAGAATTTAAAAAATTCATGGAAACCAATGAAAATGAAAACACAACTGTCCAAAATCTTTGGGATACAGCAAAGGCAGTCCTGAGAGGAAAGTATATAGCAATACAAGCCTTTCTCAAGAAACAAGAAAGGTCTCAAATACACAACCTAACCCTACACCTAAAGGAGCTAGAGAAAAATCAGCAAATAAAGCCTAAACCCAGCAGGAGAAGAGAAATAATAAAGATCAGAGCAGAAATCAATGAAATAGAGACCAAAAGAACAGTAGAACAGATCAATGAAACTAGGAGCTGGTACTTTGAAAGAATTAACAAGATTGATAAACCCCTGGCCAGACTCATCAAAAAGAAAAGAGAAATGACCCAAATCAACAAAATCATGAATGAAAGAGGAGAGATCACAACCAACACCAAAGAAATACAAACAATTATAAGAACATATTATGAGCAACTATATGCCAGCAAATTAGATAACCTGGAAGAAATGGGTGCATTCCTAGAGATGTATCAACTACCAAAATTGAACCAGGAAGAAATAGAAAACCTGAACAGACCTATAACCACTAAGGAAATTGAAGCAGTCATCAAAAATCTCCCAACACAGGGCCAGATGGCTTCCCAGGGGAATTCTACCAAACATTTAAAGAAGAATTAATACCTATTCTCCTGAAACTGTTCCAAAAAATAGAAATGGAAGGAAAACTTCCAAACTCATTTTATGAGGCCACCATTATCTTGATCCCAAAACCAGACAAAGACCCCATCAAAAAGGAGAATTACAGACCAATATCCTTGATGAACATGGATGCAAAAATTCTCACCAAAATACTAGCCAATAGGATCCAACAGTACATTAAAAGGATTATTCACCACAACCAAGTGGGATTTATCCCTGGGCTGCAATGTTGGTTCAACATCCGCAAATCAATGTGATACAATACATTAACAAAAGAAAGAACAAGAATCATATGATCCTCTCAACAGATGCAGAAAAAGCATTTGACAAAGTCCAGCATCCTTTCTTGATCAAAACTCTTCAGAGTATAGGGATAGAGGGTACATACCTCAGTATCATAAAAGCCATCTATGAAAAACCTACAGCGAATATCATTCTCAATGGGGAAAAACTGAGAGCTTTACCCCTAAGGTCAGGAACGCGACAAGGATGTCCACTATCACCACTGCTATTCAACATAGTATTAGAAGTCCTAGCCACAGCAATCAGACAACAAAAAGAAATCAAAGGCATCCAAATCGGCAAAGAGGAAGTCAAACTCTCACTCTTTGCAGATGATATGATACTTTATGTGGAAAACCCAAAGACTCCACCCCAAAACTGCTAGAACTCATACAGGAATTCAGTAAAGTAGCAGGATATAAAATCAATGCACAGAAATCAGTGGCATTCCTATACACCAACAACAAGACAGAAGAGAGAGAAATTAAGGAGTCGATCCCATTTACAACTGCACCCAAAACCATAAGATACCTAGGAATAAATCTAACCAAAGAGGCAAAGGATCTGTACTCAGAAAACTATAAAATACTCATGAAAGAAATTGAGGAAGACACAAAGAAATGGAAAAACGTTCCATGCTCATGGATTGGAAGAACAAACATTGTGAAGATGTCAATGCTACCTAGAGCAATCTACACATTCAGTGCAATCCCCATCAAACTACCATCCACTTTTTTCAAAGAAATGGAACAAATAATCCTAAAATTTGTATGGAACCAGAAGGGATCATGAATAGCCAGAGGAATGCTGAAAAAGAAAAGCAAAGCTGGCGGCGTCACAATTCCGGACTTCCAGCTCTATTACAAAGCTGTCATCATCAAGACAGTATGGTACTGGCACAAAAACAGACACACAGATTAATGGAACAGAATAGAGAGCCCAGAAATGGACCCTCAACTCTATGGTCAACTCATCTTTGACAAAGCAGGAAAGAATGTCCAATGGAAAAAAGACAGTCTCTTCAACAAATGGTGTTGGGAAAATTGGACAGCCACATGCAGAAGAATGAAACTGGACCATTTCCTTACACCACACACAAAAATAGACTCAAAATGGATGGAAGACCTAAATGTGAGACAGGAGTCCATCAAAATCCTAAAGGAGAACACAGGCAACAACCTCTTCGACCTCAGCCGCAGCAACTTCTTCCTAGAAACATCGCCAAAGGCAAGGGAAGCAAGGGCAAAAATGAACTATTGGGACTTCATCAAGATAAAAATCTTTTGCACAGCAAAAGAAACAGTCCACAAAACCAAAAGACAGCCAACAGAATGGGAGAAAATATTTGCAAATGACATATCAGATAAAGGGCTAGTATCCAAAATCTATAAAGAACTTATCCAACTCACCACCCAAAGAAATAATCCAATCAAGAAATGGGCAGAAGACATGAACAGACATTTTTCCAAAGAGGACATCCAAATGGCCAACAGACACATGAAAAAGTGCTCAACATTGCTCGGCATCAGGGAAATCCAAATCAAAACCTCAATGAGATACCACCTCACACCAGTCAGAATGGCTAAAATTAACAAGTCAGGAAACGACAGATGTTGGCCGGGATGCGGAGAAAGGGGAACCCTCCTACACTGTTGGTGGGAATGCAAGCTGGTGCAACCACTCTGGAAAACAGTAGGCAGGTTCCTCAAACAGTTGAAAATAGAGCTACCATACGATCCGCAATTGCACTACTGGGTATTTACCCCGAAGATACAAATGTAGGGATCCGAAGGGGTACATGCACCCCGATGTTTTAGCAGCAATGTCCACAACAGCCAAACTGTGGAAAGAGCCAAGATGTCCATCGACAGATGAATGGATAAAGAAGAAGTGGTATATATACGCAATGGAATATTATGCAGCTATCAAAAGGAATGAGATCTTGCCATTTGCAACGATGTGGATGGAACTGGAGGGTGTTATGCTGAGTGAAAATAAGTCAATTAGAGAAAGACATGTATCATATGACCTCACTGACATGAGGAATTCTTAATCTCAGGAAACAACCTGAGGGTTGCTGGAGTGGGGGTGGGGTGGGAGGGATGGGGTGGCTGGGTGATAGACATTGGGGAGGGTATGTGCTGTGGTGAGCGCTGTGAATTGTGCAAGACTGTTGAATCACAGATCTGTACTTCTGAAACAAATAATGCAATATATGTTAAGAAAAAAAAAGGAGGGGAAGAATGAAGGGCGGTAAATTAGAGGGGGAGACAAACCATGAGAGATGATGGACTCTGAAAAACAAACTGAGGGTTCTAGAGGGGAGGGGTTTGGGGGGATGGGTTAGCCTGGTGATGGGTATTAAAGAGGGCACATTCTGTGTGGAGCACTGGGTGTTATGCACAGACAATGAGTCATGGAACACTACATCAAAAACTAATGATGTAATGTATGGTGATTAACATAACAATAAAAAATTAAAAAATAATAATAATAAAATGTTAATGAGAGGTACCAGAAATGCAAGTCATTGACAGAATTACCCAAATGAAAGAGTTACGATATTTACATTACTTTCACATTTGTTGTACAATTTCATCCATTTGTAAGTAGATTAGTTGAGGCTTCTTTATGACCATTAGTTACCTAGTAATTGAATGTTTCAAAGTTATATATTCAGAACTAAACCCAGATTCTTAATTATGAGACACACAGGGATCAATCTAAGAATATGATCTGTAGCTCTTCCCATTGACTCCTGCAGAGAAGTTTATAACCTAAGTAAGATCCAGTGCCCCTGTTTCTAGGAATTGACTTTCCAAGGCAGCCAAATCTAAAACTGTATACTTCTTGAGCCATGGACCACATCTCTCTTGTCCATCCTCTATATCTCCAAGACCTAATAAATGTCAATGTAACCCTCCTACCATAAATAAACAATAGCAGTACCCCAGTTTTTGGCTTCAGTTCATGTTAATTTGAGTCTGAGGGCATTGTATAGACAATATAAAGTATCCAGGACTAAAAATATATAAATGTATACTAGAGCATTCTTAGACGGCCATTTTCTCTTTCCATAAATACATTGAGAACACATAAACAAAAATATGTTTAAGCCAGTTTAAATTAAATTCAGTTGGCCTGAAATAACATTATGGAATAGAGTGATTCAAGTAATGGTTAAAACTGTGTTTCCTCTTTTAGAGACATTTGCAGAGCCGTCCTTGCAGGCCACTCAGATGAAGCTGAAAAGAGCTCGACTAGCTGATGATCTGAATGAAAAGATTGCTCAAAGACCTGGTCCTATGGAGCTGGTAGAGAAGAACATCCTTCCCGTAGACTCCAGTGTTAAGGAAGCAATTATAGGCAAGATGCCAAAAATTTACTGTTTTCTGGGAGAAAGAGGAACTTGGAAATTTAAAACAAATTTAATCTAAAAAGCCAGCACCAATTATGAGTGTTGTTTTCTGGGTGAAGTAGAAATTGATTAACACTTGCACCAATTCCCATTATTATTGTCATTTACGCCTGCTAAGACTAGCATCTCTTACCAGTTAACACAGAGATTCCTCTTGTCACATCTGAGGTTGATGTCCTTAGGTTCCAATTTCATTATGATGTTTTCTAAATTAACTTTATTGCATTACACCATTTAATTCCTCTTGTGTTAAGATTTTTACAGACTTCGTTATTTAATTCTGTTTACTTCTAGGAAAGATAAATCACTTGTTCAGTGTCAGTTCAGCAAAGTAAACAGCACATGAGTACAGATGTATTTATTAAGAAGGGTAATATCTGTCCCTTTTACCCTGATCTTCTCACACTTAGTTACTAATGGTTCCACCTCCCCCCGCCCATACACACACAGGCTTTTTTTTCTGGCAAAAGTTTTAGCAGAAAAACAAAAAATATGGAATAATACCACGTAGTCAGCAAGCAATTTTGAAAAGTTAGTATCCTACTATAAAAACCATTATAGTTTCCATTACTCTGGGGACTTCGTATTTTGTACTAGTATGAGTTTAAATCTTAGGCAATTTGTAGTCAGTGATCCTAAGTAGTACATTCACTGATGATTCCATTCAGTCCCAAAGAAATAGGAGCCCAAACAGTAAGGTGTCAGTATCACTGGGCCACTCCAAGAAGTAGGACTCATCAACAGATACCGAGTTGTGGCCCCATTTTCTCCCACGCCTCTTAATGTTTTTTAACAGTTGTATCCAAATCCACACAAGATCTACACCTTGTCTCTTTGGCTGATGTCTCTCTTACGTCTTAATCTCCTGCGTGGGTCTTATTCCTCTTTTCTTACTGTGTATCTGTTGGGGAGCAGACCTTATTATGTTCTCTAGCCTGTCCACATACTGGATCTTACTGAATGCATTAGCATTCCCAGTGTCACTGAAAACTTTTCTTGCCTTCTGTACTTCCTGAAACCAGTAGTTGGATCCAAAGGCTTGATCTGATTCAGGTCTGACTTTTTCTCCAAGTATTCATCATAGGTAGTGGTGTGTTCTTCCTCTGGGAAGTACATTATGTTCAATTTTTTTTTTTTAAGCCAGCTTCTTACATTCTTGTAACAAACAATGTTTCTCCTTCTTTATCATTTTAAGCTTGGTATTCCAAGGCCAAGATAAGTTGAAAATCATTTCTTTCTTTAGGCGTTGGGAAGGACGACTATCCTCAGACTCAGGGTGATTTCTCATTTGACGAAGACAGCAGTGATGCCTTGTCTCCAGACCAGCCAGCCAGCCAGGAGTCACAGGGGTCAGCCGCGTCCCCAAGTGAGCCGAAAGTTAGCGAATCTCCGTCTCCTGTGACTACAAACACTCCAGCCCAGGTATCACATTTCTCGTTTCTCCCCCTAAACAGAGAGTGCCTTGTTTTTTATATATCAAGGTAACTACGTTTCTTCTTCTTCCAGAAGAAAAGTCTAAAAGTGTGGGAAAATAGAGATTTTTTTTCACCTGTGATACAAACACTGTTAACATTTTTCAATAGATTCTTAGATTTTATTTCTGTCCTGTATCCACATTTTTATTTTACAAATGGTTGTGTAGTTTGCTTTTTAAAAAATTTTTCTCATTTGTTGGGGATGTAATTCACATACTATAAAATATACCCTCCCCCTCCTTTTTTTTTTCTGCCTTCTTAACCAGTTTAAAATGTGTGACTCAGTCTTGTTAAGTATGCTCACATTGTTGTGCAGCAGATCTCCAGAACCTTTTTTTCTTGCAAAACTGAAACTGTACGCTTTAAACAGCAGCCCCCAACCCCTTTCTCCGGGCCCTGACAATCACAATTCCATTTCCATTTCTAAGAATTTGACTACTTTAGGGTGGGGGGGATGTGTGAGGTAGGTGATGGGGATTGAAGAGTACACCTACCAGGAAGAGCACTGAGTCAAGTATAGAATTGTTGAATCTCTGTATTGTCCCCCTGAAATTAATATAACATTGCATGTTAATGATACTGGAATTTAAATAAAGACATATATACATACATACATACGAATTTGACTCCTTCAGATGTCTCATATAAATGGAATCATACAATATTTGCCTTTCTGTGACTGGTTTATGTCACTTAACATAAAATCTTCAAGGTTCATGTTCTGGGCTGTGACAGGATCGCCTTCATTTTTAAGGCCAAATAATATCCCATTATTTGGATATGCCATATTTTGTTTATCCATTCGTCAGTGGACATTGGGTTGCTTCCCTGTTTTGGCTATTGTGAATAATGGTGCTAGGTACATGGGTTTGGAAATATCTCTTCAAGACACTGCTTTCAATTCTTTGGAGCATATACCCAGAAGTGGGATTGATGGATCATATGGGAATTCTATCTTAAATTTATTAAGGAACCACCATACCATTCTCCATAGTGGCTGTACCATTTCACACTCCCACCAGCAGCATGCCAGGGTTTCAGTTTCACCACATCCTCACCAACACTTACTAATTTATGTTCTTTTGATAGTAGCCATTCTAGTGGTATGAAGTGATATCTTATTGTGGTTTTGATTTGCCTTTTTATAATGATTAGTGCTGTTAAGCATCTTTTCATATGTTTGTTGGCCATTTGTATATCATCTTTGGAGATAGATCTATTTGAGTCCTTTGCCCATCTTTAATAAGAATATTTGTTTTTCTGCTGTTAAATTGTAGAAGTTTTTTGTATATCCTGGATATTAACCCCTTTTCAGATATATGATGAGCAAACATTTTCTTCCATTCTTTGTGTTGCCTTTTTCCTCTACTAATAGTGTCTTTTGAGGCACAGAAGTTTTTAAGTTTGATATAGTGCCATTTGTCTATTTTGGGGTTTGTTACCTGTGCTTTAGGTATTCTACTAAGAAATTATGGCCAAATGCAGTGTCATGAAGCTGCTTCTCTCTGTTTTCTTCTAGGATTTTTATAGGCTTGAATCTTACATTTAGATCTTTAACCCATTTTAATTTTTGTATATGGTGTAAGATAAGGAGCCATCTTCATTCTTTTGCATGTGAATATCCAATTTTCCCAGCATCATTTATTGAAAAAACTGTTCCCCTTGGCACTTCTGTTGAAGATCATTTGACCACATACATAATAATTTAAGGACTCTGAATTCTGTTGCATTGGCTTATATGTTTGTCTTGAAGTCAGGAAGTGTGAGACCAACTTTGTTCTTTTTCAAGAATGTTTTTGGCTACTTGGGGGTCCCTTGAGATTCCATATGAATGTTAGGATGGATTTTTCTATTTCTGTAAAAAATGGCACTGGGAAAATTCACCCTTTTAAAATGTCTAATTCAGTGGTTATTAGCATATTCACAGAGCTGTGCAACTATCAACACTACCTGATTCCAGAACATTTTCATCATCCCAGAAAAGAAGCCCATACCCATTAGCAGTCATTCCCCGTTTTCCCCTCCACCAGCCCTAGGCCACCATCAGTCTACTTCTGTCTCTGCATTTGCCTCTTCTGGACATTTTATATAAATGGAATCATACAATATGTGATCTTTATGATTGGCTTCTCTTATTTGGTATGTTTTTAAGGTTCATCCATGTTACAGCCTGTATCAATACATCATTTGTTATGACTAAAAAATAGTCCATTGATATACCATATTTTGAGTGTCTGTTCATGGACGTTTGATTGGGGCATGTGGCTCTTACGTAGTCACATGTTCTACTCCTGAGCTATAGCCCCTAGACATGCGGCCATTATGAGTAATGGTGCTTTGAATGTGTGTGGACAAGTTTTTATGTGAACGTGTGTTTCAGTTCTCTTGGGTATTTACCTCGGAATGGAACTGCTGGGTCATGCAGGAACTCTTAGGTCTAAATCACTTTTATACCTTAATCATAATCCTTATAGTGTTCCTTGTCAATAAATTACATTAATCTCATTTTTAATGGGGTAGCTAAGTTCATCTTTTAGCCAATTTCGTATTGTGGGTCGTCCAGACTTGTCTCTATTTTTCACTCTTACGAACACAGTAAGAGCCCCTGTTTTATTTAATTTTTTTAAATTTATTAGAGAGAGACAGCAAGAGAGGGAACACAAGCAGTGGGAATGGGAGAGGGAGAACAGGCTTCCGCTGAGCAGGGAGCCCGATGCGGGGCTCCATCCCAGGACCCTGGGATCATGACCTGAGCCAAAGGCAGACACTTCCCACCGACTGAGCCACCCAGGCGCCCCAAGAGCCCCTGTTTTATTCTCACGTATTTGCTGCACACATTGTTTCTATACATACATTGTTGTGCACTTGTCTGATTATTTCTTTGGATAATAGCCAGATTTTGAAATGGATTTGGACCTTTTGTTAGGTAAAAGGTAGGCACTTGAACTGCCTTCCGGGAGGGTAATACAGGTCCCCACTGTCACTGTGTCTTTCCCACAAGCAGGTAATATCATTACTTTAAACCTTGCACACCGGAGATTTGAAAGTTTTAATTGACTCCTTGATTTTGGTTAGACTGAATTCATTTGTTCAACAGTATTTATGGAGCACCTGTTATGAGTCAGATTGTGTTGGGAACTGAAAATCTAGTGCATGCAAAGAATCTAACAAATATTTTTTGATAATTGCATTGGAAATTCCCATCTCTTATTTTTCAATGGATGTTCCTCTTTCTTTTGGTTATATAAGAACTCTTAGGCTAGTTTTTCATCTCCTTATAATGTTTTTGCCTTACTGAAATTTTAATAACTATTTAGTTATCTTAAAGTCACAGCTATTGAACTACTTAATGGAATTGGTTAGATTCAGTAGAAAATGTTCTTGTTAAAGCCAAGCATCGTAGAATTTTTGAGTTGGAAGGACTTTAGCAATTACCTGGCTTAACCCTTACACCAGACAAGGCCTAGGTTCAGAAAGGTACAGAAATTTGGGGATTCAAAATGTTTGCATATTTGCTTGCAGCATTTCTTCTCATTCATGGATATCTGTTGGTGGGGACTAGGTCTCTCTCGGCACTATGTTCATCATGGCCCTTACCACCATGATCAGAAATACATTATTTGCTTATTGTATATGTGCTTCCAACTAAGTAAAATGTGAGCCCCTCAGGAGAGGGACTTTGACTTTTGGAGGACAAGAGCTACTTCAGAGACAGAGAGAGAGAGAGAGTGTGTGTGTGTGTGGCCAGCATGTCCCACAGGCCCTTGGTGTGGAAAAAGCGTGCCACAGTTCAGCACCACAAGCACTGACGGGTGCCAGGCTTGTAGAAGCGGTCCGTGTTTGTGTTCTTCCACTTGAGAGTAGAGCCTCTCCAGCTGGGATTCATCAGAGGTTGTGTGGGTACCTAAGTTCATATTCTCCCGTCAGAGTTTCAGGGCAAGAGTGACTGGCCGCTTGGCTTGGCTGGAACCTGGGTTGGAAGAAGGTGGGGTCAGCGACCTACCCATGGGCTGAGGTCGAAGCTGGCAGAAAGGGAGAGCACGGGAGACCAGCCCTAACTGTATTCTCACATACTGGCTGCACCCTGGTTTTGAGCTTTAAAAATAGGGCTAAAAAGAATGTCAAGTATGCAAGTAAATAGCATCAAAAACCAGTTCTACTTAGCCATTTCGGTTGTTGGTTCTCTGAGTAGGTCAGGATACCAGACAGCTCTTAGCGTGGCCTTAGCTTTCAGTCACACGGGATTTTTGTCGCGTCAGCCATCTACCTGGTAATGGCGTCATGACGGTTCCACCTGTGTGGTAGGAGATGGCATTTTCCCTCTCCCTGCATCGCTCGTATTAGGTTTTTTGCTTTGCTCTTGAAACTTGGTCTCCAGCTAAGTTTGTAAGTGAGGAGCTTTAACCAGAGGGAGTCCCACCCAGTGAGCTGACATTCCCAGAGTCCTTGAAGGAAAAAAAGAATAGCAGTGTTTCTTGAAGAATAAATATGGTCTGTTTATTGCCAGAGTGCAACGCACACTAAGCCCTGGGTCATTCCGGAACTGAAACGCTAGTTTTTATAACAGTACTGTTGCTAGAGCACAGGTTCCGTCTACTACGTGCCGACCACGGACAGTCTGCTTTCTGTCTGTCGGGTCAGCAAGGCCTACAGCAGAAGACCCACTTCAGAGAGTGGTGCGCTGCCCACTCACACGGTCAAGGAAACGAACCTAGAACCTAGCTAAGCTGGCTTGCCTCCACTTTACCTGGTGCATAATTTCTGCCCCCTATACCTTGAGACCTTCTTAAATTGTGTGTCCTTTATAAAACTCCCTTGAACTAAGTGTGTTAGTATTTTTAAGTAAGGAATCTGACAGAGATTCTCATTATTACACTTTTATTCATGCAATTAAAGAAGCATCTCCCCATTAACTGTGCTATATTGATGTAGAAGAAAGAGGATCCTTGACGAGGATTATAGGTAAGTTGTAGGTTTTTGTTTTTGGTCTTGTAATCAACTGCACAGGCAAATTTTGTGATGCCTGTAAAGTCTTAGGGATTTTGGTGTCATCTAGGGGTAATAATTAGCGTTTGAGCACATTTTGTACTTTAATTATTTTCACTGTTATCTAGTGTTTGTTTAGTGAATTTGTCTAGGCATCTCACTTCGTATATATAAAATGTATTTATTTCCCCAAATATAATTACTTTCACATTTGTAGTTCAAGTACAGGAAAATGGCTGAGAACACTGCTTTTCATCAGACATCAAGTTTCCAAAGGGCCGGGATGTCCCCTCATTTTATCTTAGTGACCTAATCCTGAACACGCAGGGTCCAGCACACAGCAAGTGCTTATTGCTTTAATGAATGAAAAACCCTAGGAGATTATCTCTGCAATTTCTTTTTTCCTGCTTTAGTATTATCATTGGACCCCCCCCAAAAGTCCGTCTCCTCACCGTTATTGAAATAGCCCACATAAAGACAAGATAACAGAAGAACAACATAAACGTCTTGTATTTGGGGTATTCTTTGAGATTCTTAATTTTCAATCTTTAAAATGAAATTCACTGTGAGAGTATAATGGTGAATTTAGTTACTGTGGACCAGTGGTCCTCAAATTGCCTATAGCGAAAGACTACTATGTGTTTGTGTTTTATGTAGTGTGTTTAATTTCCAAAATATTTTGGGCTAGTCTTGCAGAGTACAATGAGATAGTGGGGTAGCAAGGTGCCTGGCTGGCTCAGCCATAGAGCATGCGACTCTTGATCTCGGGGTTGTGAGTTTGAGCCCCACGCTGGGTGCAGAGATTACTTAAATTAAAAAAAAAAAGAGTAGTGGGGTAGCATCAAATTTCCACTGCAGGCAGCTAATAGAGGTCCACAGATCACACTTGGAGTAACTCTGTCACAAATTTCCCTTTGCTTCTTGTTTGCCTGAACCAAGGTTTTTCATATGCTAATTAGTCATCATTTTGTGCTGTACATTTAATTCCAGGGCTTAAACACATTTTTCTAATTTCCCTGTTCAGTTTTTTTTTTTTTTTTTTTTAATATTTGGCCTAATAGTTCAGGGCCAGTGCAGGGAATTTCTTTTTGGTTCTTTAGAAGTTATATTTACAGGGACGCCTGGGTGGCTCAGTCGGTTAAGTGTCTGCCTTGGGCTCAGGTCATGATCTGGTCCTGGGATCAAGTCCCTCATCCAGTTCCTTGTTCAGGGCTTAAGTGTCTGCCTTGGGCTCAGGTCCTGGGATCAAGTCCCTCATCCAGGAGCCTGCTTCTCCCTCTGCCTCTGCCCTTCCCCCTGCTCGTGTGCAACTCTCTCTCCCTCTCTCTCTGACAGATAAATAAAATCTTTAAAAAATAAATAGAAAATAAATAAAAGTTATATTTACAGATAATTACTTAAGAGAAAATTAGGCTCAAGATACCTTTCTGGCTTGCTTTATTTCCAAAATGTGTTGTGACATATTGTCTCCTGAATTCTTTTTCAGAACACACAGATAAATACCAGAGGATTGAGTCCTATAGGAAAGTATTTAAATAAAAGATATATTCCCTACCAAAAAAAAAAAAACATTAACGCATAATATCTAGGTAAAGAACATATTTTCCAGGCTCTTCTCTTTCAATCCCAGTGCTAAAATGCTAATGATTTCACACTGTGGACAGTATAATACACTACCATTGTCCTTTCTTCAAAACATACGTTGTACCCCCCCAAAAAAATTCTTCTTTGAAATATGTATTTCTGTGTGGTCTGTAAAAGACTAGCACTGCCATTCCTTGGACTTTTTTCTTTTCAATTCTGATCAAAGTACAGCTGGAAAGAAATTTGCCAGAACATTAATGGAACACACATCACATATTGGAGCTCAATTTATTTTATGCCTAAGCAATTCTTGAACAATGGAAAGCCGCGGAAAATTACGAACAGCTAGCCACATGTGGGCACCAGGAGCTGTTTCACTGGTGCTTTTAATCCAAAGATGTTTTTTCTCTCTGTAATTTCTTAAGCCATTTAATTAATCATTTATGTTAAGCCCTCACACGCTTACCTGTAAGTGTGACCTGACAGAATCTGTGTTCATTTTCACAGTCTCTGCTATGGGGACGACCCCTGTGCCAAATTAGAAATAGTGCTGATAGGAAACCCTGTGGATCCGTTACTCAGTGTACTTACATGAAGACGAGCTTAGGGGAACTTGGTGTACTTTTTCCCATTGTATCTAGTAACCTTCAGGTAGATGACCTTTTCCAAATAATATAGAAACCTTAAGTTTAAGCGAACGAAGAGGATGAGCAAGGTCTAACAGGTAAGCCATGTACATATATATGACATAACTAAAATGAGCCTAAGTTTTATCACAAATGCTTACCAATAAAAGCCTGAATTAGGACATCCAAGATACTGGCTACAATTTCTCCTGTTAAGGGTAACAGGATGTACCTAATGCTGTAGCTGTTAATGCTTCGATTTTGAGCTGGTTCCAGCATTAACCGTGAGGTCGTGTTCCATCCTAGTGCCTAACTCCGTTCTCCTGTGACCAGAAGGAAAGGGCCTAAAGTGTACATTTGACAGAATAGGCCTTTCCTGTTTACTTATAAATAAATCAAGAATTATTGACTGTAACTGAGATGAGGGATAAAAAATACTGACCAACATGTGCTGAGCACTTCCTTGGGCCTGGCACTGAGCTACTTACTTCACATGTGTTCCCCGGGGCAGACGTCATCAAGAGAGCATCTGTCTGGCCTGCGCAGGGTTTGAACTAGTGACTTTGTTCTTATTAAGCCAACAGTTTGAGATTCTTCCTAAGACCCTTTTCCAGCATAGCATCCTGTGTCATCCTCTTGTGACTCATTATGACAACTGTTACTTGTATTCTTTCACAAATACATACATAACATTATTTCCTCAACTGTACAGTCTACACAAGTACCATAACTCAGTTACCAAAAATGAATAATGGTAATTCTAATACTTACTTTGCTTTCACATTCTGGCCCCTAATAGTCACTTTGACTGAGACTAAACAAAAGAACTAGAACTATACAACTCTTAGAAGAAGAACAGGGGAAAGCTTTATGATGCTGGACTTAGTGATGATTTCTTGGATATGATACCAAGGCCACAAAAGAAAAAAATAATTAGGCTTTATCAAAATGAAAAACTTCTGTGCATCAAAGGGCACTATCAACAGAGTGATAAGCAGCCCATGGAATGGGAGGAAATATCTACAAATCACCGGATAAGGGGTTAATACCTAGAATATATACACAACTCCCCCAACTCAACAGAAAAATAACTAACCTGATTTAAAAATGGGTAAAGGACTAGAAGACATTTCTCAAAAGAAGATAGGGGCACCTGGGTGGCTCAGCCGGTTAATCATCTGCCTTTGGCTCAGGTCATGATCCCAGGTTCCTGGAGTCGAGCCCCACGTCAGGCTCCCTGCTCAGCAGCGAGTCTGCTTTTCTCTCTCCCTCTGCCCCTCCCCCTCACTCATGCTCATTCTCCCTCTCTCTCACCCTCTCTGTCTCTCTCAAATAAAATCTTTAAAAAATAAAAAAAGGTAAATAAGGGGTGCCTGGGTGGCTCAGTCAGTTAGGCGTCTGACTCTTGATTTTGGCTCAGGTCATGATCTCAGTGTCGTGTGATGGAGGCCTGCATTGGGCTTCATGCTGAGTGTGGAGCCTGCTTAAGATTCTCTCTCTCTCCCTCTGCCCTTCCCCCCTTAAAAATTAAGAAAGAAAGAAAGAAGATAAACAAATGGCCAGTAACCACATGAAAAGATGCTTAACAGCACAAATCACTAGAGAAATGCAAATCAAAACCACAGTGAGATAGCACCTCACACCTTTAGAATGGCTACTATCCAAGAACAAAATTAACAAGCGTTGGTAAGGATGTGAAGAAATTAGAATCCTTCTACCTTCTTGGTAGTATTGTGAAATGGTGCAGTCACTATAGTGAATGGTATGGTGCTTCTCTCAAAGAGCTGAAACTAGAATTACCATGTGATCAGAAATTCCCCTTCTGGGTATATGCCTACAAGCTTTAAAAGCAGGGACTGGAGTAGGTATTTCTACGGCCGTGTTGAGAGCAACATTATGCACAAAGCCGAAGGTAGAAGCAACCCTGAGTCCACTGACAAATGAATGGCTAAACAAAATGTGGTACATCCATATGATAGAATATTATTCAGCCTTAAAAAAGGAGATTCTGACCCACACTACAATATGGATGCACCTTGAGGATATTACGCTAAGTGAAATAAGCCAGACACAAAAGGAAAAATGTGTGATTCCACTATTATGAGCTACCCAGACTAGTCACACTCATACAGTCAGCTCATACATAGTGGTTGCCAGGGGCTGGTGGGAGGCCAGGATGGGCAACTGTTGTTTAACGGATAGAGAGTTTCAGTTTGGGAAGATGAAAAAGTTTTCGAGATGGATGTTAGTGACAGAGAACAATGGGAATGTGCGTAATGCCATAGAATTATACACTTTGAAATGGTTTAAATGGTAACTTTTATGTTAAATATATTTTACCACAATTTTTTTAAATAATAGATTTTTTTAAATGAGGGACACATGCAAATCCTCACTACTAATCAGGTCGTCAAGTACCAGCTAAATGTCCACCAGATGTTGTGCCAAAAGATTAATTTAATGTTCAACTACGTGTACTAAAAATGAAATGCCTAAACTTTTAACTGTGCGTTACATAAACAGAGTGGTCCATGCTAAGAGAGATTTTAACAAAACTAGAATTTACATAAAAGATCCATTTGTTAAATATACAAAGCATGTGTTTTTGATTTGTATTCAGCTCATTCATACTAGTATCCATTTTATTTGTCTGGGAATTGGAATATGGAAACAATATTTAAAGAAGAATTACATTTTGAATTTCTTATTTGCATATTCCCATCTTAATTAAGATCTCTGCTGCATCCTAAATTAAAAACACATTTATTTTAGATTTAAAATCTACAGTACCAAAAAAGCTTTGTTTTTAAATACCTAATTTCTGCCCTCTAGATTGCATAAAGAAATCTAATAAAAAAGGAACTTACCAGAGAACAGTGATTGGTCCCTGACAAGTGTATTATCTTTACAGAAGGAATGGGTGCAGACACCTGATACATTATAAAATTTTAATCAACTTAAACGTTTACTCTGACTTATTTTTGTCTTTGTAGCAGAACTTTCCCTTAACAGTTTCTAAGAAGAGAACAGTCAGTCTTTAAGGTTCAGAGTGCTTTCTTCTTCAGTTTTATTTAAAGCCTAAATATTCATCGTTAGACAGCAATGTCTTTCTGACATTTCTTGTCATGGTGTCGTGATGACAGTTGAAGAATTGGAGGTCATGAGACCTGTAGCTTGGGAACAGCGGTCAAGATCCAATAAAACAAAACAAAGTTTGCAGCTTTTTTGTTTTCTTGGAGAAAAGATTCTGAATCATTTTGAGACGAAATTTTGAAAGTACAAAAGGTGAACTTAGGTCTCAGTGGAAATTTAAACATTTAAAGCATTCTTTTAAGATTTTAACATATTGCTCACTTTACTGTGGAATAAAATAAGTGTAGTATCCTTTATTCTTTTCATCCTTTTTGGAATACTGTCCTTTCAGAAGTACAGATACTTAGATTTTTTTTATTTTTTGTAACTCTAGCCACCAGGATCCTCACATCTAGGTAGGATGTAAGATGGTTTGAGGGGTCGTTTCTAAAGCACATAAAAAAGACTGGCAAAATATAAAGAAGAGTTTAGACATTTCTCCCTTTTTAACTAGAATTTATCTTCAGAGTAGGTAATATTAATAATCACTGTATCTCAGTGGGGTTATTCTTGTGTTTCACTGGGGTCTGTGGTTTTCTGGGTAGCAAAGTCACACTGAAATACCAAAAGAGCTAATAAGATGAGAGTATCAGTAATCAAGGCTGAGGTCAATTAGGCAAGGTCTAGAAATACAGGAGAATCATTTTCATACATACTATAATTGATACCACATTCATACTTCTGGATTATTTTTCAGATTATTAACACTGCTCGCAAATGTGTCATTGCTATCATATCAGTCAGTGGGGGCTGGACTGGTAAAATAGCTTGCCAGGTTAGTAGAATTTACCTGCAAGGAAATATCTGTCTATATATTTATTTCTCGTAGATATATATATTCAAATATGTGGTTCTTCTTCATATGTCGGCTATTTAACAGCCAAGGAATGTTTTTCCCTGTGTGAAAATTGACCCGGAGATAAATATCCTCACTTCCAGCAAATGTGCAAAGTGAAAGGGAAACAAATAAAACCACATCCTTTAAAGCAGTGATTAGCTGGCCTTGACCTTCCACTTCATGTCAGAGGTTCACTGAGGAGGTGGCTGGCTCTGCGCCTTTTGGGGGCAGAAGTCAGCCTGGAACACAGGTGTCAAGACTCTCGGATAAAGCCCTTTCTTTCATGTCTGTTTGAATGAAATTGAGTACAGTAGTCTCCCCTTATCCACAGGGGATGCATTTCCAGACCCCCAGGGGATGCCTGAAACCACAGATAGTACGCAGCACTGCGTATACTGTTTTTTCCTGTATGTACCGACCACTGTAAAGTTCTCTTTATAAATTAGGCACAGTAAGAGATTAACAACTATAATAACAAAATAGGGCAGTTCTAACAATATAGTGTAATAAAAGTCACTCTCAAAATATCTTACCATACTATACTCGCCATACTTTGTCTTGTGATGACAGAGGATACAGTGCCTACGTGATGAGATGAAGTGAGGTGAATGACGGAGGCATGTGACGTAGCCTTAGGCTGCTGTTGACCTTGTGACCGTATGTCAGAGGATGGTCATCTGCTTCAAGACCACAGATGCTCATGGGTCCCTGAAAGTACGATAAACTGTGGCTGAGGGGGCTACTGTGTAGCCATCTTTAAAAAGTCAAGTCTTTTTATTGTCAACACTGACTGTTAGTTTATAATTACTTAAAAGCTGAAATCAGTGGCAAAAAGGAAAAGCAAGCTCAGGGAGAGAGCCCACATGGGTGAGCACAGTTCACTGCACACCCACACACATACTCACAGTCCCAGCTGGCCTTGAGAGTCTCACCCCGCATGAGTAAAGCCACAAGGAATTTCCATTCACCCATTACACAAATATTTATTGAGTAACTAGTATCTGCCAAGCTTCATATTTCTTGCTGCTAAATAGCCTCTGAGTTCTCAGGTCATTTATTTTAAGGAGGAAAAATACAGTGTGCTATTCTTAAACCCAAATACATCAGCAAAAGAACTGACTTCGATTCTTGTAATGAATTTGAGAGTTACGTGGGGGAGTGGAAGGGATAGAGGAAGAAGGGATCAAGTTTCCTTAAAACAAGTCCGGTAATAGTTAAGTCCATGTGGTAATCACTGCGCAACATTGAACTGATCCGTTATAATAGGAAGATCTCTTTCCGGTAAGTGACTACTTAAAATCTACTTAAAGTAGATTGTTAGTGGAAGTGGGTTGTTAGGTTGTTGATAAAAGCTATCAAGGCCTTCCATAGGTCGCTTCCTTTGTTAATACGTGACTCCAAATTGAGGTTTCGGGGTTGCTTTTTTGGCCTTGGTAACAAACTAGCTTCTTCCTTTAGGTGTGAGGGTGCGCCATCAGTGAAACAAGTCGATATTACCAGAAGACATTCAGCAGGTGCCCTCCTCTTGCAGGAAATGGGGCAGCGGTGGCGGAGGGGGGGGGAATGGCTAAGGAGAGTACCAGTCAGGCTTGGACACCAGGACATAAGCTGTAAAGTACAGTTAAGGACCCGTATGTGGAGTGGGCCTCCAAGGAATGGGAACTTTCTTACCCACATGCTGCCAGGCCCTGGATCCAGGGTGTGCTGGAGAGGATTGATCAGACCCTGTAACAAAGACTAAAGATCACATTTGAATTCACCAGGATTATTACTGTGATCTATACAGCAAGAGAACCTTACGAGTGTCATATATTGTTTTGATCATTTTTACAAGAGCCTTGGGACTTTTCTTCTGCCAAAACAGGGCGGTTCTGACCATATTTCTGAGAAAACACTACTAGGGTGGAGTCAATCGAGCCTTATTTAGCTTTAGCTTTTCATTGCTGTTGGGGCAAAGACTAACTAATTGGCTCCATGGAGGTAAAGCATGTTATTCCACCATCTGGGTCTCAGACATCATAGTATATTTTTCTTTTGTTTCTTTTCTAGTGGACTTTAAAAAAAAAAAAATAATGAGGTCATTCCCTTCTAATTCTGGTTTTTCTAATTTTATGTCATTGAGTTCACCTACTTGTTCCCTTTCTGCCTTTTCCACCAGTTTACTTCACTGTCCCCAGCAGTTCCTGAATTCTTGAAAACTCCTACTACGGATCAGCCCCCCACCAGGTCCACAGCTCCTGTGGTCCCCACGAACACTGTGTCCTCAGCAAAGCCTGGGCCAGCGCTGGTAAAGGTAGGTTCCCTGCACACACGCTGGTTTGAGGTCTTTACCGACACAAAGGCACAAGTCTACATTGCCCAGCCTGGCTTTCAGTCTGAAGCCTTGAAACCAAAACCACAGGCAGACTTGCTAGATCACGCCTCAGTTTTGGAAACTACCACCTTCAACAAATGCCCTATTGTTCTCTAGTCACAGAAGAACCGCACAAACTTCGGTCTCCATGAAACTCCCAGAGCCCTGCAGAAAGGCTTTAGGATACATTTTATCAGCAGTTCCCAATTCTGCCACTATCCAGGCTGCCAAGATGAAAGAAACACTGGGAGTAGAGTGAGATAGGGCCACTGTAGCACAACGCTGGGGAGTCAGGGGCCTCACAAACAGATGTCTTTAATGGTAACATAATTTTGGACTTTATACACAAGGTCAAGCTCAGCACTGTTCCAGATATATTACATGACAGGTTAAAGGCTTTAGACAAGCGGCTCCGTTTTTTGATTTAGCAGATTTGGCCTGTCGAAGCTTGGTTTGTTCTCCAGATAAGCTGCAGATTGGTGGCACCGTTCCCTACATTTTACTGGGTGCAAATAATCCAGTTAGAACAAGCCCCAAGGAAGATCAAAATCCGTAATGTATAGTACACTTTTAAAGTTTTTTTTTTTTAAGTGTATTTAGAACTGTTGAGTAAAGCGGGGGAGAGGGGTGATAGAGGAATAGTGTCATCATTTCAGATACGGCTTTGCCAAATGTAGCAGAACACTGATGTCAAACTTTTAGAACTGAAAAAGGACTCTGGAGAGCTAGCCAACCCTCCCAGCACCTTCCAGAAGTGAGGCCGGAAGAAGTAATGAGGCTGGGAAGGATCCAGGCTCCCCAAGGGCAGGCAGGCCTTCTTTCTGCCTCCCCAGATTCCTCACTTCTGTCCCCCGTCTGGTGCTGTCGTGGTCCTCGCCCCTCCTGCAGAGAAGACTCTCTTTCTACTCCAGCCTCTCTCTCTCCATGCAGCCCAGTGTCTGTGGCCTCGGGGCACAAATCAGTGTATCTCACCATCTTCCATCACTTAGTATTGGAGCCAGAAATTCCAGAGTGTGGCACGTGGCAGCTGAGCTAATAACATCAGCTCTCCTGCTCAGCCCACATCCCCAAGCATGTGCCACAAATGGCACAGAGACAGTTTGGATGCCGATCCATCTGTCCCTGAGGATGCTGAGTTCTCAGCCTCTCCTGTTCTCTGGATTTCTCCTCTTCACTAGTGTCTCTTTAAGGACGGCTTTGATTCTAGGGCATTGTTGAAGAATGTGAGATTCAGAGGCTGGGTTGGGGATCCTAGGACAGTGCTAGGAGAGGAAAAGACAGATGCACACTAGGAAACAGACTGCAGTTCGTGGGGTTTTTCTGTGAAGAAAGCTGTTCCCCATGCTCACTTCATGAGAGAATGTGCCAATGAATAGGTAACCCTGGTTAGTATGTGCCCGTCTCCCTCCCTTTTCCCGTAGGCACCTTCCTGGTCGGCCAAGTCCGTGGTTTTATCACTACATAACAGAGTGCAACCTCTGGAACTGAGACCCCATCCATTGTTGTAATCACTTTGAAAAGACCAGGAATAAAATCTGTTATTGATAGCACAATAAGCAGATGATGGTGAATTGATTAATACTGTGAGACTGCAGTATTTTATGTGTATTTTCCTTAAAAATACATAACTTGAGGGGCGCCTCAGGGTAGCCCAGTCGGTTAAGTGTCCGACTCTTGACTTTGGCTCAGGTCATGATCCCAGGGTCATGAGATTGAGCCCTGCATGGAGCCTGCTTAAGATTGTCTCTCTCTCTCCCTCTGCCCCTCCCCTTCCCCCTTAAAAAAAATTTTTTTTTAAAAAGAAATACATAACTTTATAGTCTGCTCTATTCCAAAAGAAGCATTTTTCTCTTTGTACATATCCTCTAAAGAATATGTTTTTAATGACTATGAAATAGTACACAGTTATAGTGAAGTATCCCTCATCTTCTCCCATTTGTATCTTGAGCACGCAGCCTCTTTTCACTGGGAGGTACTGTGTGTAAGCCCTTCAAAGTGTGTCTGCACGAGACACCCAGAGTAACTGTTGAACGTGAATAGGTATTGCTGAGCTACATATCCTTCCCTTACTCTAAAGGAACAAGGCAGCACGAGAAGGTCAGTTCTATGGGCCAGGTTTCCTGGTCAGGGGAAGTGTACACACGTTTTCCTCACTCTGGGTACATATTCAGTCTCTCGCTTTCCCAGGCGGCCACCCTGGCTGCTGAGGCACACCTCTGGTCTTTCTCTCCAGTCCTTTGCGCACACCGTGGGACAGGCCGCCTGTGACAGCATGTCTAAAAACGTTCTTCTCTTTTTCTCAAAAACAGCAAAGCCATCCCAAGAATCCCAACGACAAACACCGCAGCAAGAAGTGCAAAGACCCCAAGCCCCGGGTAAAGAAGCTGAAGTACCACCAGTACATCCCCCCCGACCAGAAAGGGGAGAAGAACGAGCCGCAGATGGACTCCAACTACGCCCGGCTGCTGCAGCAGCAGCAGCTCTTCCTGCAGCTGCAGATCCTGAGCCAGCAGCAGCAGCACTACAACTACCAGACCATCCTGCCGGCGCCACTCAAGTACGGGGCAGGGGCCGCGCGCGCTGCTGACAGTGCCTTGTACCCCGGTCCTTTCACGGGGACCACTCGTTTCCAAAGGTTGGCCGTTGGGATTGACTGGTGCCTCGTGTCACCAGAGCTTAGCAGCCAGTGGCTAGCCCTGGTCCCCGTGAGAGCAGCCTGCATGCCAGCCCGGTTTCTGTCCTCTGAAATCCGTTCCGAACCTTTCAAGTTAGAGGTGACTTTTCACAATAACTCACCCAGGAAAGATTGGCCTGTTATTCACCCAAGTAGCATTAGATGCTATGGTAAAGGCATACAAAGTGTAAGACCTGTTATGAACAGTTAAAAAAAAAAGACAGATGAGTGTAGAAGCTGGAGTGGTCGAGGAAAGCTTTATGAAAAAGGTGGGATATTTATATGGGAAAGAGCCTGAAACTAGGGAGGGGCCCTTTCAGGCCAAGGGGGATGATCTTGGTGCAAGAACAGAGGAAGGAGTGGGTGGTGCCTAGTTATTGGATGATGAGAAAAATAGCCCGAATAAAAAAGTAGAAGACAAAACTGAGTTGAGCCACTGTCTGGAGGAACTTGCAGCTGGGCAGCCTTGAATCTTGATGTGGCAGGTGATTCAGAAGCCTGTCATGGTGGAATCAAAGCACGAGAAAGAACAGTTTGATGCTGGTCATGAAGGGGAGTCTGGAAATAGGAAAAACAGGAATTTCACAACAAAGTAGATGTGAGAAGATGAAAGGGCGTTGATAACGGGAAGGAAGGAACAGATGAGAAATGTTTCAAAGACAACTAAAGGTCTTGGTGACCAACAACTGTGGAGAAGGAACACGTTTCCAGAGTCTGAGCCCAGTTGGGAGGGACAGAAGGAAGTGAGTTCCACCAGCTTCCGAGACTGAATCCGTAGCAAGACATCCATTGCAAATTTTAATTATGTGCTAAAAGAAATTTCTAGATAGCCATCCTCAGTATGCATTTTCTGGGAAACATAGATAAAAATGCAAAAAACCTTATCTTTCATTTCCCTCAGCTTTCAGGAGAAAGGGATATTTACATTCAACTCACAGAAAGAAACTTAAAAAAAAAAGATGCAAAATTTCATTAGAAGAAAAAATTTTTTCGGAGATCAAGCCACTCAGTTTATGATCTGCAGGAACTTGACTCCTGTTGTCTACACGTATGCTAAGCATTCCTCCATAGGGAGTCCTGTTTTCTAGGCGTAGAAAAGGAGTAAGACCCACTAAAAAGCTCCTCTGTTAAGAACCATCTCCTCATATGCTAACGATTATCAGTTCACTTTTTTCTTTTAAGATCCTGGTATCTCGAAGAAGATTAGACCTATTAGTCATTCAGACCTTACTGTAAAGTACTTCAGTCTAAAACATCAGGGCGCAGAGATGAAGAAAGAAAGAATTTGTGTAGACTGTTAGTATTTTAAGAGCAGGCAGGCCTGAGTGAGATGTTGACATTGGAAGGGAACCAGGGAAGACCAAAGAGAATTGGAAGAGTATCAGAGGCAAACGGCCGCTGCTTTACAGCTTTGTCCAGGCCCGAGGGAGGAGTCCTCCCCTGCCGCCGCCCTCCTCTGGCACCGGGCACCAGGGAAGCGAGCTCGAACCCTGGCCCCCATCTCCATGCGCCTTACGATGCCCTGAGCAGCGTGCTCAGCACGCGACGTACCCTCCTCCTCACAGTAACTCCAGGAAGAGCTGAAATGACTGACCCTACTCCCAGGCAAGGAAACCTGTTAAACTGAAAATCCCATAAAGGGATTGTTTTGCTGTGCTATCTATGAAACAGTCTTTTCTGTAATGAAAGAAATTGTGTGGGGCCAGTCTGTAGATGGGACGAGTACATCGGCGGCTGTTGAGGATCTGGTCTCTCACAGTTCCTCGTCTTTCCATGAAGGCTGCAGCCTCCCCGCCTCCCTAAACATTCCCACCACTGCAGCAGCAAGCCCACGACCCAAGGAGAGCGTCCCACAAAAAGAACGAGGAGGAAAGATCACTTACTGTTCTGTAGTCGTTCACCACACAAAGACCGAACATCACTTCTGTGTAATTTCCTCATCCTGAAAGTGGAAACGGTTGTTTTCTGTTACAGTGTTTCTTTTCACCACAATTCCAGCACAGGGAACAATGTGGAAGTCTTATAGCAGCCATCCAGCGTGATTCTACCTGATGACACAGCCTTCTGGTACTTCGGGAAAAGCCGCAGCCTTGGGAGACAGGACTGTGGTCCCAGTGTAGCCGCACCCTGGTGGAGGGTCCTGGAAGGTCCCTTCATGTGTCTGAATTTTGGGTTTCTCGTCTGCACTGTCATCTCATTCAGCAGGGTCCCCCCCACACCACCTTTCCTTTCTCTGTCGATTTGGAGAGAAACCTGATCAACTTCTTGTTATTTCAAAGGTTGAAGTAAACACTGAACTGTTAATCATAGTAGCAAGTAGGGTATTATAGAACCTCAACCAAAAAGACAGTACCGATAGAATAATTAATTTACATCGTGCCTTCTCAAGGAGATAATATTGTTCACAAGAGAGCAAAAGTTGGTCGGGAAGAATCGTGCACTTTTTATTTAAGAAAGCGCAGACACACAGTACATAGGTAATTATGCAGTACATCTGTGGTATTAAAATTTCACTGGGAGGTTGATTAGGAAAAATGAAACCTAAAAAAGCTCCTTGCAGGGAAAGTAATGAAAATAAGGTTGAGAAATTCTGATTTACATTAAATGTTTTCATAATTCTTTTTTTTTTATAATTTATTTATTTATTTGAGAGGGAGAGAATGAGAGAGAGAGCACGAGAGGGAAGAGGGTCAGAGGGAGAAGTAGACTCCCCGCCGAGCAGGGAGCCCGATGCGGGACTCGATCCCGGGACTCCAGGATCATGACCTGAGCCGAAGGCAGCCGCTTAACCAACTGAGCCACCCAGGCGCCCAATGTTTTCATGATTCTAATAGAAGATTTTAAAACTGAATTTTTAGAAAGGAAAAAAAGATGATACATAAAACATTTGTCATTCCATCCAAACTTCAAGAAACCTCATCTCAAATATTTAAAATATTTAACTGCCACAAAATTTAAGCAGATTTTAAAAGACCCCAAAAAGGATGTCAAGAGTTAGCTGTTGACAGGGCCAGAAATGGCTTCAAACACAGTCTTCCTAAAACTCACTTGACAAAGCTCATCTAACTGGGGACCTCTCCCTCTTTCAGAATATGGAATCCAGAGTCTCTTTGCTTCAGCACCAAGGCTTATATAACAATAAAGCCTGGAGCTGTAATGAAATTGGCTCTACAGTATCAACAATCATGTGGACCTTTCTCAAATAGATATCAACCACCCAGAAGAGAAATGCCATTGTTGCCAAGAGTAGCATAGGGGGAAGAAGCTAGATGGGGACCTGGTTTTGATATGGAAAGGAGTTTAGGAAAATGAGTACAGAAGTACAACAGCTTCACCAACATTTCTTTAATAATGTTTTTAAATGAAGTATAGGTTATAGAGAAGCCCATAAATCATAACTGAAAATTGATGCCAAGTAAACACCTAAATCAAGAAATAGAACATCATCAGTATGACCAAGAGGCCCCCTTGCGTCCCCTCTCAGTGGCTACCTGACTTGAATCCCATAGATTAGTCTTGCCTGTTTCTGAACATTACATAAATGCAGTCTTAGAGTACATATACGTGTTTGGTTGCTTTTGCTCGACGTTGTGTTTGTGAGATGCATCTTCACTGGTGCAGAAAGCAGCAGTTAATTTTTATTCTGTCTAGTGTTCTCTCATTGATCCCACCCATCATCCTCTCGGTGGACAGTTAGGTTGTTTCCAGTTGGGGCTAGTATGAATACTGCCATAATAAACATTCTCCCCTGGTGTCTCTTGGTTCATGTCTGTCTGTCTTTGTCAGGTGTCCTTCTAGGAGTGCCATTGGGTCAAAAGATAGGCATAGGTTTTTCTTTAGTAGATAGCATCCAACAGTTCTCCAAGGTGGTCGTGCCAATTCACACTTCCACCAGCCATGATTGAGAGCTCAGGACGTTCCAGGTACTTGGTATCCACAGTCTTAGTCATTAGACAGTACTCTGCGGGGTAGGTAGTGCTATTTTGTTGTGCTCTTTCTTCATTTTCCTCGTATATATTGAGGCTAAGCCCTTGTTCACACATGTATTGACCATCCAGATATACTTTCTTGTGATATGCTTGTTCAAGATCTTCCCATTTTCCCATTGGGTTTTGTCTTTTTCTTACTGATTTTAAGACTTTTTTGTATATTCTAGATATGAGGCCTTGTCAGAAATACGCATTACAAATAGCTTCTCCTGTGGCCTGACTTTTCACTCTTAAAAGGTGTCCCTCTTGGTGCATTTTGTGTCCTGCTTAAGACATCTTTGCCAAAGGACATGAAGATATTATCCTAAGCTTTCTAAAAGCTTTATTGTTTTCATAATTCACATTTAGGTTTTTGAGATGGTGTGAGGTAGGGGTCAGTCAAGGGTCCTATTTTGTTCTGTATGAATACCCAGTGCAGCCCAGTGCCATTTATCATAAGGACTACCCTTTTCCTACCGCACTACAGTGCTATCTTTGTGATAACTCAAGAGGCTGTATATGTGAGGGTCTGTTTCTAGATTCTCCGTTCTCTGCCATTTGTTGTTCTGCCCCCAGCACCACACCATCTTAATAACTGGCTTTGTAATGAATTTTGATATCTGGTAGTATGACTCCTCCAGCTTTGCTTTCCTTTGGATGCCATGGCCTTTCTTGGTCCTTTGTATTTCCATATAAAGCTGAGAATCACCTTCTAAATTTCTACCAAGCAAGCAAGCAAACAAACAAAATTTGCAGGGATCTTCACTGCGATCTAATTTGATTGGTATCGTCAAAATGCTGAGTCTTCCAACCCATGACCGTGGCATTTTTCTCTTCACGAGTTAACAGAAACAATGTTAGCAGAAACAAGGTCAAATTCAGAAGTTATTTTATCATAAACTCTCTCATTTTCTTGTTCTTTTGAAGGCCACTCAATGACAAAAATAACAACAGTGGGAATTCAGCTCTGAACAATACCACACCTAACACTCCAAGACAGAATACATCTGCTCCTGTGAGAAAGCCGGGACCTCTGCCTTCTAGCTTGGATGACTTAAAGGTGAGAATTGCAAGTAGAGTTTTTTCGCTCACAGGTACCACGGAAAGGTAAATGATTTGCCAGATTTGTCTACTGTGTGTAGATAAGTTTTCTTCAATAGACTTTACCAACATAAGATAACCTCTGTAGAGGCACTTTCTGTTTATGTCCATTAAGTTTCTTTTAAAATGACCAGTAATGATTCTCATTCATTGAGCATATACCATGTGCAGACACCAAACCAGTTCTGACTGCAGAGGCAGGTTTGTTTTTTTCTTCCCTGCTCACTGCCAAGTTTGGGAGAAGCAGGAAAAATGTAACGGTAAGAATCTGATCTCCCAGGCCAGCCTGCATGGGTTTCCACCGCAGCTCAGTCTTCGGTTATCCGTGGTAGCTCGGACCACAGTGAGTCAACCTCTCTGTGAACTAGGAATTGTAATAATAATACCAACACCTCCTGTGCAGATGAGTTGAAAGGATAAAGCACGCCCAGCTGTGTCTGGCACATGGTCAGTGTATGGCGGTTTTCATCACGATTTCAGTTTTCAGTGCGTGGACATAAATCGTTGCTGTATCGGTGGTCTTTGCAGTGCTTGGGGTCTGTAGCTGTGTGTATCTGTGGGTTAGGAAGAGACACCCTCCCGCTTGCCAGTGTGTGGTCATGGGGAGCTGACAGACCTAGGCCCTTTTCCCGTCCAAGTGTCCCAGAGATTTGTCGGAAGTCGCAGTGCTAGAGGAAGAGGTGTGACTTGTTTGTACTTGCAGGTGTCAGAACTGAAGACAGAACTGAAGCTAAGGGGTCTTCCGGTGTCAGGCACCAAACCGGACCTCATCGAGCGCCTGAAACCCTACCAGGAAATGAACAGCAGCGGCGTCGCGGCGGGGGGCGTCCTGGCGGTGCCCGCATCCGCCATAGTCACCAGTAGCCCCGACGTCACCGTGGCCCTGCCCATCACAACACTGCACAACCCTGTGTCAAGCTCGGGCTCCTCCTTCAAGGCAGAAGTGCCGCCGGCGGGCCCGGGCACCGTCTCCCACGCCGAGACCGTCAGCTCCCCTCTGCCCATCTCGCCGTCCCCCTCCGAACAGTCCAGTCTCGGGACCGAGGACACTCTCACTGAGATTATGACCATGATGTCGCCGGCGCAGTTCCTGTGCTCATCCCCTCTGCGCGTCACGGGCCCTGACGACAGCCCGAGCCCCACCAGCAGCACGCTGTCGAGTCTGGAACTGGACGCGGCTGAGAAGGACCGCAAGCTGCAGGAGAAGGAGAAGCAGATCGAGGAGCTCAAGAGGAAACTGGAACAAGAGCAGAAGCTCGTGGAAGTTCTGAAAATGCAGCTCGAGGTGGAGAAGCGAGGGCAGCGGCAGCCTCCGCTGCTGGAAGCGCAGGTCAGCGCTGCGGCCAGCCCGGCAGCCAAGTTAGACCAGAAGCACAGCGGCTCTGTCAAGGACGAGACCTCGCCCAGCGACTGCTCCGCCCCCAGGCAGCCGGGCCCGCCCGCCGGCCAGCCCCTGGCAACGGGGAGCCAGGCCCTGGCGGCCAAAAAGGCGGTAGTGATCAAGCAGGAGGTCCCCGGGGCGCAGGCGGAGCTGCAGAGCGTGGTGCCGCAGTTTTACGTGAGTTCGCAGGGACAGCCACCGCCTGCCCTTGTCGCTCGGCCTCAGGCTTTACTGACCACGCAGACGGCCCAGCTGCTGCTGCCGCTGTCCATCCCAGGCTCCAGTGTCACCTCAGTGCAGCTCCCCGTAGGCAGCCTCAAACTCCAGGTGTGAAGTGTGTCTTCTAACTCCTTTGCCTTACAGCCTGCCGAGAGTGCAAGCTTGCCTCAGCTTTCTCACAGATGCCTCCGCGCCGGGCTTCGGGGTGCCAGGACATGGAGGGCGGGGGCGTAGATTCCAATTGCAAAATGTTAATAGCTAGCACTGTTTCCCTATGGCAGAAACACACAAGCGGTGCTTTTCTACTTTCCATACCTTTTATCTTTAGTGAGCACCCTATCGCGCATGCAGGCATTTTTAAATACTAGTTACAGCATCATCAGAATAGCTAGTGTCACGGGGCACTTTCTGTGTGCAAGGCACAGCATCAAGTACTGTATTTTTTTTACTTATTTAAGTAATCCCTGCACCGAGTGTGGGACACAAACTCAAAACCCCGAGATCAGGAGTCGCACGCCCCTCCAACTGAGCCAGCTGGGTGCCCCGTGTACTTTGAAGGGCTTACTCCCTTTAGTCCCTGCTTCCTCTGGAAGGTCTAAGTGATAACATCCATTTTGAGATAGGGAAACGGAGGTTTGGTAAGTTGCTGGGTAATTCTGACTACAGAGCTTTCACTTTGACGCCCACTCCTATATTCTACCTCCTAAATGTAATTCTCAAAAGACACCAGTGAAGCGAAGATGCCAGAGGCATGTTGGGCATCTAAGGGAAATGGGACCACAAACCCAGGAGTGAGGATGTTGTTGAGAGGTGATAAAACACTGGTAGGCAAGAAACCTCCTTTTATGCCTACGTAACCCATGTATTGACCTTAGGCTCTTCTTATGTAAGGCATTTTGACAGTTTTCAACAAAATGTGTGGGCCACAAGTAAACAGAACCCATTTGGGGCAGTGCTTCTCAACTTTGACGCCCCAGACACTCTTAATGGCAGAAAGGAGTGGTCCCATACCCCTGGGGTTAGGAAGCATGACCTGAGGCCCTTGGCATGTGCAAAAATTCCAATTCCCCTGTTTAACCTTTACAGTGTCTATGAAATTGAAGGTCTACTCACTCTGTAATATTGGCTCTTCTGAACATTTTTTTTCCAACCAATTCTTCCAGGAGAGTTGATGTTCTCAGAACAAGAACTGTGTTTTATTCTGGACCTCTGTGTGTCCCAGCGCGTGGCTGACTGCCCCCAGAGGGAGCACATCCTGCAGCTTAGAAGCAGGAGTTTGGGCAGTCGGGCCTCAGAGATTTCCAGTTATTACAGTCATTACAACACCTGACCTAGTATGTGTAGAGCTCCTGTAGGCTTTTATTTCAGTGTTCCCTTTTCCCAAAATTTTCAAATGAAAATCTTAGCCACTTAAGAAACAATCAGAGCATGAAAACAACTGGTCTGGTGTTTCACTCTCTGGTTTAGAATTAAGGCTCAAATCTATGTGTTGATGAAGTGTGTATCTGTAAATAATTTCATTTCAGATATGATCCCCACATGACCTGTTATTCCACATCTCAGCTCTTTTTTTAATTTATATACATATATTTAGTAATCTCTACGCGCAACGTGGGGCTCAAACTCATGACCCTAAGATCGAGTCGCACGCTCTTCCGACTGAGCCAGCCAGGTGCCCCCACATCTAAACTCTTGATTCTGAGATTGATTTTGACAATTAAATTGATTTTTTATTTGCTTCCTAGACTCCAGCACAAGCAGGAATCCAGACTCAGCCTCAGACAGCAACTGCCACCCTGTCCTCAGGCTTAGCCCAGACTGTACCTCAGAAGCAAGACACTTTCACACCACATGTGCTCAGTCAGCCTCAGCAAGTTAGAAAGGTGGGTGAAGGCTAACAGGTGGCAGGCTGTCGCTGACGTGTGCTCTTGTCTGCTCAGCAATCCCGCAATATCCGCAAAGCAGTCTCCTCGTGGGAAGCACCTGTTCTTCTGTGTGATGTTTCTCCCATCGGGTGGGCCTCAGGTCACGTGGCCTCTGGCTCTGGATTACCCAGTTATTTGGGGAAGAGAGTTCTGTATTACTGAAAGCTAGCTCATCTTAACAGTTAAACCCCTTTTCCAAGAAAGTTTCAAAAGTATGTTTTTAATCCTCATATGTAGGATTTTCTGGGACTTAAATTTCAAATTAATTATTGGGGGGGGGGGCAGTGCTGCTCCCTGGGAAGAGAGATTTGAAGATGAAAAAGATACTTTCTGAAAGGTTTGCCTTGAGTAAGATCTTTGTATATTTAAGAGTTTGCCATCTTGCAGATTTAGAGCCAGAAGACCCAGGCCTGGTTATTCTGGTTCCCCAACTTCCTACGTGGTTGGCCTTATGCAAAATTCACTTACTTTCTCTGAGTGTTATTTTCCTCGTCTTTAAAATGACGGTGTTGGTCTAGGGCTCAGTAACTTGTGCATGTGTTCCTACCAAAAAGTTCTGATGTGAAAGCCCCAAAGTTACCAAAATTCCCTCTTAATCCAGTAGGTGGAGCTATGTGCACATCTCCTTGCGAGAAAACTTGTAAAGGCCTCAAAAATAGGTCTCACTCTTTTATTTTATAAGGGGGCAGGGGCAGAGGAAGAGGGAGAGAGAGAATCTTAAGCAGGCTCCATGTCCAGTGCGGAGCCCGACACAGGGCTCAGTCTCACAACCCTGAGATCATGACCTAAGCCGAAATCTGGAGTTGGACACTTAATCGACTGAACTACCCAGTTGCCCCAGGTCTTACTATTTTAAACCTTGAGAATTATTAGCCCCAGAATTTTAATCTTCAGCATAAAAAAACTTGGATAATGAGGTGTACCTGTAGACATGGCCCAACGTGGTGTGTACTGTCTAGGCTAAGACCACTTGAGCAAGAGACAAAAACAATGCCTGGGGTCATTGGTAGTCACATCAACTTGTGCTCTCTTCTGGAATCTGCTCTGGGAAACGCAGTGAGCCAGGACTTATAGCTGCGTATTACTTTGGGCTCAGAATAACATTTTAGTATAGTGATAAGCTTAGTGAATGTTCATATTGTCAAGACAGTTTGTTTTAGGGAGGAGAGAGCAAAACAGGATATAGACAAGATAAATAAGGGCTTATTCACTTAGTCTGAAAAAACTAGAATCAGGGGTCATTAATTCCATTTTGAAGGAAGAAATCATCGTACCAAAAAGAAGAAAATTCAGCTTTTTCAAAGGGGAGTACACTTACTTCTAGAAATTCTCACCCAGAGCAGTGGTACCGTTTGTAGGGATATATGACACACACATAAATATACTTTCCCACTTGAGAAATACATATGTATACTTACAACAGAAATATAGGGGTAAGTTTTTCTCTTTCTGAATACGTGGTATAAAGTATATTAGATCTTTTTACGAGTAAATCAGCTCTGTGAAATTCAGTTGCAAAAGTCCATAAAACCTTTGGCTCCTAATGGGAGCCAAATACACACTCAGCCATTCCACAGGAGAGAATCCTCACCGCTCACCGATAGAGCGGAAGTTACCTTCTCAGAAGGGGGCAGATTTTAAATGGGGCCTCGTAAGGATCTGCAGAAATGTTCAAGAAACTGGAAAATTGAGTGTGGCCACAGCACGTGTGGCTGTTGAGGTCGGCTAGAAAAGGAGCCAGGTGGTAGAAGGTTCGTGTGCCAGCCAGACAGGAAGGTTTTACCATGAAGGACAGAGGAGCCAGGAGTGTGGGGGCTCCATCAGGTGTGGGTGTCAAGACCGGAACTGTCGTGGAGGGCTGACGGGGGAGGGAGGCTCAGCAGGGAGGCTGTGCCAGTTTTCCAGTGATCAATAGCAAGGGCCTGGATTAGGACAGCAGAGAACAGAGACCTGATTCAGGAGGCATTCCGAAGCTGTGTGAGCGCTGAGGGGAGAAAGCAGAGGAGACTGACGGCTCCATTTACCAAAGTTTTAAAAATAAATGAAGGTAGAACCAAGAATTATTTTTCCTCAGAGACTGGAGGTGGTGGGAGGAAAGGGGAAAGTTTAGTTTGGAATATATTAAATTTGAGATGTCCCAAATTTATGTTTATAACGGTTATAAATGTGGCTGTGGCACTTGGGAGCAAGGCTGGAAAAGAGGGGTGGGTTGGGGGGTTATTAGCTTAATCGTGAACATGAAAGCCATGAGAGTAGATGAGATCACCCTGGTGAGGAACAGGAGAAATTCAGCTATCGCCTAAGAGAAAAATTACTCTGAGCAAATGCGGATTTCCCGGAAGGTGCAGTCCCCGCTGCCATCAAAGACTGGCCACTGAGTAAGGGATGATTGACGCCAGAAAATCAGGGTCAGCAAACCGTGGCCTCAGGGCCTGTCTCTGTGGGTAAAGTTTGACTGGAACCCAGTGCCACCCATTTATTTCTGGGTTGTGGAGACTGCCTTTGGGCTGCAGCAGCAGAGTGGAGCAGCTACCTTGGAGAGCCGGGGCCTGCAAGCCCTAAACTGAGTACTTGAGGGCTCTTTCCAGCAAACGTTTGCTGCCCCTTCTCCGAAGACATGGTTTTCTTTGGTAGGAAGAGCAAAAGAACACACTGAATGGAAAACACTGGTTCATTACAGGTCTTCACAACCTCGGCATCGAACACCGTTCTCCCCTACCCAAGAGCACCCGCTCCAGCAGTCCAGCAGCCCTTTGTCAGTAAGACGCCCACCAGCGTTCTGCAGTCCAGAAGTGCCCCACGTGCCTCCCTGCAGAACGGACCTACCACTTCCAGTAAGGTAATGCTGTGAGCATGGAGTACCAGCAACAGGGGTGCTTCCTGGGGTACAAGAGCATTCCAAAACCCAGCGCTTCCGCCTTGGAGGGACTGAGTATCAGTATGCATGGGACAAAACAGCCAAAATACCGTGGTGACAGTTGTTAGGGGGCAGCTTCGCTCTTACCACAGTGAAGCTGGCCCTTCCACACGAGGTGGCCCCCCGTCAGCCACACGGGTCCTAGGTCCTGAGGCTCGCGAGTTGAGGAATGCCATGATGGGGCTGCCCCATGCAGAGGGCAGAGCCCTGCCTGGCCAGGGCTTGAGGAAGCTCACTGCCCGGAGCTGACGTGTGTCTCCCTCGGTTTGCCTCAGCCCGGCTCACCCCCGCCACCCCAGCAGTGTGTCGTCCAGCACTCCCTGTTTGGGAGCCCAGTCCCCAAGACGAAAGACCCTCCCCGCTACGAGGAGGCCATCAAGCAGACGCGCAGTGCCCAGTCCTCCCTTCCAGAGGTAAGTGAGGCCAGTGGCCACGTCCACGGGCTTACATCTGGGGTGTCATCCTCACACAGACTCCCTTGTCGAAGGTGTACTTGGCCGCGAAAGAAACACAAATTTCAGAGCCAGGAACCTCCTTGGCATTTTAAATGCTATTTTTTTTTTTAATTGAAGTAGGGTCGACGTACAATATTATATTCGTTTCAGGCGTACAACACAGTGATTGGACATTTGCAGACATTATGGAATGCTCACCAGCATAAGTGTAGTTCCCATCTGTCACCGCACAGAGTTACTCCAAGATCACTGACTGTATCCCCCATGCTGTGCGTTGCGTTCATGATTTATTTTGTACCCGGACGTTTGTACCTCTTCACCCCCTCACTTATTTCACCTTCCCCCACCACTCCACCCCTCCGGCAACCACCAGGGTCTTTGTATTTTTGAGTCGGTTTCTGTTCTGTTTGTTCATTTGTTATTTTTTAGATTCCACATGTAAGTGAAATCATTTGGTATTTGTCTTTCTCTGACTTACTTCACTTAGCATAATTCTGTCTTAGTTCATGCCTACTGTCACAAATGGGAAAAATATTCTTTTTTATAGCTGAGTAATTTTCCTGTGTGTGAGTGTGTGTCGCACATCTTTATCCCTTCATCACCAGCGGACACTTGGGCTGCTACCATATCTTGGCTAGTGTAAGTAATGCTACAGTAGACGTAAGGGTGCATATATCTTTTGGAATTAATGTTTTTGTCTTCTTCAAATAAGTACCCAGAAGTGGAATTGCTGGATCACATGGTAGCTCTGTTTTTAATTTTCTGAGGACCCTCCATACTGTTGTCCACAGTGACTGCACCAGTTTGCGTTCCCACCGACAGGACCCTGCGGCTCCCTTCCTGCACATCCTCACCAACACTTGTTATCTCTTGTCTTTTTGATACCCGCCATTCTGACTGGTGCAAAGTGGTCTCTACTGGTTTTGATTTGTAGTTCCCTGATGATGAGTGATGTTGAGCATCTTTTCTAGGTCTGTTGGCCATCTGGATGTCTTCTTTGGAAAAATGTGTATTCTGCTGTTTGGGGATGGACTGTTCCATATATATCTATTAAGTCTGTCTGGTCTGATGTGTCATTCAGAGCCACTGTTCGCTTATTGATTTTCTGCCTGGAAGATCTATTAGTTGATGTAAGTGGGGTGTTAAAGTCCCCTACTATTACTGTATTACTGTCAATGTCTCTCGTTAGTCTGTTAATATTTGCTTTATATGGATAGACAGGTAGATAGATAGAGGCTCCTGTGTTAGATGCATAGATATCTGTGGTTGTTACAGCCTCTTTCTGGATTGATCCCTTTATCATTATGCAGTGCCCTTCTCTGCCTCTTGCTACAGACTTTGCTTTAAAGTCTGGCTTTCATTTTGCTTTGTTTTGTTTTGTTTTTAAATTCAGTTAACATATAGCATATTTCAGTTAAATTCAGTTGAGTTAACATATAGCGTATTATTAGTTTCAGTAGAAGTTAGTGACTCATCGGTTGCATATAACACCCAGTGCTCATTCCATCAAGTGCCCTCATGTCCATCACTGAGTAACCCTGTCTGTCATAAATATTCCTACATCAGCGGTTTTTTTTTTTTTGGCTTCCATTTGTATGGAATATGTTTTTCCATCTCTTCACTTTAAGTCTGTATGCGTCTTTAGGTCTGAAGTGAATCTCTTATAGGCAGCATATTAGATAAGTCTTAAGTTTTTCCATCCATCTGGGAACCCTGTGTCTTTTGATTGGAGCAGTTAGTCTGTTTATATTTAAAGTGATAGGTAATTACTGCCATTTTTTAAAATTGTTTCTGGTTGTTTTTGTGTTTCTTTTCATAATTCTTCTTTTGCTTTCTTTCTTTGTGATTAGATAACTTTCTTTGATGTTATACTTGGATTCCTTTCTCTTTATTTTTTGTATATTATAGGTTTTTTGCTTTGTGGTTACCATGAGGTTCACACATAATATCCTATCTATAGTACGGTATTTTAAGTTGATAGTTGCTTAAGTCAAACACATTCTAGAATTCTGTACTACGTTTTTGCTCCCCTTTTTATGTATATGATGTCATATTTTACATCTTTTTTAGTTTGTGAATTCCTTAACTAATTATTGTAGATACAACTAATTTTACTACTTTTGTCCTTCAGTCTTCATACTAGTTTTATAAGTGATTGATTTACCTTAACTATACATTTGCTTTTACCAGTGAAACTTTTTCCTTTCATAATTTTCTTCTAGTTTTGGCCTTTTCTGCTTAAAGAAGTTCCTTTAACATTTCTTGTAAGGCCACTTTAGTGGTCACTCCTTTGACTTCTCTTGGCCTGAGCAACTCTTTATATTTCCCTCAATTCTGAACGATAGCCTTGCTGAGTAGAGTATTCTTGGTTGTAGATTTTTCCCTTTCACCACTTTGAATATAGTATGCCTCTCCCTTCTGGCAAAGTTCCTGCTGAAAACTAAGACTCAGCTTTCCTTGTACATAACTAGTTGCCTTTCTCTTGCTGCTTTTTAGAGTCTCTCTTTATATTTTGACATTTTGATTATTATGTGGGCGTCCTTGGGTTCATCTTGTTTGAAGCTATCTGTGCTTCCTAGACCTGGCTGGCTGTTTCCTTCTGCAGGTTGGGGAAGTTTTCAGCTATTATTTCTTCACATAAGTTTTCTGGGTCTTTCTCTCTCTCTTTCTCTTCTCCTTCAGGGACACTTATAATGCAAATGTCAGTACACTTGTCCCAGAGGTCTCTTAACCTAGCCTCATTTTTTTCTCTTCTTTTTTTTCTTTTGGCTGTTCTGTTTGGATGATTTCCACTACCCTGTCTTTCAGATCTCTCATCTGTTCTCCTGCATCCTTTAATCTGCTGTTGATTCTCTCTTGTATATTTTTCAGTTCATTTATTTTATTCTTAGCTTTGGTTCTTTTTTATATTTTCTGTTTCTTTGTGTAAGTTCTGAGTTCACCCACTCTTCTCTCAGATCCAGTGAGCATCTTTATGACCATTACTTTGAATTCTTTATCAGGAAGATTGCTTATCTCTGTTTCATGTAGTCCTTTTTCTGAGATTTTGTGTTGTTCTTTCATTTGGAACATATTCCTCTGTCTCCTCATTTTGTCTGACTCTGGGTTTATTTCTGTGTATTAGGTAGGCCAGCTACATCTCCTGGTCTTAAAAGTAGTGGCCTTGTATAGAGGGTGTCCTGTGAGGCCCAGGAATGCAGTCCCCCCTGCTCACCAGAACCAGGCCCTCCAGGGGTGTCCTCTGTCTGGACTGTGTGCACTCCGCTTCTGTTCTGGGCCGAGACGTCTGTGGGTGTGCTGGTGGGCCAGGCAAGCAGTGCTAGCAAGATAAGGATGGATGGACAGTGTCAGAGCTGGCTCCCACCAGTATTTACACTCATACACAGAGTTCCCGCAGATCCCGGCTCTCCCAGCACATGCCCTAAAAAGTAAGTCTCCTACGCATATAACCCAGACACTTTCCAAACTGCCGCTTCTGTGCTGGGTCTCAGACCGAGTGATAAAATGCACTGGCCCTTTAAGAGCAGAATCTCAGTTCCCTAGAGCCTTCTGGCTCCGGCCCCACTGATTTTCAAAGCCAGAGGTTTTGGGGGCTCATCTGCCCATTGCAGATCCCCAGGGTGGGGCTGCCCACTGTGGGGCTTGATCCCCTTGCTCCTCATGGAGGACTTCCACGCTCGTGGGTGATACAGATCACCGTGCCAGGGGTGGTTCTTGACCACTTCCCTGCCCCTCCTTCCCTTCCCTGTGTGGCCTTCACTATATCTTTAGTTGTGGGAGAGAGAGGTTCTGTTAGTCTTCAGGTCATTTTCAGAGTGAGTCTCACTATATTTAGTTACATACTTGATGTGTCCATGGGAAGTGAGCTCAGGACCCTCCCACTCTGCCATTTCCCATGCTTCTCCTATAAATGCTACTTTAAACCCAAACACCAGGCACTGGGAAGACTCCCAGACAGCTCTGGCAGCTGTGTAACCTGCACTTCCTACTTACTCAGACTCAGGGTTTTCCTTTTAACTTCTCCTTGGGGGATGGGTCACGTTAAGGATAGATGTGATGATGGCCAGGGCATGTATTTTATACAGGTCTCTCTGTTCTTCTCTTTTTATTCAAGTATAATTAACATACAGTGTTAGATTAGTTTCAGGTGTACAATATAGTGATTCAGTAATTCTATACATTTCTCAGTGCTCATCCCCTTTATTTCACCCATTCCCCGACTGACCTCCCCTCTGGCAACCACCAGTTCTCTGTATTTAAGAGTCTGGTATTTTGATCGTCTCTGTTTTGTTTGTTTTGTTTCTTAAATTCCACATATGAGTGAAATCATTTTGTATTTGTCTTTCTCTGCCTGACCTCACTTAGCATTATACCCTGTATGTCCATCCATGTTGTTGCAAATGGCAAGAGCTTATTCGTTTTTAAGGCTGAGTAGTATTCCATTGTGTATATATACACCACAACTTCTTTATCCATTCGTCTATGGATGGACGCTTGGGTTGCTTCCATCGTTTAGCTATTGTAAATAATGCTGCAGTAAACATAGGGGTGCATATCTCTTTTTAAATTAGTGTTTTTGTTTTCTTTGCATAAATTCCCTGTACTGAGATTACTGGATCATAAAGTAATTCTATTTTTAATTTTTTTAGGAACCCCCATAATGATTTCTGCAATGGCTGCACAGTTTGCATTCTCACCCACAGTGCACCAGGGTTCGTTTTTCTCCACATCCTTATCAACACTTGTTATTTCTTGTGTTTTTGATTTTAGCTATTCTGACAAGTGTGAGGTGATAGCTCCTTGTGGTTTTGATTTGCATTTCCCAGATGACGAGTGATGTTGAACATCTTTTCATGTGTCTATTGGCCATCTATGTGTCTTCTTCAGAGAAATTGGGGGTTTTTTTGGTATTGAGTTGTGTAAGTTCTTTATATATTCTGCAAATATATACATATATCAGATATATCATTTGCAGATATCTTCTCCCGTTCAGTAAGTTGCCTCTTTGCTTTGTTCATGGTTTCCTTTGCTTTGCAGAAGCTTTTTACCTTGGGTGTAGCCCCGAGAGTTTAATTTTGTTTTTGTTTCCCTTGCCAGAGGAGACATATATTCAAAAATGTTTCTGTGACTGATATTCAAGAAATTATTGCCTATGTTTTCTTCTAGGACTTTCGTGGTTTCAGGTCTCACATTTAGGTCCTTAATCATTTTGAGTTTATTTTTGTGCATGGTGTAAAAAAGGCCTCCAGTTTCCCCAACACTGTTTCAGTGACTGTGTTTACTCCATTGTATATTCTTGCTTCCTTTGTCATAGATTAACTGACCATAGAAGAATGGGTTTATTTCTGGACTCTCTTTTGTTTCATTGATCTATGTGTCTCTATTTCTGCCAGTGTAATACTGTTCTGATTACTACAGATTTTTATCTTGAAAACTGGGATTGTGATGCTTCCAACTTCGTCCTTCTTTTTCAAGATTGCCTTGGCTCTTTGGGTTCTTTGGTGGTTCCATGCAAATTTTAGGATTGTTTGCTCTGGTTCTATGGAAATTTGGTATTTTGACTGAGATTGCATTAAATCTGTAGATCGCTTTGTGTAGTGTGAACATTTTCACAATACTGGTTCTTCCAATCCATAAACATGGAATATCTTTCCACTTGTTTATGTCATCTTCAGTTTCTTTCACCAGTGTTTCATAGTTTTCAGACTGTAGGTCTTTTACCTCCTTGGTTAAGTTTATCCCTAGGTATTTAACTCTTTTTGGCACAGTTGTAAATGGGATTGTTTTCTTAATGTCTCTTCTTGCTACTTCATTATTACTGTATAGAAATGCAACAGATTTCTATATATTAACTTTGTATCCTGTGACTTTACTGAATTCATTATCAGTTCTGGTAGTTTTTTGGTGGAGTCCTTACTGTTTTTTATATATAATATCATGTCATCTGCAAATAGAAGTTTTACTTCTTCCTTTTCAGTTTGGATACCTTTTATTTCTTTCTGTTGTCTGATTACTGTGTCCAGGACTTACAGTGCTATGTTGAATAAAAGTGGTGAGAGTGGACATCCTTGAATTGTTCCTGATCTTAGAGGAAAAGCTGTTTCTCACCATTGAATATGGTGTTTTTCATATATGGCCTTTATGATGTTGACGTATGTTCCCTCTAAATCTTTGTTAAGTTTTTATCATAAATGGATGTTGTACCTTACCAAATTTTTCTGCATCAATTGAGATGATCATATGGTTCTTATCCTTTCTCTTATTGATGTGATGTATCACATTGATTGATTTGCAAGTATTGAATCACCCTTTCATCCCAGGAATAAAAACCACTTGTTCCTGGTGAATGATCTTTTTCATTATTGTTGAATTAGGTTTGCTAATATTTTGTTGAGGATTCTTGCATCTATGTTCATCAGAGACACTGGCCTCTTTTTCTTGTAGTGTCTTTATTTGGTTTTGGTATCAGGGTAATGCTGGACTTGTAGAATAAATTTCGAAGCTTCTATGCATCTGTGTTCATCAGAAGACACTGGTCTTCTTTTTCCTGTAGTGTCTTTATTTGGTTTTGGTATCAGGGTAATGCTGGACTTGTAGAATAAATTTCGAAGCTTTCCTTCCTTTTCTATTTTGGATTAGTTTGAAAAGAATAGGTATTAACTCATCTTTAAATGTTTGGTAGAATTCACCTGTGAAGCCATCTGGTCCTGGACTTCTGTTGCGAGTTTTTTTATTACTTAATTTGATTTCTTTGCTAGTAATCAGTCTGTTCAGATTTTCTATTTCTTCCTCATTCACTTTGGGAAAGTGATATGTTTCTAGGAATTCATCCATTTCTTCTAGGTTGTCCAATTTGTTAGCATATAATTTTTCATAGTATTTTATTGTACTCTTTTGTATTTCTGTGGTGTTACTTCTCCTCCTTCATTTCTGACTTTATTTTTTTGAGTCCTCCTTTTTTGATGAGTTTAGCTAAAGGTTTATCAATTTTGTTGGTGTTTTCATAGAAACAGCTCCTGGTTTCACTGATCTATTCCAGTGTGGTTATTTTTAGTCTCTGTTTCATTTATTTCTGCTCTAATCTTTATTATTTCCTTCTTTCTACTGGCTGTGGGCTTTGTTTGTTCTTTTTCTATCTCTTTCAGGTGTAAGACTGTTTGAGACTTTTCCTTGCCTCTTGAGGTAGGCCTGTATTGCTATAATCTTCCCTCTTAGAACAGCTTTTGCTGCATCCCAAAGATTTTGGACCATTATGTTTTCATTTTCATTTGTCTCTGTTTATTTTTTGTTTCCTCTTTGATTTGTTGGTTGACCCATTTATTGTTTAGTAGCATGTTATTTAGCCTCCACATATGGGTGTTCCTTCCAGATTTTTTCTTGTGACTAATTTTTAGTTTCGTACCGTTGTGGTTGGAAAAGATACATGATAGGATTTCGGTCTTTTTTAATTTATGGAGACTTGTCTAACATGTGATCTATTCTGGAGAAAGTTCCACTTGTACTTGAAAAGAATGTGAAATGGTTTATCTTTATATACTTTAAGTATATATATACTTAAGTTACATAGTTGCACTGATGTGGCTGTATATATATAATATATATATATACTTTAAGTTCATCTGGTCCGGTGTATCATTCAAAGCCACTATTTCCTTGTTTTTTGTCTGGATGATCTATCCATTGATGTAAATGGGGTGTTAAAGTCCCCTTCTGTTATGTACTACTGTCAGTTTCTTCCTTTGCGTCTGTTAATCGTTGCTTTCCATGTTTCGGTGCTCCCGTGTTGGGTGTGTAACTATGTACAACTGCTATATCCCCTTATTCGATTGTTCCCTTTATCATTATGTAGTGTCCTTTGTCTTAAAGTCTGTTTTGTCTGATAGAATAAGTATTGCTATGCCAGCTTTCTGTTCACTTCCATTTGCATGGTAAATGCTTTTTCATCCCTTCACTTGCAATCTGCATGTGTCTTTAGGTCTGAAGTGAGTCTCCTGTAGGCAGCATATAGATGGATGTTGCTTTTTGTATCCATTCAGTCACCCTGTGTCTTTTGATTGGAACACTTCGTCCATTTACATTCAAACTAATTATTGATGGGTATGGACCTATTTCCATTTTGTTACTTGTTTTATGGTTGGTTTTGTATTTTTTCCCTGTTCCTTTCCTGTCTTGCCCTCTTTCCTGGTGGTTTGATGTCTTTCTTGAGTGATATCCTTGGATTCCTTTCTCTTTCTTTTTTGCATATCTATTACCAGTTTTTGATTTGTGATTACCATTACGTTGACAGATAACATCCTATGCATATAGCAAATATATATTAAGTTGATGGTCGTTTAAGTTTGCCCCCATTCTAAAAGCACTAAAAGTTTTTACTCCTTCCCCCCTGCACATTTTATGTATATGATGTCATACTTTACATCCTTTTATTTTGTGAATCCCTTGACTGATTTTTATAGGTATAATTGATTTTACTGCTTTTGTGCTTTAACCTTCATACTGGGTTTTATATGATTAATCTACTACTTTTATTATGTTTATATTTACCTGTGAAATTTTTTCCTTTCCTAATTTTCTTCCTCCTAATGATGGCCCTTTCTTTCCAAAGAATTCCCTTTAATGTTTCTTGTAAATCTGGTTTAGTGGTGTTGAAGTCCTTTACGTTTTGTTTGGGAAACTGTTTTTCTCTCCTTCAACTCTGAATGATATCCTTGCTGGGTAGAGTATTCTTGGAGGTTTTTTTCCATTTAGCACTTTGAATATATCATACCACTCCCTTCTGGCCTGTAAGGTTTATGCTGAAAAATGAGCTGATAGCCATATGGGGTTTCCTTTGCACATGGTGGTTTTCTCTTGGTGCTTTCAAAACTCTATCACTGCCTTTTGCCGTTTTAATTATTATGTGTCTTAGCATGGACCTTCTTGGGTTTATCTTCTTTGGGGCTCACTGTGCCTCCTAGATTTGTATGTCTGTTTCCTTCCCCAGATTAAGGAAGTTTTTAGCTATTACTTCTTTAGATAAGTTTTGTGCTCCCTTTTTTCTCTTCTCTCCTTCTGGGATCCTGATAATGTGAATATTGTTACGCTTAATGGTGTTGCTGAGTTCCCTTCACCTGTTCTCATTTCCTTTTCTTATTTCATTGTTGTTCAGCGTGGTTGCTTTCCATTACTCTGTCTTCCAGCTGACTGATCCTTCTGCTTCCTCTCATCTATGGTTGATTCACTCTTGTAGATTTTTAATTTCATTTATTGAGTTCTTCATCTCTGGTTCTTTTTTATATTTGGGGATACATTCCTCTGTCTCCTCATTTTGTCTAAATCTGTTTGTTTCTACATACTAGGAAAGTCAGCTACATCTCCTGCTCTTGAAAGCAGTGACCTCATGAAGAAGAGGTCCCGTAGTGCCCTGTAGTACCATGTGTCCTGCTCACCAGAAGTAGCAGCTTCAGGGGTGTCTCTGACGTGTGTTGCATGCACCCTACTACTGTTCTGGCTGAGCCGTGTTTGCCTTCAGTCCAGTTGGCTACAGTGACCCACTTTGCCTGTTGTGGCAGGGTTTGGTCTCTGTGCTGCCTTGGTCTTGTAGTTGGATGAGACCAGATCCCTGCCTTCAGCCCGTTTGCCAGGGCTACGTTTGGACCAACCGGCAGGGCACTCTCCCTGCCTTGTCTCCGAGAGCCTTTTGTTGGTGGGTCAGCAGTCAGATCAGATGTCTGCTCCAAGCCCGCTGCTGGGGCTCCAGTAGAATCAGTGTGTGTGGTGATCCTCCCCTCTGCCCAGGGCAGGAGTCACTTTGGAGTGGAGCCGGTCCCCACCAAGGCTGCTTAAAGTAAGGCAGGTTGGATGGTGTGAGTGCCCAGGAGAACACACAGCAGGGTGTGGTTATTAGCAAGGTAGGTGGAGGGTGTTTGCACTGGTTCCTGCAAGTGTCAGGAGTCTAGGCTCAGGCAGAGGAGGAATGGTGCCCCCCCCACCGGTGTCCCCCAGCTCTTTCACTCTTGCCAAAGTCTCCCAAAGACCACTGCCTCTCCAACACATGATTAGTAAATAAATCTTCCCTTATATCCCAGGTGCTTTTCAAACTGCTGCATCTCAGCGGGGTTGTTTGTTTGGCTAGGTCTTGAAGGGTGGGACTCAGTTTCCTATTACCATCCAGCTCTCCCAGAGCTAAGCCCACTGATTTTTAAAGTACCCAGAGTTAAGCCCCATTGGTTTCCAAAGCTTCTCAGTTCAGGTCCCCCATGGCCGGAGTGCCTGATGGAGGGTCCGCTCCCTTCTCTGTGCTTGTGGTATCCTCCTCATTTGTGGCTAGTCGCACCATCCCTACTGCATCTCTGGCTCTCCTGCTCTTCTCCATGTATCCCCCTCTCTATCATTAACTGTGGAAAGTGTGTGGTGCCAGTCTTCAGGTCATTTTCATAGTTGCACTGATGTAGCTGTTATCTAGGTGTGGCCGTGGGACCAGGTGAGCTTAGGATCCTCCTACTCCACCATCTTCCCAGAAGTCCTCTGCAGGTCCCTCTTTTCTAAAGCCACCATTTGTCAGGGTGGCATAAAACTGACCTTGCACCTGGCTGGCCATCAAGACAGCTCAGCACCTACACCTGCCTTGTCCTGCTTCATCTCACTCTCATCCGCAGCACCCCCTGCTCCAGCACACCAGCTCACGCAGGCAACTTTGCTAGTATGTTGAGCAAATGCACTCTGAAGGAGACAGGCCTGCAGTGCTCCTGACTTCACTATGTACTGATACACAAGGTGCGCAAGGTGCTTACCTGTCCTCTGAGCCGGCCTTGTTGCTCCCTATTCCAAGAGATGGGAATAGAGCTCTTGTCTGTAAAGGCATCTGGCCTATGGTGGGTGCCCAACAACAGTAACCTTGTCATACCTTACCCTAAACCTTTCCCCTGGTCTCCCTACCCATCTAAACTGAAACTCAGGTAAGTTTCAAGAAAGAACCCCTGACACACAGAGGATGCAATGGGTGAGCCTCATCCCACTCTGGGGGTACTGAAAGTAGATGACAAGCTAGAGCAGGTCAGAGTAAGACTGTTTAGTATCGCAGCAAATAGCAGGGCTGTCAGCCTAGCTGTGCCGGCGCCCCTGGCCGCCACGTTCTGTGGGGTGACTCGATGTGGCCTGATGCGTCACACGCCACCAAGAGCTGTCAACACTTTTTGCAGCAGGCACCAACCAAGCCACTGCCCTCAACCAGGGAGTGAGTGTCATCCTGACCTACCTGGTTGCCTCGATGAGCAGCCGCAGCAAGTGCTCGGGACCAGGCAGCAGTGTCCGGTTGGGCGCACTCACAAAGGCAGTGCAGGGGGGTTTAGGGCGGACTGCCTCCCTGAGGGAGTAGACGGTTGCCATGCGCTTCACACCAAAGGAGCAGAACCGTGGGAGTTGCAAAAGGTCTCTTCAGTTCCGTCCTCAGCAGGGGCTCTTCTCTGTGAGGGAAAAACCACATTTCAGAAATAGTTGTCAACATTTACACAAAGAATGGGGACAGATGTTGCTGGACTAGACCGGCCTCCCCCGTTGGCACATTAACAAGTGATGTCTGTTCTCCTCACCGAGGGACAGAGGTGAGTGAAAGGCAAAGAGCTTAAGCTGCAGTTTTTAAGAGAATGAAGAGGTAGCACTCATCCTTCCTAACCTGGTGCTCATGTCTAGGTCAATATAGCCTGCTCACTTGATACGTGTAACAACGACAAAGAATGATTACTTCACTTTAACCTAAGACAGCTGGTCGGAATCCCTGCCATTTATCCGTCTCTGGTTCATGTTTATAGACTGAGGGAGCCCAGCTCTACATCAGTGTCTGATATTCTTTATACCCCATTAAGCATCAAACTCCGAGCATCCTGAGGTTTTTCAAATACCTTTACTCAGACTTCCAATTCCACTATTGGCAGAGGCAGTCTTCCACAGGTAACAGCTGTACGGCCTGGCAGTAACACGAAGGCATTGAAGAATGAATAGATGCAGTCACAGTCTGGTGAGGAGTCCACACTCAGAGGAAGGCCGACAGACAGCACGAGTTCCCTCTTTATGCTGCTTTTACTCGGGGGTCAAGCTAAGTGGGAAAGTTACTGGTAGAAAAACCATAGCCTTTATGCCCCAGGAAGTCAGAGAGCCTAGTTGAGAGCAACCCAGAAAGGGAAAGAACTAGAGGGGAGATCCCCAAATCCTGTCTGTCCACATCTCCAGCTAACCCCCTAAGCCACAGAGGCATTGAGTGGTCATAGAAGCTGAGCTAAAGATAAAAGATGGGAGCTGTGCTTGGAACTTCTGCCTAAGAAACATTTTGAAGGTCAAGTCCAACCAAGTTAATTGCCTGCTAAAACAAAAGAAACCACTCATCTGAGAAAAATAACAGAATGCAGAGGCTTCACAATTTGATATTCATAATAGCCATTCATAACATGCAATGTGCAAATAAGGAAGAAAATGCAACCCTATCTCAAGGGCAAAAGGCAGTCAGCCAAGACCAACTCCAGCTAATCCAGGTGTTAGAACCTGCAGATAAGGATTTTAAAACAACTATTATAATTATCAATGATGTAAAGGAAAATAGATTTCATAATGAATGAAAAATAGCAAATATAGAAATGAGGAATGATTTTTTTAATGAGATGGAAATAATAAAAATCTCTAAAATAAAAAAAATTATAGATGGTCTTCACAAAATGGAGAGGACAGTGAAAAAGGTAAAAAGATAGGTAAAAGGTAAAAAGTTAGTGAACTTGTAAATCAATAGAATTTATCCACTCTGAATAACAAAGAAAAGATTTTTTTAAGGAGAAGAGAACCTCAGAGACATGTTATTTAATATCGAATAGTCTAAGATGGTTATGATAGGACTCTGAGAAGAGAATGAGGCAGGTAAAATATTCTAAGAAATAATGGTCAGATTTTTCACAGATGTCATGAAAGACAAGTTTATAACTTTGAGTTGCTCAGTGAACACCAAGCAGGAGAAACAGAAGGCCTAGTCATATCATAGTCAAATTATTGAAAGCCAAATATTAAAGAAAGAGCAGATCTTGAAAGCATCAAGAGAAAAGCAACACAATGCACACAGGATAACAACAATTTGTTTTATGATTGACTTTTCATCAGAAACTAAAGTCAGAAAACAGTGGAACAATGTCTTTAAAATTCTTAGTAGGGAGGAAGAGACTGTCACACCAGCATTCTCTATCAAGTAAAAATGTCCTTTAAGAATGAAAGTGAACTGGGCGCCTGGGTGGCTCAGTTGGTTAAGCGACTGCCTTCGGCTCAGGTCATGATCCTGGAGTCCCGGGATCGAGTCCCACATCAGGCTCCCTGCTCAGCAGGGAGTCTGCTTCTCCCTCTGACCCTCCCCTCTCTCATGCTCTCTCTCTCTCATTCTCTCTCTCAAATAGATAAATAAAATCTTAAAAAAAAAAAAAAAGAATGAAAGTGAACTAAAGATATTTTCCGATAAAGAAAAAATAAGAATTCATCACCAAAAACCTATACTGTAAAAAATAAAATACCTAATAAAAGATGGAAGAAGTGGATCTTTATGTTTACAGGGGTTTTATATTTTATACACAATGGTACAACATGAAATAACCTATGAAAAATTAAGGATGTATATTGTGTGCCTACAGTAGCAACTAAAGTAGTACAGCTTCTTTAAAACAGAAAGATTGTTAGAATTCCAAAAATAAATCAAATGAATATATATATTTATTTACTTACTTACTTGCTTAAAGGACAAGAACCTTAGGAGGAACAACAGGGCAAATCAAAACAAAATGGTAAACCCAAACTTAACCCTATCACTGATTGCACAAGACATGCCAGTGGAGTAAACGATACAATTAAAATGCAGAAATTATCAGAATGACTAAAAACAGATTCAACTAACTCTATTTTAAGATGTCTGCAGTTCCTCCCTAAGCTGGACTGAGTGACTCACTTATAATAGAATGGGCAAAAGTGATGGTGTTGGACTTCTGATACTAGTTCATAAGCGGCATGCCTCTCCTGCCTTGCTCTTTCTTGGATGCTGGCTCTGGAGAAGGGCAGCTGTCATACCACGGGGACCGTCCTGCAGCACCCTGGAGAGGCCCATGTGAAGGGAAACTGAGGCCTCCCATCAATAACCAGGACCAATTGGCCAGTCATGTAATGAGCTGTCTCCGTAAGGACATTCTCCAGCGAAGCCTGAAGATGGATGGCTATAGCCTTGTCCACATCTTGTCTACATCCCCATGAAAGACGCCAAGCCAGAACTACCCATCTAAACTACTGCTAAATTCCTGACCCACAGAAACTGAGAAAATAACTCTTAAGCCACTAAACTCGTTAATGTGTAATACAATAGAGAACTAATGCATGCACCTATAAGAGTCATACTTTTTTTTTTCCACTGATACAAATTTTTTAAAGATTTTATTTATCTGTTTATTTGAGAGAGTGCAAAAGCAATCACCGAGGGAGAAGGAGAAGCAAACTCGCCGCTGAGCAGGGAGTCTGATGCGGGGCTCGAACCCAGGACCCTGAGATCATGACCTGAGCTGAAGGCAGATGCTTAACTGAGCCACCCAGGCGCCCCTAGTTGATATAAATTTGTATTTTTTAAGTTTTTATTTAAATTCCAGTTAACACGCAATGTAGTATTAGTTTCAGATGCACAACATAGTGATTCAGCACTTCCATACATCACCCTGTGCTCATCACAACAAGTGCATTCCTTCATCCCCATTGCCTATTTCAGCCATCACCCCACCCACCCCCTCTTGTGGTGATCACCAGTTTGTTCTCTATAGCTAAGACTCTGTTTCTTGGTTTGAAGAAACATACTTTAAATACAAAGACACATGTTGAAAGTAAGTAATTGGAAAAAGATACAGCATGCAAACAAACAGTATGCCTAAGTCTGGAGTAGGCAAACGATTAGAACAGATACTTCACCAAAAAAAGATACACAGATGGCAAACAAGCACATGAAAAGATGTTCAACATTATGCATCATTAGGAAAATGCACATTGAAACCACAGTGCAATACCACTACACACCTAGCAGATGCCTAAAATTAAAATGACTGACCATACCAAGTGTTGACGAGAATGTGGAGCGACTGGAAATACCATACATTGCTGGTGGAAATGGAAAAATATGATCACTTTGCAAAACCACCATTTCTTAATAGCTACCCTATGATTCCAGCATGCCCCTCCTTGATATTTACCCAGTACAGAGATTTGTAACAAATGTCCACAGCATCTTTCTAACAGCCAAAAAATGGAAACAACCAAAACAAACCTCCTGAGCAATAAAAATATTCCTAAGGTCTCCTCTCCAACATGGATAAATCTCAGAATTACTATGTTAAATGAAAGAAGCCTCCTCCACTACCAAAAATACACATACTGTATGGATTCGTTGCTATAAAACTCAAGGAAATGTAAAGTCCTCTATCATCAAAAAAGGCCATCACTGGGTTGTCTGGAGATGAGAGAACTATGACAAAAGGCCAGGGAGGAAACTTGCAAGGCAATGGGTAGGTTTGCTACCTTGATTTTGTTGACAGTATTACGGGTGTATACAGATGTCAAAGCTTAACAGACTGAGCCCTCTACATAAGTGTAGTTGATTGGAGGTCAGCTAACTCTCAGGAAAGCTGAAAAAATACAGTATGATCACCTTTATACATACCTTACATTTTTACCTACATGCAAATGAATAAAGTATTTTTAAAAACAAGTATTAGCAGCCTCTCAAAATGCAGTGGTAAAAAGGGAAATGTACAGGTCAGCTGATCTATGTTATTGGCCCCATTCTTGCTGTCAGCTCATCAGCTGTGACACACTGGGTAAACGGCTTAATGTCTCTGGTGACCTCAGTGTTCTCAAAATTATCAAATGATAGAGTAGCACTAGATGTTCTGTAAGGTTGCTCAGAGCTCCCAATTAGATACTCTTTCCACGCCTGTAGGAAAGAAGGCTAATCTCTATTCTCCTTTGTTGTAGATTTCCAATGCACACAGCCAGCAGATGGACGACCTCTTTGATATCCTCATTAAGAGTGGAGGTAGGTCACAAGTCACATCACACCCTGAGTAACCTTTTATGACAAGTGTATGAACATTTTCCTTTAGAGTTCACAGGCTATCTTGGAGTAGTGAGAAACGTAGTCTAATTCCAACCAAGTTTACTGTTTTCAATATGTTCAATTAGGACATTAAAACAACTTATAAATGGAGGAAAAGTCACTGTTTCAGCTTAAAACAATAACATAATGTTAGATTTTTTCCATAGATCTATGCCTGCTGAAAACAACACACCATCTCAAAATAGCCAAGTAGAGCCAAATTTAAATTCCACTTTGAAAAACTTCAAAACCTGTCCCATACATAGGTGATTGTGAGGGGATAAAAGCACTCGGCTGCACACACTAATGTTGTAACAACCACGTTACGTAGCACAGGCCCTAGTAGCTTGGTGAAAATTTAAAGGCAGTTTTAAAGCACTTTCTACATGTAATTGAAAATCTTAGACTTTATAGTGTATCATCTTAAAAAGGGATAAAGAATATTAACCACACACACACACAAAATCAAGGATATCTCTACCTCAGCAAAAGTATCTTTCAAAATAAGTATAAAAATCAGTATTTTAAAATTGAAAACTCTGTTTTGGAATAAAGTATTCTTAAGTTACCTTGATGAAAGGAGTTTTATTTAGATTTTTAAACAATGGTCAAAATTTCTCCGTTCATAGCAGGTACTATTTGGTTTTGAAGACACAAGGAAATTCTTGATGTTTAATTATAGCTCTACACGTGCAGATAGTTTTTTTTCTAAGAACTACACTGGCCTCGCAAAATAACTTATGATATATCTATGCTATGGAAGTAAATGTTTCACGGCCTGATTTTAAGGTTTTGTTTTTTTTTAAATGCATTTTGCCAAACCTGGTGAAAATAAAGACTTTCTCATTGATTAAAGGGAGTAATTTTTACAACCTAAACTTAAGAAATTAAAATGTGACAAAGTCATCAAGTGAGTTATTTTCTATAAGGAGTTTTTTTTTAATGGCCAAGTATCCAATGAGGACGTTATATTATTGTGAACTAATACCAATGATAATGAAAACAGAGATTTAAAGAGTTGATTCTGAGACTGGTTACCTAGCACTGTCAGCTTTCAGAACAATTCTAGAGCTGACTACAGGAAATAACAAACTATACTCAAGACGCACGCAGGGAGAAGAATCAGTCCACACGGTCGACACAGTGCACATGGTCAGTCCACACGGTCGACAACTCACTCGTAGGAGTCAGAGTGTTTCTGCATCCCAGTCACTGAGTTCCCACAACTCTTAGCAGATCCATTTCTCCTCCCATATTTGCATAGAAATGAAACCAATGAAATACCCATAAGAAAGTAAAAAAGAAACTTTATCCAAATAAATGTATCTAAATGAACGCTGGTATCTAGAGCAGATGGTGCATTCACTTTCTACTTGATCTGGCAAGGAAGAACTCATCATTAGTGCTCATTAATACATCTGCCAGATCTTTACCATTTTAGGTAAACTCAGAAAACAAGACAAAATGGTCAGAAAAATAAGGTAAAGAAGGTCAGAGGAGCTGTGGCTATCTTTAAGTCGGGGATAAAATAAGATGGCTTTGTATCTCTGTAGAACTTTATGCAGAACATGTATGGCTGAACTGGGCACACAGTTCAACTGTAACAGTAATAGGAAAAAGAATATAATTAGATCTGTCATGATATTCAGAATGTACTTCGTGTCTGCACAAACGGGACATACCTTTTGACTTTAAGGGTGGCGACCACAGTGATGGCAGATCCATGGTAACCTTTCTGAAGCCTGAAGTAACTGAGAACAAGGACCCAAAGATCAAATACTCAAATCCACCGACTCCTACCTAGTGGCACATAACTGCGTGTGATGCTTACCACTCTTACTAAAAAATATAGCATATCAGAATGTTATAAATTTAAATGATTGTTCAACTAAAATGAGCCATCACCCTCTAGGTTACCAAGGAGCATACCTGACCAACAGCATTTTCTTCCTCCTACCCCTACGATGGTCTATGTCTAAGTCCCCACAAAATAGTTAAACAACTGTCCTGGTAATTGATAGAAATGTTTCAAGAGTAGTAAATCATTCCTTACTGATCACTTCCATTATTTTGCACAGAGATTTCCCTCCCTATCAAAGAAGAGCCTTCACCTATTTCCAAAATGAGACCAGTGACAGCCAGCATCACCACAATGCCAGTCAATACAGTGGTGTCCCGGCCACCACCCCAAGTCCAGATGGCACCACCCATCTCCTTAGAACCCATGAGCAGTTTATCTGCCAGCTTAGAGAACCAGCTAGAAGCTTTCTTGGATGGAACTTTACCTTCGGCCAACGAAATTGCTCCACTACAAAGCAGCAGTGACGACAGGGAGCCCTTCTCTCTGATCGAGGACCTCCAGAACGATCTGCTGAGTCACTCAAGTGTGCTGGACCACTCACACTCCCCCATGGAGACTTCAGAGGCCCAGTTTGCTGCCAGCACCCCATGTCTGTCACTTGACCTTTCGGACTCAAACTTGGACAACATGGAGTGGCTGGACATTACCATGCCTAACACGTCAGGACTCACTCCCCTCAGCACGCCCGCTCCCAGCATGTTCTCCGCTGACTTTCTAGATCCACAGGACCTGCCCTTGCCGTGGGACTAACGTCACAGATTGTCCTTCGAGTCCATGACGTTTAAGAAGATGAAGATCATTCTCAAAGGTCCGTTTTTAGAGACAGATCCATAGTTGCATTGTTGCAATTACAATACGTTGTCACAGGAAGAAGGGATGGATGGTCACAGCCTGGAAACCGAGTGTGAAAACATTTCACTGCGCTCAGCAGTGAATTTCTACAACTTAACATAGCACAGGGCCTTCTGAAAAATCACTGGTCAAAGAAGACTCACCTGTTTCTCCAGACTTTGGCAAAGAATGAATAAAGACATACAGAAGAGTGACGTGTGCAGGAGCGCGACACGAGGATGCTCTGGTCATCAACCGAACTACAGTTACGCCTCTGCGGTCACCTTGAGACCCCACCTACAAGACAGATAGCTCCACTCCCATGAGAGCGCCCGTGGCGGCAGGTGAGCGGCCCCTGCATGCGGTCTGTCCTAGAACAGGCCGGATCCCGGCCCCGGGCGGCGGAGGCCGTGGAGGGTGCCCGCCCGTTCCCAGACAGCTTGCAGCTGCAGACTTCTGCTTCCGTTCAGAAACCGACATCGTGTTTCTGGGTCCTAGTTTGAGGTTTGGGGGATCCTACCGGAGCTTTCCACATTGAAATTGAAGTGGAAGATCTTTCACTGTCACCTGATGTCTCCAAAATACTGTCTTAAACCATCCACTGTACAAAGTCCACGTATACTGATAACACTGAAAATTCTATTAGCGACCCTCGCGGTTGATTAGATGGATTTTAATGTGTATATTAGACATTTGTATGTACACTCTGACATTGTGATATGTACAGCCTACATTGGGGTAAGGAATTGGGTATCCAGTGGTCCTACTTGTTTTAGTAACTCAACTATTTCTAGAGTACTTGAGCCATGTGTATTAACATATTTAAAGAAATGCTGACTGATTTCAGGTAACCAGACCCATCTCAAAGAACCAAGGAAGGCTTTAGTGTAAAATACCCTTCTGAGCTGTTGAGTTGCAAAGAGAGGGCAGAGGAGAAGTGTGCCAGGAGCCCCGAACATTCTTGCAGGGGCTCCGGGTGAGACTCTCAGTGGGCTGGCTGCCGGGCCCCAGCTCTGGCCGCCTCTTCTCAGCCGTTTTCCCAGACGGTCATTTTTCAGGCTTGTAACTGGATGATATACGCGAGCTCTCACTAGATTACCAAGCCGAAGATAGAAAAACTGGAGGTTTTACTAGTCGTTGTTTTATATAGAAAAGTTATCACACATTTGCTGAGTAGTTTCTTAAGAATTTTCTAAAATGCCAACTATCACAGGATTTCCAGACTTATTTCAGGCTAGTCATTTAAGGATATGACAAAATGTAAATAACTGAAAGAAAAAATCTATGAAAAAGTGTGAGGGTGTTTGTTAAATAATATTATCACGCTCTACACCCCAATTTGTGTAAACCCGAGGGTCAGGTTGCTTTCTCTGGGTCCTTAGATGGTGATATTCCCACAGTGACATGCAAGAGCCAACCTGACCCATTATTCGGAAAGAATTTGGGCATCACCTGGGTTTGTGCTTTGCCTAAGAGCTGATCTTATTTCATATCTTTATCTTGGTTTGTAGATTTTACTCCATGTAAGGAAAGTTTGTTTTTCCAGTATTCAGCCGCCCAGAACACTGGAGCCCTCTGTTAACTGGCATTTCCCACTTGAAAGACTTCGGAAGGGTTCAGGGCAGAAGCGGTTATGCTCACTGTGGTCTGAGGGAGTAGTTTAAACGTTTAGAAACTGGTAATCCCACGCCTGGAATCCAGTAACCTGGTTCAGCACAACACCGCCGTGTGAGCCAGGCCAAGAGAGTGTGTCACCCTGGGTGGGACGGGCGGCCCCAATCCGTCCCCTCCAGAAGGGCCTGTCTCTGAGGACAGGGCTGTCTACTCGGGCAGGTACTTGTCTAGGGGTGGTCTTGGCTGTGGGTTTTTGTCTGGGGCTTACCTCCTCCACACGTGGACTCATAGGAGGCAAGTGACCAGCTAGTGCTGTTGACTCTCACGGACTTTGTATTTCCACCAGCCTGAGTTATGCACCTGGATGCTTTCCTCACCCTCGGCTCTCCCGTTGCTTTTTCAAAACAAGGTCTGAAACGTGCCACAGGAAGGGTGCTGTCCAAAAATACACACTTGAGTGCAGAGAATGCCAGCCCACTAGCCTGCTTGCTTTTGACTAGGAATTGCTGAAGTACCCACTTCACACATGGGTTTCAAACCCTTACGTACGGGGCTTCCTCGAAAGGGAGGGCGAGGAGCCTCCCAACCCGAACTCCACCAGCCCCCCACTCGTACCATTCCACCGGGCCCTCCCGTCCTGGCTTGGGCGGCAGGCCGGGCATGCGTGGCAGGGAGGCCGCCGCCCAGGGTCCCAGCTCCGTGTTCGAGGTTAGCGTGAGGACGCAGACGTGTGCAGCAGGTGACGTGACCAAAGACGATGCTGTCATCGAGGCCCCTCTGACGACCTGACTCGCTGTACACAGGGTAAGCGGCGGGAAAGGTGTGCACCACAGAGGACTATCTTTATCATCACAGCCATAAAGCACAGGGCAGGCCGGCGGGATGCGTGCGTGTAGCGTAGACGTGGGAGTGTGGTCCGTCGTCTTGCAGAACATCATATTGCCAAGGAAAGAACCAGCTCCTGGACGTGCGCTCTCTCCCATCCAGTCTGACTTCCCTGAATATTCCCGAAGCACCGCTGCATCAAGCTCGCCTCTCCAGGGTATGCAGGTACCGGCTCATGTCCTCTGGGGTGGGATGCATGGGAAGCCCAGAGCTTCTCCGGGCTTTGCGAGTCTAGGGGCCTGGGGTTACCTTGTAGATTTCAGCAGCATGTGTCTAGGGAGGCCCCTCCGGCGTGTTGCTGGGGGTTCACGTGCTAGCGTTCTTCCTGAATTGTGCAATCTACTGTACAGTATTGGCCACATATTTGTACATAGATATATTCTCAATTCGTGGGGTTTCTTGCTCAGATACTCTGTGTTTTATAGGACTATTTTTATAATACTAGAGAGATCTTATTTAAGTTTCCTTTTTTAAAAACTGCCCGGTTCTGTGATCCATGTAACTGACACTTTAGGAAGTGCGATTTTGGAAGGCAGTCCGGTGCAGCCCCGAGTGATGTATCGGCAGCATGTCACCCGTTTGGTCACCACAGTGGACTCAGGCTTCCTCTGCCCTCCCCCCCAGATCATTCCAGGCCACCTCGCTTTCTTTGGCGCCCGTTCAGAATTCCCAGGCTGAAACCAGCTATGCAGCTGTCCCCACAAGTGGTGGGACAGTCCCTCTCCCGTCCCCAGACTGGCTCCTGCCGGCAGTCACTTTAGATAGGGACGGCCCATTGCTCCGGATCCACACAGAACCCTCCATGTTGTGTCACCCCTCCTCACACATGCATACTCCTGACCCCTGGCAACAGAGCAGACTACCGAACTGTCCACTGCCCTGGAGGCCACGGAATTAGCCCAGGTGATCCAAGCGCATTAACTGGAAGGGCAGCTCCATCGAGGAGCACAGCTTCCGAGGGCAGGTCTGTGTGCTTGGAGAGCATCCTAACTGCGCTTCGGCTCACCTTCTAAGTGGCTGCAGTCCCCACTGGAAAATAACAAGACGCGGCCATTCTTTGCCTTGTCTCCAACCCTGCCGACGCGCGGGTCTGTCCGGGCCACCTTTTCCATTTGTGAAGTGACTCTGCCTGCAGGACCACAAGGAGGCTCCTGTGTACTCCCCATTCACCCCTCCTCGCAGTATCCGAGGAGTATGTGCGTCCCCGCAGAGGCTTTCTAAGCCGCGATCTTAGATTCGAGGCCCGGGCGCCACCCAGCTGCCCGTGTTTACAAAAGAGCGCTTCCCCCTCTGCACTAACACATCGCTCTGTGAATCGTGACTGGGAAATGTCACCATTCTGTGACAGCAGGATGGCAATCTCAGACCAGAGGTGCCGTCTGGAATCAAAACAGGTCACTGGCGATAATCAGCACAGCTAGTCATGTTCAACAGAGCTTTGTGCCAACTACTAAGACAAAGCTTTAACCAAGTTCATAGAATCACCGAGACTCGTAACAATTACCTCTCGACGTCTGCTGTAAGGAAACTTGCTGACTGGGGACGAGGAGGGAGCATTTAGGAGAGGGTTTAGTATCTACCAAAAGTACTTGTACTTAACCTCAAGTAACCAAGAGTAATGCAAACTTGCTTTAAAGGAACCAAAGGCATTGCCAAGTATTTGCCAAAAGGAGGCACTTTTTATTTAAAATTTGAGACTAACGAGATCTCAACAGTCAGTCCCAAAAAGGTATTATCCATTTAAGGTTATAATTTTCACAAAGATGTAGATATTTCTCTGTTGTTTTCATGTAAAATAGTATAGATTTGTTTTGTTGGTTTAAGAATAATACATATTTAGTAGTAATACGGAGTTTCTTCCTAAGTGCAGATTAGTTTCCTTTTCTCTTGCTTGCAATAGAAACACAGCGTGATAGGTGTTTCTCTTCTTATTTTCATGGTCACATTATGTCTTAGCATCTCACTTTATGAAAACAAGGAGAAAGATACCAACCTACAGAGCCCCGCTTACTAAAGCACTAGCTTAATAAACAAAAAAATTATGGCAATCGGGGGGTCCATTCATGTATTGCCTTTATGTTGTTTTTTAAAAGAAAACCATGATGCCTTTGTATTTGCTGTTTGCACCCCTGAAATCAATTCCGTATCATGTTTGAATGCCATACATTTTGCACATGTACTGTACATAGTAATGCGTACTGTATTTTTACATGTGTGCACATTTATCATCAGATCTTTTGTACATGGTGGCAGTATTGTAGCCGGTCGGGAGACGTTTGATATCTCAGCAATTTTGCATTTTTGTGTCTCAAATAAAAAACATTTTGATGTACTACTGGTTCTTGCTGTGCGGAGGGCAGACCACAGCCTGTGGGTCGGGCGAGCCCCAGCAGAGCTGGGCGCGGGCACGGGCTTCGGAGGGGACCCCACCTTCAGAACACCCCTCACAGCACCTGGCCACAGACAAAACCGAGGCAAACTCTGCAGCTCACACATCAAGGGGACCTCCCTCCCCCAAGCCCAGGAACGCGGGATACAAAATAGAAGCCAGGACTGGCTGAACTTGAATGTGACAACAATGACACCAAAGTCATGTTGATTCTCCTACAAGCGTAAGGAAGCACTGCAGGGAAGGAAGGCCTGATAAAGCATGGAGCGTGCGTCTACACACGGAAACATGCACACTTTGGTAGCAGTAAAGCCACCAACAAAATTCCCAAAGACCCAGAGAGTCCTTCAATGTAACCAAGTTTCAAAAAGCTATAGGTGTTACAAAAATGGTCTTTAGAATTGGGTATTCTTTTCCTAAAATGGCATTTAAATTTTCAATCTAGAAGCCCATGGCTAAGATAAGGTTTTGAGGAAAACAGCATGATATTTGCCTCCTTGCTCTGGTGAAATAAAATGGCCATGAGTAAACTGGATTGCCAACCAGGCCTTGTGCATCGCTGACCGTGTCAACCGCAGAGAGGGAGAAAAGAGAGATCACGGGTTACCTAACTACTACAACATGGTCATTAGCTGCGACACGAGGGACCAAGACAGCAGCCTCAACAGATCAGTAGGTCCATGATGTTCCCAAGGGCCTAAAACATTTGGCACCTCACACATTTCCAGCCAGTGTCCTCGCCCGGGGGAGAGAATATGCTGTCAGAGGGAGCAGGGAAGGTACCCGGCCTTGGAGGAGAGGCCGCGGGACAGAGCAGGGGGCTCTAGGGAAAGTGGGCAGTAGACATGGCGTGAGCATGGAAAGTACGTTCTAGGCAGAGAGAACAGCCTGGCAAAGAGGCCAGAGATAACGAGCGATTGGGGCTCGGGCCCCGCCGTGCACCCGGCCACAGGCTAGATGCTGGGGTCGGGCTGTGGGCCCCCCTCCACGCAGGAAGTCAGAGAAACCAGGTCTGCACAGGTAGGGGAGAGCGGGCATTCAAGGATCCCAGGCCCGGAGGGACCTCAGCTTCTCTCGATCATTCTGTTAACGTTTGGGTAACACAGAGCCTTGGAGAGCTTTTCCGATTTTGGACACAGTCATCATTCACCATCTTCATAACCCCTGACAGCACATTCGCTCTAGAATCAAGGTGATTATCACATCACCTGTAAACGCAGACACACCCACAGGCTCAGCGACGGAGGGAAATGAACAGGAGCCAATCCGCGTTGCAGTCAAACACCAGCACGGAGCCAAGGGAAGACCGTCTTCATGACAGATGAGAACCACATGTCCCCGACCATTTAATGCGGCCCCACAATCCTCTCGAAGGTTTCTCGTCCCCTCATGACCCCTCCCTCGCCCCTCCTTCCACAAATAGCTTCTGATAAGTCTGATAAGCTGTTCATTGGAACCTGCTTTAACTTTCTGAAAGAAACCTCATCTTGATATATCCTGCCTGTCTTCTCTGTTAATGTTTATGGCAAGTTACTAAAATTAAACCCATACTGTGTCATTAGACAAAAAACAAAGATGCTCAACGTTCGGAAGGCCCTCTTGTTGCACAGGACTGTGTCACAGATCATCCCAGGTGGGGGCTGCTGCTGATGGCCCGGTGCGGGGGAGGGAGGCAGTTACCCCAGCGGACTCACCCCTGGGCCACACGTACAAGAGACTCAAAAGCATCTAAAACCCACAGGATACAAATGCTGGTGTGGTCCTGTCCAACGCTGACAGGGAACTGATGCTGAGGGGGGCCTGTATTCAGGTTCGTAGTTAAGAATGTCAAGTGCTTCCCATCTTGGAGAACTTTTGCAGGGCCTCATCTCCCACAGCTGGATGGTCCTCAAGTCTACACTCAGCAGAATGGCAAACGAAGCTCTCCGCCCATGAAGTTCCCGCGACCAAGGGTACAGGTAGAGTGGTTTTGTTACGGCACTTCTTTAAAGCACTAGAAAAGGTCTGCAAAGCCATTCAGACAAGTAGCTTTATGTTCCCTACTCAAATTATGTCTGTCAAACGACATGGAAGGTTGACCAGGACATCACATTCACTAGAGATACAGAAGCCACAGTGGGGACCAAAAAAAAAAAGTGCTACAACCAAAAGCTACTCACCCCTCTCCCCACACCCTCAGTACACAGCACTGGCGAACGGGAAGGCAGCCAGGAACAGAAACATATTCAACGCAGCTAGACCCCAGACCCTGCGCCAAACACTTTACACAACCTCAGTGTACCACAAGTCTATGAGCTAAGAACTGTTATTACCCCCATTTTATAGATGAGGCAACTGAGGGCAGAGAATGGAATGATTTGCCTGAAATTACAAAGGAAGCAGAGCCTGGATGTGAGACCACGCTTCCGATACCCCAGAACCCAGACCCTTTCTGCAGACTCAGTGCATACAATACTTCCTCTCCGTTCCAATAGGTTACAAATTCAACTGGTCATGGCTGACTTCATTTACATCAGTCATGAGGTTCACCCCCAACTGGGTGTCGAGATCGCAAGTCCCAAACTCACACATTTTTACCAAGTAGCTACTCCTGGGAATGGTGTGTGGCATTCAGGGAGGGCTTTGACTGGGTTAGCCAGCCACAACCAGGATTAAAAGACCGGGATGTCATAAATGAGCCCCCGTGGCCAGGCCACACACGAGTGACTCACAACCAAACACTCCCTATCAAGGCTGGGACTTCTGTATCCCCTTGAGCACATCCAGAAGCCCAAGAGTCACAGAACAGGGATGCCTGGGTGGCTCAGCCGGTTAAGCCTCTGCCTTCGGCTCAGGTCATGATCCCAGGGTCCTGGGATCGAGCCCCATGTTGGGCTCCTTGCCCAGCGGGGAGCCTGCTTCTCCCTCTCCCTCTGCCCCTCTCCCTGCTTGTGCTCTCTATCTGTCAAATAAATAAAATCTTTAAAAGAAGCACCCTTGCCCCCAGACCATCATGTGTGAGAGTGAACACTAACACATCCGGAGCAAATGAGAAACAACCCGTATGCCTTTCAATCTGACAACTTTTAAACACGGCCATTTTCATAAATGCACGAAATCAAAAAATTAAATGTGTCAACATAAAAGAATCTCCAAACAAAAGGCTTCGGGGAAGAAAGTGCAGGAAGAAGCAGAGGTAACCCAAGTCATATTTGTTTAAAAATAAAAAAGAGGGGCACCTGGGTGACTCAGTCGTTAAGCGTCTGCCTTTGGCTCAGGTCATGATCCCGGGGTCCTGGGATCAAGTCCCGCATCGGGCTCCCTGCTCTGCAGGAAGCCCACTTCCCCCTCTCCCACTCCCCCTGTTTGTGTTCCCTCTCTCGCTGTGTCTCTCTGTCAAATAAATAAATATCTAAAATAAAATAAAAATAGAAAAGAGTTATAAGGGAATAGTATAAACAACTGTAGGCCAATAAATTCACTTAGATGAAACAGACAAATCCCTAGAAAGACACAACTACTGAAAACTGACTCAAGAAGAAATCGAAAATACGAATAGACCTACAACAAGTAAAGAAAATGAATTAATTTCTAGAAACTACCAACAAGATGGCTTCACTGGTGAATTCTACCAAAAATTCAAAGAAGAATTAATACCAATTTTTCACAAACTCTTTGAAAAATCAGAGAACTTCCCAACTCATTCTATTAGGTATGACCCTGACACCAACACCAGATAAAGACATGACAAGAAAACAAAATAAACAGACCAGTACTGGTTAGGAATATACATACAAACATCCTAAACAAAAGACTAGCAAACCAGATACAGCAACAAATAAAAAGTATTATATGTTAAAATATTTTCACATTCTCAGGGGCTTTGAATGACACATTGGACCAGATGGACTTCACAGATATATTCAGAACATTCCACCCTAAAGCAACAGAATACACATTCTTCTCAAGTGCACATGGAACATTCTCCAGAATAGATGACATCCTGGGTCACAAATCAGGTCTCAACCAGTACCAAAGACTGGGATCATTTCCTGCATATTTTCGGACCACAATGCTTTGAAACTGGAACTCAATCACAAGAGGAAAATATGAAAGAACTCAAATACATGGAGGCAAAAGAGCATCCTACTAACGAATGAATGGGTCAACCAGGAAATTAAAGAAGAATTTTAAAAATTCATGGAAACAAATGAAAATGAAAACACAACTGTTCAAAACCTTTGGGATGCAGCATAGGCAGTCCTAAGAGGAAAGTATATAGCAATACGAGCCTTTCTCAAGAAACAAGTCTCAAATATACAACCTAACCCTACACCTACAGGAGCTGGAGAAAGAACAGCAAATAAAGCCTAAATCCAGCAGGGGAAGAGAAAGAATAAAGATCAGAGCAGAAATCAATGCAAAAGAAACCAAAAGCACAGCAGAACAGATCAACGAAACTAGGAGCTGGTTCTTTGAAAGAATTAATAAGATTTATAAACCCCTGGCCAGACTTATCAAAAAGAAAAGAGAAAGAACCCAAATAAATAAAATCATGAATGAAAGAGGAGAGATCAAAACCAACACCAAAGCAATACCAACAATTATAAGAACATATTATGAGCAACTGTAGGCCAACAAATTACGCAATCTGGAAGAAATGGATGCATTCCTAGGGGTGTATAAACAACCAAAACTGAAACAGGAAGAAGTAAAAAACCTGAACAGACCCATAACCAGCAAGGAAATTGAAGCAGTCATCAAAAATCTCCCAACAAACAAGAGTCCAGGGCCAGATGGCTTCCCAGGGGAATTCTACCAAACATTTAAGGAAGAATTAATACCTATTCTTCTGAAGCTGTTTCAAAAAATAGAAATAGAAGGAAAACTTGCCAACTTTTTCTATGAGGCCAGCATCACCTTGATCCCGAAACCAGACAAAGACTCCACCAAAAAGGAGAATTACAGACCAATATCCCTGATGGACATGGATGCTGAAATTCTCACCAAAATATTAGCCAATAGGATCCAACAGTACATTAAAAGGATCATTCACCATGACCAAGTGGGACTTATTCCTGGCCTGCAAGGTGGTTACATCCACAAATCAATCCATGTGATACACTACGTGAATAAAAGAAAGGACAAGAACCATATGATCCTCTCAATAGACGCAAAAACAGCATCTGACAAAGTTTTTCTTGATCAAAACTCTTCAGAGTATAGGGATAGAGGGTACATACCTCAATATCATAAAAGCCATATACAAAAAGCCCACAGTGAGTATCACTCTCAATGGGGAAAAACTGAGAGCTTCCCCCTAAGGTCAGGAACATGGCAGGGATGTCCACTATCACCACTGCTATTCAACATAGTACTAGAAGTCCTAGCCACAGCAATCAGACAACAAAAAGAAATCAAAGGCATCCTAATCGGCAAAGAAGTCAGTCTCACTCTTGGCAGATGACATGATACTCTGTGTTGAAAACCCAAAAGACCCCACCCCAAAATCGCTAGAACTCATACAGGAATTCAGCAATGTGGCAAGATATAAAAATCAATGCACAGAAATCAGGTGCATTTCTATACACTAACAATGAGACAGAAGAAAGAGAAATTACAGAGTTAATCGCATTTACAACTACATCCAAAACCATAAGATACCTAGGAATAAATCGAACCAAAGAGGCAAAGGACCTGTACTCAGAAAACTATAGAATACTCATGAAAGAAACTGGGGAAGACACAAGGAAATGGAAAAACATTCCATGCTCATGGGCTGGAAGAACAAATATTGTTAAAAAGTCTATGCTACCTAGAGCAATCTATACATTCAATGCAACCCCTATCAAAATACCATCAACTTTTTTCACAAAACTGGAACAAATAAGCCTAAAATTTGTATGGAACCAGAAAAGGCCCCAAATAGCCAAAGGAATGTTGAAAAAGAAAACCAATGCTGGTGACATCACAATTCCAGACTTCAAGCTCTGTTACAAAGCTGTAGTCATCACGACAATATGGTACTGGTACAAAAACAGACACATAGATCAATGGAACAAAATAGCCCAGAAATGGACCCTCAACTCTATGGTCAACTAAATTTTGACAAAGCAGGAAAGAATATCTAATGGCAAAAAGACAGTCTCTTCAACAAATGGTGTTGGGAAAACTAGACAGCCACATACAGAAGAATGAAACTGGACCATTTCCTTACACTACACACAAAACTAGACTTGGAATGGATGAAAGATCTAAATGTGAGACAGGAATCCATCAAAATCCTAGAGGAGAACACAGGCAGCAACCTCTGTGACCTCGGCCACAGCAACTTCTTGCTAGACCCATCTCCAAAAGCAAGGGAAACAAAGGCAAAAATGAACTATTAGGACTTCATCAAGATAAAAAGCTTTTGCACAGCAAACAGTCGACAAAACCAAAAGACAACTGACAGAATGGGAGAAGATATGTGCAAATGTCTTATCAGATTAAGGGCTACTATCCAAAATATATAAAGAACTTAGCAAACACAACACCCAGAGAACAAATGATCCAATCAAGAAATGGGCAAAAGACATGAACAGACATTTCTCCAAAGAAGACGTACAAATGGCCAAGAGACACATGAAAAAGTGCTCAGCATCACTCGGCATCAGGGAAATACAAATCAAACCACAATGAGATACCACCTCACACCAGTCAGAATGGCTAAAATTAACAAGTCAGGAAAAGACAGATGTTGGTGAGGATGAGGAGAAGGGGAAACCCTTCTACACTGTTGGTAGGAATGCAAGCTGGTGCAGCCACTCTGGAAAACAGTACGGAAGTTCCTCAAAAAGTTGAAAATAGAGCTACCCTACGACCCAGCAATTGCAGTATTGGGTATTTACCCCAAAGATACAAATGTAGTGATCTGAAGGGGCACCTGCACCCTGATGTTTATAGCAGCAATGTCCACAATAGCCAAACTATGGAAAGAGCCCAGATGTCCACCGACAGATGAATGGATAAAGAAGAGGTGGTATATATATAGAGAGAGAGTGCATACACACATACACACACACACACACACACACACACACACACACACACACACACACAATGGAATAGTACTCAGCCATCAAAAAAATGTTATCTTGCCATTTGCATCGACATCGATGGAACTAGAGGGTATTGTGCTAAGTGGAATATGTCAGTCAGAGAAAGACAATTATCATATGATCTCACTGGTATGTGGAATTTAAGAAATAAAACAGAGGATCATAGGGGAAGAGACAGAAAAACAAGACGAAATCAGAGAGGGAGACAAACCATAAGAGACTCTTAATCATAGGAAACAAACTGAGGGTTGCACTGAATGTGTAGATTGCTCTAGGTAGCATTGACATCTTCACAATATTTGTTCTTCCAATCCATGAGCATGGAACGTTTTTCCATTTCTTTGTGTCTTCCTCAATTTCTTTCATGAGTATTTTATAGTTTTCTGAGTACAGATTCTTTGCCTCTTTGGTTAGATTTATTCCTAGGTATCTTATGATCTTGGGTGCAATTGTAAATGGGATCGACTCCTTAATTTCTCTTTCTTTTGTCTTGTCGTTGGTATATAGGAATGCCACTGATTTCTGTGCATTGATTTTCTATCCTGCCACTTTACTGAATTCCTGTATGAGTTCTAGTAGTTTTGGGGTGGAGTCTTTTGGGTTTTCCACATAAAGTATCATATCATCTGCAAAGAGTGGGGGGAATGAGGTAACTGGGTGATGACATTAAAGAGGGCACGTGATATAATGAGCACTGGGTATTCTGTAAGACTGATGAATCACTGACCTCTACGTCTGAAACTAACAATACATTATATATTAATTGAATTTAAGTTTAAAAAATTAAATTAAAAAATGAAAAGGTCACAAGATGTTAAAAAAAAAAAGAAGTTCAACATTAATAGTCATTAGGGAAATGCAAATCAGAATCCCATGAGATACCATCTCACACCCATTAGGATAACTACTAAAAAAGAAAACAGGGGTGCCTGGGTGGCTCAGTCAGGCGACTGCCTTCGGCTCGGATCGTGATCTCAGGGTCCTGGGATCGAGCCCCACATTGGGCTCCCTGCTCAGCAGGAGGCCTGCTTCTCCCTCTCTCACTCCCCCTGCTTGTATTCCCTCTCTCGCTGTCTCTCTCTCTTTCAAATAAATAAATAAAATCTTTAAAAACAAAAGAAAACAGGTATTGGTACAGATTTGGAAAAATTGGAACCCTTGTGTCTTGTTGGTGGGAATGCAAAATGGTGTAGCCACTATGGAAAAAAACAAGACTATCCCCTCAAAATATTTAATAGATCCAGCAATTCCACTCTGGATATATATACCTAGAAGAATTGAGAGCAGACTTTTGAAGAGGTATTTGTGTACCCTTGTTCATAGGAGAATTACTCACAATAGCCAAAATGTGGAAGAAACCCAACTTTCCCTTGATGAATGAATGGATAAATCAAAAAGGTAGTACATACATGCAAGGAAATATTATTCAACCTTAAAAATTCAAAGACAGACAATGCAAATTCATAGACAGCAGAATGGTAGTTGCCAAGGGTTGTCATAGGGGACAATGGAGACTTACTGTTTAATGGATACAAAGTTACAGTTTTCCAAGATGTAAATAGTTCTGGAGATGAACAATGATGATGGTTACACATTGTGGTTACACACATTGTTAATGTACTTAGTGCCACTGAACTATACATCTAAGATGGTAAAATTTATGCTATGTGTGTTTTACCACCATTAAACATTTTTTAAGCAGCCGGTGGGGGGGAGACACTTTATGTATAATGGAAAGATGTAGATTATGGCAGACTGCTTGTTGTAAATCATATAAGCTGAAAGGTAGTGGAGCACCCTCTTTAAACTACTGAGAGAAGGGGCACCTGGGTGGCTCAGTCGTTGAGCATCTGCCTTCGGCTCAGGTCGTGATCCCAGGGTCCTGGGATTGAGCCCCGCATTGGGCTCCCTGCTCAGCAGGAAGCCTGCTTCTCCCTCTCCCACTCCCCCTGCTTGTGTTCCTTCTCTCGCTGTCTCTCTCTCTCTCTCTCTGTCAAATAAATAATCTTTAAAAAAATAAAAATAAAATACTGAGAGAAAAGAAAGCTGTTAACCTATGATTCTTTCAAAAATTAAGGTAAGACTTTCTCAGACATACAAAAGCTGGAACAGTTCATCACCTGCAGATTCTTACAACAAGAAACATTAAAGGAAGTCCTTCAGAAAGAAGGAAAATGATACCAGATGCAACTCTGGATCTACACAAAGAAAGGAAGAGCACCAGAAAGAGTAACAACATAAATAAGTATATGACAATTTTTCTTAGTATTTAAATCTCATAAAGGATGACAGCGACAAATAGAAAACAAATAGGAAGACGATAAAGATACCATGTCAACTGACTCACTAAATGTAAATGGTCTAAATAATCCAGTTAAAAGGCAGAGGTTTTCAAAATGGCTAAAAAAGCAGAACCTAACTATGCTGCCTAAAAGAAACACCCTTCAATTATAAAGACACAGATATAAGTTAGAAGTAAACATTTGGAGAAAGGTATGCCATGATAATACTAATCAATTATTAAAATGGCTATATTTATTTTTTTAATGGCTATATTTACCTGATACAAAATTTCAAACATCTCAAAGACTATTTCCAGAGATAAAGAAAGTCATTTCATAATGATAAATTCATCAAAAGTCAAAGGAATTCTGTTTATGTACTTAACAACAGATTCAAACAATATGAAACAAAAAATTACAGAATTTCAAGGCGATACAGATAAAGCCACAATTATAGTCAAGATTTTAATATCCTCTTAGTAACTGACAGAATGAGTCAGAAGAAAATGAATAGAATTTTTGTTTAATATTTTAAAATACCAACAACCAATTTGATTATGTATAAAACACTTCACCCAACAGCAGAATACACAGTCTTTTTTTTTTTAAGATTTTATTTATTTATTTGAGAGAGAGAGCGCATGAGAGGGGGGAGGGTCAGAGGGAGAAGCAGACTCCCCGCTGAGCGGGGAAGCCCGATGCAGGACTCGATCCCGGGACTCCAGAATCATGACCTGAGCCGAAGGCAATCGCTTAACCAACTGAGCCACCCAGGCGCCCCAGAATACACAGTCTTTACAAAGACACATATTTCCCTACCACAATGGAATTAAACTAGGAATCAATAAAAGGAAGATCCTTTTGAAAACCCCCAAATACTTGGAAGCTAAATAACACACTTTTGAGTAAACCGTGGGTCAAAAAATAAGTCAAAAGAGAAAATAAGCATTTTGAACTGAAGGAAAAGAAAAACAATAGATCAAAAGATGTGATATGCTGCTGAAAGCAGTACATGAAGGGAAAGGTATGGCACCAAGAGCCTTTAATAAAAAAGAAGGGTCTCAAATCAATGGCTTCAGTGTCCATCCTTAAAAAAATCTAGAAAAATAAAAGCAAATTAAACCTAAATTATGGGGCGCCTGCATAGCTTAGTCAGTTAAGCATCTGCCTTCAGCTCAGGTCATGATCCTGGGGTCCTGGGATCGAGTCCCACATTGGGCTCCCTGCTCAGCAGGGAGTCTGCTTCTCCCTCTCCCTCTGCCCCTCCCCCCACTGTGCACATGCACGCGCGCTCTCTCTCTAATAAATAAAATCTTTTTTAAAAAAACTAAAGTAGAAGAAAGTAAATAATAAAGGTCAGAAAAGAAATAAATGAATTAGAAACACAGGACAGCAATAGGGAAAAAAAGAAAATCAATGGAAGTAAAGCTGGTCCCTGTGGAAGATCAGTAAAATTGATAAACTTCTACCAGACAAATAAAGAAAAATGAAAAGAAGGACACAAATTACCAATATCAGGAAGGGGGGTGGTAACATCACAACAGACTCTGTAAATATGAAGTGGGTAATAAGGCACTGTTATGAAAAACTTTACATCAGTAATTCAACAACTTAGATGCAACAATTTCCTTAAAAGATGCTAACTACAAAAGCTCACTTAAGAAGAAATAGATAACCTGATTGGCCCTGTATCTATGAAAGAAATCAAATTAATAGGGAAAAACCTTTTCACAAGGAAAACCGCAGACCCAGATGGCTTTCCTGGCTACCCATCATTTAAGGAAGAACTAATACTAGTTCCATGCAAACTCTTCTAGAAAATTGAAAAGGAAGGAATACTTCCTTTACTATAAGAATACTCCTGTACTCTTTATGTCAGTATTATCCTGATACCAAAGCTAGAAAAAGGCATGACTACAAAAGTCAGTTACTGACCAGTATCATTTACGAATGTGCAAATTTTCTAAACAATTTTTTAGAAAATTGGATGCAACAATATATAAAAAGCATAATACATTATGAGATAAGTGGAGTTTATGTGAGGAATGTGGGGGGTGGTTTAACATTTGAAAGAAAATCAATGTAATTCAGCATATTAAAAAACTAAAAAAAAAATTAAAATCATGATCATCTCAATAGACAGAAGAAAACATGTAATGAAATCTGGCATTCATTCCTGATTTTTTTTTTAAATCCCTCAACAAAGTAGCAATAGAAGGAAACTTCCCCCACCTGATAAAGGGCATCTATGACAAACTCACAGCAGCTAACATCACGCTTAATATCGAAAGACTGAATGCTTTTTCATTAAGATCAGAAATGAGCCAAGAAGGCCATCTCTCACCACTTCTCTTCAACATTACACTGGAATTTTCAGCCAACAAGGCAAGAAAAATAAATAAAAGCATTCGGGTTAAGAAGGAAGAAGTAAAATTCAGTATTCACAGATGACTTGACTGCCTATGTAGAAATCTGGAGGAATGTACCAGAATACTACTCATTAGCATGTTTAACAAGATGGCAGAATACCAGGTTAATACAAAAACTTAAGTGTTTTTCTAGCTACCAGTAATGAACCATCAGGAAATTGTGAAAATAATATCATTTACAATAGCATCAATAGGGATAAATCTGACCAAAGATGTCACAGTTGTGGACATCGACAACTACAAAACACTGCTCAGAGAAATTAAAGACCAACATATATCAAGAGATGTATCATGTTCATGGATGGGGAGACTCAGTACTGTAGACAATTTAGTTCTCTCCAAACTGACCTACAGGTTTAATGCAATCCCAGCAGGTGCTTTGTAGAAATTGTTACTGGGCTCTAAAATCCACAAGAAAATGCAAAGGAACTATAATCATCAAAGGAAGAACAAAGTTGGAATACTAATGCTACCCTGATTTCAGTTATTAGAAAGCTATGGTAATTAATGCAGTGTAGAATTGGTGTAAAAACAGACAAATAGATCAAGGGAACAAAATAGAGCCCAGAAGTGAGCCCATACACATATGAACAGCTTATTTTCAACACAGGTACAAAGGAAATCAGTGGAGAAAAGATGGTCTTTTCAACAAAAAACACTGGAACAATTTGATCTCTATACACAAAAAAGTGAACTTCAGTTCATATCTCATCATATACGAAATAAACTCTAAATGGATCACCTAAATGTCTATTTTCAATTAAGAACCTTCTAGAGGAGGGACGCCTGGGTGGCTCAGTCAGTTAAGTGTGTGCCTTTGGCTCAGGTCATGATCCCAGGGTCCTGGGATCCAGCCCTGCATCGGGCTCCCTGCTCAGCGGGGAGCCTGCTTCTCCCTCTGCCTGCCCCTCCCCCGGCTTGTGCGCGCGCGCTCTCTCTGTCTCTCTCTGACAAATAAATAAATAAAACCTAAAAAAAACTTTCTAGAGGAAAACATAGGGAAAAACCTTTATGACTTTGAGTTAAGTAAAGATTATATATATATATGTATATAAATGTATATATGTACATATACACATATATATGTATATATGTATATTTCTTATATATATCAAAGAAAGAATGATGTGCAAAGGAACAGATCAATTGGATTTTATCTAAAGTTAAAACTTCTGCTCTTTTTTTTTTTTAAAGATTTTATTTATTTATTTGAGAGAGAGAGAGCGAGAGACAGAGAGCACAAGAGGGAAGAGGGTCAGAGGGAGAAGCAGACTCCCCGCTGAGCAGGGAGCCCGATGTGGGACTCGATCCCGGGACTCCAGGATCATGACCTGAGCCGAAGGCAGTCGCTTAACCAACTGAGCCACCCAGGCGCCCCAAAACTTCTGCTCTTAAAAGGACATTGTTACAAGAATGAAAAGAACCACAGACTGGGAAAGAATAATCAAAAAATCAAAAATCTGATGAAGTATTTGTATCCAGAATATATCAAGAACTTGCCAAATTCAATAATAAGAAAACAAACAACCCAATTAAAAAATGCATCAGGGATCTGAACAGACACTTCTCCAAAGAAGACAGATGAATAGTAAATAAATACATGAAGGAATGCTCAACATCATCAGTCACTAGAGAAATGTAAATTAAAACCACAGTGAGATTTCACCACATGCCTGTGACGATGGCTAATTAAGAAGACTGGTGGGAATGTGGGGACACTGGAACTTTCCTACACAGCTGGTGGGAATGTGTAAGGCACAACCACTCTGGGAAACAGTTTGCCAGTTTCTTAAAAAGATAAACCTATGATCCAGGCATTTTGAAAGCCTTTCAATATCCTGTCAAAGGTCTGTACATGAATCTTCATTGTAGTTTTATTTGTAACTGGAGACAGCTTCAAAGATCCCTACCACTCAGCAATCACAAGGAGTGAATTCTTGGTATGAAATAGTGTATGACACGGATGAATCTTGAATTAAGTATGCCAGAGTGAAAAAAGCCAGAAAAAAAAAAAACAAAATAAAAAAGAATACCTTCTGTTTGATTCCACTTACATAACATTCCAGGCTCTGCAAGCTTGCACAGAGAGACAGAAAGCAGAACAGGAGTTGTTGAAGGGTGCAAGAGAAAGATTATAAATGGACAGGAAGAAACAACCCAAAACCCAACAGCCCAACTCAAAAGGAAGAAGCCGTCCTGGGTTTCTACAGGTGTTTTTACCTGAATGGGACTCGGGGCTTTTCTTTGAGATAAGCTGAGGTCTGGATGTAGTGTTTGTACATATTTGCCCGTGTGGTATTCTTCGAGAGAGCAGAGGATTACCCAGCACTCACCGATATGCCAAGGACAACCGGCAGAGCACAGAGGTCAACACCTGAGCGGCCATTCTCACCACCAACGCAGGTCGATGGTGCCCAACCAGCAGCTACAGACCCCAAGCTTTCATTGCAAGAAAACACAGGGGCGGCTTTTTAAGAATGGGGAGACAGAACCACCAGAAAGAACAACACCACAAAATGGTTCCCGCAAAATCTTATTCACGTTTCCCAAGGGAAATGTGCACCTGTCCCTAATGGAATGAGGAAAAAGGAAAAAAGTCCTGTTTCGTGTTTGACCTTTGCACACCTGAGTTTTACATATATATTCACGTTTTTCCAGCACAAAAGTAAAGGCACCAGGGGAAAATGCAAAAGGTATGTTCTGCTCTGTACACAAATTTATCTTCACGTTTGTTCTCGTTTCCTTCCACCCGTTTATCTTTCCTAGTTGCCAAGAACAGCTCTGGGAGTAATCACCTCCCACGCCAAAAGCTGGGGACATGATAATTGGCGTCTGATGACAGGGGATTACATTTTTAAATAGTCACTTTCAACTTCATAACATGTATGTCATTTTTAACCGTCTATATATACTGCTTCAACTCCTACATTTAAGGGGAGAGGGGTGTCTATGGAAGACGGACCAATGAGAAACATACATTCACCAAAACTTTGCGTGGGTTTAAAAAAAAAAAAAATTGCAACCCAGAAGATCAGATGTCATTTATGTAACAGCGATCTTAAAATACAAGAGCTAGGAAAAGGTCTCTATCTATCAAAATGACTTCCTGGTTAATTTGAGTAAAGATTTGAGTTTTTGAAATATCACATACTATTAATAAACCTAAGGGAGAATAAATTCTTTTTTGCTGTACTGAGAAACACACACCGTGTATCATTCATAGGAGATACTGGCACTACTTTAGAGAAAGGGGCAATTATTTGCAAAGGAACCCATCTGGGACATTCACCTCATGTCTCTTGCAAGCTCCTAATACTGAAAAGAACCAAAGATATCTATTCATTTTGACACCAACACACCCGTAATGCGCATCTCAACCAGTTGGGAAAACCTCACCAGCTCCACACAAATGTAAAAATGAGAGACTCCAACAGAGCCAGCAGCGTGGCTCCTTGCAGCCCAGTGGCACAGCCGGCCGGCTCGCTCACCAGCAGGTGGTTGTTTGCTTAAGGCTGCTGATATGTGACAGAAAGGTTACCTTAGGAAAGCAAGGACCCTGACATTTCTGCTAAGGAACCCTCTGTTTGTAATGAAGAAACATTTGAAACAACCTAGGCGGCCAGCAATGGGGGAATTAATAAAACTACTAAATCCCCCAGCCAGCTAGAGCAGTTAAAAGGAATGAGCTAGAGCCACACGCAAGGATACAGCTGGACATCTGAGGCTTTGTAGAGCTTTTAAAAAGACACGTTCCATAATGTTTACAAAAGGATACCATTTGAGGGAAGAAAAATCCCACCACAAACACTGTATTTTCTATGTATAAATAGGGAATCAGCCCAAAAGCAAAAAGGAAATGAGATGGAAAGATCCGAAATAAACTCCCAAAAGGAGGAGGGGGAGGGAGGGGTGTAAGAGCTCGGAGCGTAGGGTCCCCTGCTCTATAGAGAACAAAAAATAAGAGAAATAGCAATTTTATTCTGTTACTGTCTACGCCCCCCCCCCTTTTTTTTACATATACAGGCAGTCAACGCTGCCTGCTAATGTTTGTACCTCAGATAATCTAGTTGACCTTTTTAGAGCTTATCTGGAAAAGCAAAAGAATGAAACTTTTATTATTCATAGCTGCCAGCTCGATCTTATTCTAGCTCTGGAAGGAGCCCTACTGAAACACATTTTTCCAAGGTTAGAGGTTCTAAGATTGATTTGATGAGGTGATACCAGGGCATTCTGTACAACTGGAATTTTTCTGCAGAAAAAATTTACTTTATGTCTTTGTAACATTTCATGTATGGTTGGCATTATTTGGGAAAGTGTGTTGAAACAGATGATCCCCTTTCTGAGCTAGGAGAGCATTGCTCCTTCTTAATCTTGTTACAGAGATTACACCAGCAACACATCCCGCTTCAGCCCCCACCTGGCTGTGTTCTGCAGGGACCCCCACAATTCCTACACATGGGTGGGGTGCCAAAAGGAGACGAACATCATTACCACAAGTACCCCAGCTACTCCTTCACTGAAAATCACAGGAAACTCATATAAGGAAATGCAAAAGAAATGAATTTAGAATCCAGGACCCACAGGCACCAGCCACAGATAATTGGGAAATGAAATATTCTACTTCCTCCAAATTCACCTACAGATTCAATGTGCTCCCAATCAAGATCCTGGCAGGCATTTGTAGAAAATGACGAGCAGGCCCTAAAAATTATAGGGAAACGCAAATGACTAGAATACACAAAACAATTTTGTAAAAAAACGAAGTCGGAGGATTTACAATACTTGATTTCAGTACTCACCATAAAAATACAGTCATCAAGGCTGTGTGGTAACTGGCATAAAGATAAGCACACAGATGAATGAAACATACCACAAACTCCAGAAACAGACCACAAATACACAGAACTCTGAATTTTAACACAGTTATCACCGCAATTCCATGGGGAGAGGATAATCATTTCAACAAATGGTGCCGGAACAACTCGACATCCATATGGGAAAAACAGGACCATCGAGCCCTGCCTCACACCATACACCAAAATCGACTCAAAACGGATCACAGGCCTCAGTGTAAAAAGTAAAACAATAAAATGCTGGAAGAAAACTTTTGTGACCTAGGGTGACAAAGGTTTCTTAGATAGGACACAACAAGCAAGAAGCGTAAATGAAAAAAAAATGGATAAACTGGACTTCACCAAAATTAAAAGCTCCTGCACTTTGAAAGACGCCTTAAAAGGGCCCATGGACCAGGTGAAAACACTCACAAGCTATGTGCGTATCTGACAAAAGACTTGTATCCAGATTATACAACCAACTCTGATGATTCAATAATAGAAAGACAAACAAGCTGTAAAAACAGGCCAAAGATTTGCACAACCACTTCACAAGAGAGGTGACAAGGGGCTAACAGTCACAGGAAAAGGTGCTTACTGTCGTTAGTCATCAAGGAAATGCAAATTAAAACGAGATACAACCATATACCCACCGGAAGAGCTAAAATTAAACGCCAGAATGTGGAAAATGTGAAGTAACTGGAACTCAGATATTTCTGGCGGGGATATACAGTGGCCCCAGGCCCCTTACACCTGCTCAGTTCACAGCCTGGCCCCCACACAGCATCTGAGGTGCTGAGCCTGCTCTGAAACATCCACAGAAAGTAACGAAGGAAGGCTGTGTTCTCTGGCTCTAACTCTGGGCTCTAACCCCCCCCCATGACAAACAGTGCGGTCGCTAGGATGCTGCAAGTGGCTAACGGAGCTTTGATTTAGGTTATTAGGAAAAACCTGCTGTCATGAACTCAGGGGACCTAAATATCTAAGCTTCAGGGGTTCCCCCCATCCCGCCACATCTTCCTCACGCAAATGAATTTCTCCAAGATACTTGAAAGCAGAGGTTCTCAAACTGAGAGCCAGCAGCATCAGCATGACATGGGAGTTTGTCAGAAAGGCGGCCTCTCGGGCCCCACCTGAGACCACGCGAGTGGGTCTGCGTCTTCCTGAGACGGGCCAGCCCGAGTGACAGGTGCTGCCAGGGCCACAGCTAAGGCCCTCCCAGACTGTAAAGCGCCATTCAAATGGGTACAGTGAGGGGCGCCTGGGGTGGCTCAGTCGGTTGGGCGTGTCTGCCTTTGGCTCAGGTCATGATCTCAGGGTCCTGGGATTGAGCTCCCGCATTGGGCTCCCTGCTCAGCGGGAAGCCTGCTTCTCCCTCTCCCGCTGCCCCCTGCTTATGCTCGCTCTCTGTCAAATAAATAAAAAATCTAAAAAAAACAAAAAACAAAAAAAAAAAAACAAATGGGCGCAGCGGGCATGAGCAAGGACAGCTGAGCTGGCTGTCGCAGGAGTTCTGCCCGGAAGGGAAGAGGGTTCCAGAGACAACTTCATTTTCTCAAGCAACCTTAACCTGGGGGACAGGCACCGAGAAACAAAAATGTACAGAAAGAAAAAAAGATGTAAAACTATATATTTTTTCTAAGATGCAAAAAAGCGATGGCATTTCAACACAAAAGAAACATAGATGCTCCTGAATTATTCAGACCCAGGCAACTTGATGATTATACAGACGGAACAAAAAGATCCAGCGTCTTTCATCATATGGCCCAGCTTTGTCACCAGATCGGCAGGCCCTGGTTTCTCCCCCTGGCATTTGGGGAGGTCTGGGATCAGGTCAAATTTCTGTGTGTGCTATCAGGAGCTACCTGGCCCAGGGCCTCTGCTAGAGGGCAGGAAACGTTTGCTGGATTTCTTTCTGTAAGGGTGAACAAGGAACACCCCTATCGCCAAGGAATTTAAAGTTTCTGCTTGATCCAAGGGAGGGTAAGGGGGAGATTCAGTGCCAGGGCAGGCCTGGAATGGTGGTTGGAGGGCACTGGCCAAGGAGGTTTCACAGAACCACAAAGAGGACCACAATGAAAGGAACCCCGAATGTTAATTCCTTCTACAATATTTTTTTGAGAACCTACCTTGTGCAGGCACCACTCTGAGACGCTGGGGCCAAAGACAGACAGATCCTCCATCCACGTGTCCGAGATCCATGGGCCCTCAGGGCTTCTTCTGCCTACGAGATAAATAGGGTCAGACCACCCAGCACCTGTGTTCTCTAGTTTAGGGCTCACAGCAGGTGGGAGGGCCAGCCTCTCTCAAGGCCCCTCAGACCCTGGAGCCCTGGGGCATCCCACCTCCCCAACAAGGGACAGAAGCCCCTCTACGATTCTGCTCCCTCCCTTCCCTCAGAAGACAAAGCTGAAAAAAAGCACCTGTTAGAATCTGACTCCCAATCCACCTGCCAGTTAGTTCTGGGCTCAGCTTCCATGTGAATTTCTCTCATTTGCTAATTTCTTTTCATTTTTGATAAGCCTCTGCCACTTCCGCACAATCCCTCCAATAGCTCAGTGAACACCCAAAAAAGGAGGGGGACGATGGAACCAATTTTATCATCAGCTAGTTGGAAACATTACTCAGTAATGCATGTTTTAATTCTGAAAAGGTTCTTCAGGTTTTTTTTTTTTTTTTCTAATTAGGGAGCTGCGGCGAGGCTTGGGGGAAGATCTCACCCACTGTGGGTGCAGTGTCTCAGGGATCGTGTCCCGGTGTCTGTGGAGAGATGTTGGTGCCTTTTCCACTCACTTTCCCAGACCTTGACATTTAAAGCAACTTGGCGAACACAACTCCCTGGTAATTTTAAGTTTTCTATTTACCTATACGTTTGCATGGTGGGCTGTGAACATTCCTAATCTACGTCTCCATATATCCTACAAACATCTCTGGTAGCAGATGGGAGAGATGCATATAGCAGAATGTTCTGCGCAGCAAAAGAGCCGCAGACAAGGCAAAAAGCCTACCTCCCAGAGTTGATTAAATCAATTGCGATACGGCCACTGAATGGGAAACCATGTAGCTATTAAAGAGAATAAAGTAACCCATCGTTGCATAATGGTCATATTATCATATATGCTCTAGTATAATTTACAATATTGTGTTATTATGTATCATATTAATGAAACACAAATTACTAGTATTTATTAAATAATATGAATCATTTATGGTGATTATTTTTTATTACGCACTGCAAACCACTGTATTAACACATCATACATTAATTCATGAAAAATCAAAGTGCAGAGAACTGCAGAGTCAGTCCATTTGTATAAAAATAAAAATTGGAGACTATAAATACGTTTGAGTATATGAGTGTGTCTATCAACCGTCGGGAGCAGCGGGGCTCAGTAATTCCCCGCGCATCAGCATCACCTGGAGCGCTCCACCGGCGGGTCTAATTTGGCAGGTGTGGGTGAGCCGGCGAGGATGCGGGGCTGCAAGCTCCCAAGTGATGCTGCTGGTCCGGGACGAGGCACGCTCGCTGGGCTCAACCGCGGGGAGGTGGGGGACAGGGAGCTTTGGGGTTTTTACTTCTTTAACAACTACGCATTCATCCCACAACCCTTGCCGAGCGTGGGCTCCGCACAGGGCAGCCGTGGACCGCCCGGGGGTCGGGCTGGCAACCAGAACCGCCACTTTTCCTCCGCTTCCGGCGTGCTTCGCCCCAGAGGGGAAACTGAGGCTCCGACGCGCGCCGTCCAAGGTCTCGGACTTAGTCTGGCGGAGCTGGGATTCGAACCCTGACTCGGCGTCGCCGACAAACGTTCCGCCCGCTCCCGAGTTCCGGACACGCCTCCTTTGCCGTGGCCGTGGGGACTCCCGACCCACCGTCCCAGCGCACGCGGGAACCCCCGAAGGCCGGCCGGTCGGTCGACGGGAGTCCGCGGGGAGCGCCCGGCGCGCGCCCGCTGGAGCCCCGCCCAGCCCCGCCGGCCGCAGGGACGGGGCGGGGCCGCGCGACGGCCGGGCGGGCGCGCTCGCGCTCGTGTCCGCGGGGCGAGCTCACGGGAGCGACGCCAGGATAGAGGCTCGCGGAGCCGCCATTCCAACGCAGGCGCGGTGGCCAAGTGGTAAGGCGTCGGTCTCGTAAACCGAAGATCACGGGTTCGAACCCCGTCCGTGCCTACTGCCGGTCTTTCTTGGCTGGGAGACTTTTTAGGCTTGGGATCGCTTTTCCAGAGTGGCCCTCCGCAGAGCCCGCCTCCTGTATTCCGCAGCTAGAGCCTCGCCCCTGGGAGCCATGGGTGCAGAGCCGGCCAACTGTTTTCACCCTGTTTGACTTCAAGTTCTCTTCCCCTCCTCGCGGAGGATGAGCGTCTGGGTGGTCTGGCCTCCGCGCGTCCGCAAGCTCGGCCCGCGCGGCACTCCGCTCCCTGCAAACAGCGCCCCCTGCCGCCCCCCAGCGGGAAGTGGAGGGGCCCCCGGACACCCGTGGCCCTGGGCAAAAAAATAAAAAAAATTAAAAAACACCCCACAGCTGCTGTCACTTGACTGGAGAGCCACTAAGCTTTTTCCCTCAACATTAAAGTCCAATTTTACCCTCTCTAATGAGAGGACTGCCGTGGCCTGATGCCGGGCCCACACCCAGAGTCAGCTGCTGGCTGGCTTGCTATTTTTAAAAAGAAATCCGTTGCAGGCACTGCATTCGAGAGGAAACCCTCCCCAGAGGTGCAGCCGTTCTGACGGGAACACCTAAACCGGTGTGAGCCTCCGCGTGCCCTTCTGTGAAATGGGTCTCTGGCCAGCCGCAGGTGTTTATGAAGTCGCTGCCAGACACACTGGCCGGAGAGGCGGCCTCAGTAAACGGAGCTAGGGCCGCAGGGAACCTGTTTTCTTTGCACCACGAAAGGATGCACCACGGGGCTGCTCGAGTGCAGTATGCAGTGACCTCGACCCCAGGGAGGTGGCCTATTGTGTCATCTGAAAACCGGCTTGACCTAGCTCGTGGAAACCTGGGTCAGCCTGACATTCCTAATAGAGTCATGGAGCTCCTGGTGTACGCGTGGTGGAGCTGAACTCAGGGGCTACCTCGGTGAACCAGACAGATCCGGGCGAGCTGTCTCTGATGGAGAGAGTGGGGTTGGGGATGCGATGGGGGGGGGGGGGGGGGGGGGGGGGGGGGGGGGGGCGGCGGGGAGCCTGGCAGGAGCGGCCGGGGGTTAGACTCCCGGACTTGTCGGGCTTCATCAGCATCCCCAGGCTTGTGGAAACGCTGATCACTGGGCTCCACCTCCAGCGCTTCTGCATTCAGTAAATCCGAGATGGAGCCTGACCGTTTGCATTTGTAACTACCTCCCACCTGATGCTGATGCTGCCGGACCACACGGAGAACTGCTCTTCGAAAGACAGCCCCATTCTAAAGCCACACTCTAAACCCCGGGGCACGTGTGTGTGCATGTATACAAATGTGGAAGCTCACACACATGAAAGTAGTGAACAACAGGGCTTCTCACACTTCAACCTGGGGCGCGCAGGAAAAGGCAGGTTCTGATTCTTTAGTGGAGCCGGAGACTGCATTTCTGCGTCTTGCTGATGCTGGGGTGACTGGTCCCCGCCTTCCCTGACTGGACATAGGGTAGAAGGATCCACACCAAATTAACAGTCGTTGCCTCTCTGGGCGGGGGGGGGATGTCCAATCGGAGAGCTGTTGAAAGTCTTCCTTCATTTCTATCCTGTAAATGTTCACATTGTTTGGATTTTCTGGGAGATGATTGTATGACATGTGTAATTTTTTTGTTCTTACCAGAATCACTCCAGAACCCACAAACCCAAAGATAACCTATTAGAACACAGGCATATTAGAATGATCCAGAATTAAGACAGATAATGATTGAGTGTCCTCTTCTCTCCACTGGGGCACCCATTCATTTCTTTTTAAAGAAGTGTCACAAAAGAACACTTGGGCTCTTCCCTTTTCCCAAAATAGGGCGCCTGGGTGGCTCAGTCAGTTAAGCAACTGTCTTCGGCTCAGGTCATGATCCTGGAGCCCTGGGATCGAGTCCCACATCGGGCTCCCTGCTCAGCGGGGAGTCTGCTTCTCCCTCTGACCCTCTTCCCTCTCGTGCTGTCTCTCATTCTCTCTCAGATAAATAAATATAAATCTTAAAAAAAAATCCCAAAATATCCCTCCCCATTAAACAAACAGAAAACTACACTGCCCCCACAGGTAGGCCAGTATCTGTGGGGGGGGGGGGGGGGGGAGGTTACTTGTCCAGGGAGATTTTCCTGTCCTTCCCTCCAAAGAGTGAATCAGTGCTCCTAGGTGACATCATCCTAGGAAAGCACCCCCAACAATTTCCCCGCCTCACCCTACACAGGGTGCCAACCCCCTCGGCTGCACATGATGAATGGACTTTAGAAAAAGGCAATTTACATAAGGTACTGTGAGTACCATTCTCCACCTCCCCCCCACAAAAATTGCACAAAATATCTAAGGGTATATATTTATATGTGGAGAAGCACATGCTATTTTGTTTTTCGTTCTTAAGCCTGGAAGATTACACATAAATCTCAAAATCATCACCTCTGGTTGAAATCTGGGGATGCCACAGAGCTGTAAAAACCAGTTTGGCACAGGCTGTCGAATCAGGCACCAGTGACCAAAATCCTGAATTTGCGTCCTCTTTACACTTAAATGCGTAGCGCTGATTAGGTGTCTGAATAAGCAAAGCCATTTTATGTTGATTTAAACCACTTGTGTTCATGAATATAGAAAGCCATGTTTGGATTTCTATAATTTTTCTATGAATTTCTGAAAGTCGGCTTGAACTCCGCTGTGTTTGCTCTGTGAAGAATCGTTCTCTGGTCGGCTTTGGGTATGAAAAGGGAAAGATAAGAAGCCCCTGACGCTGGGGGTGGGAGGAGAGGTAACTGAGCCTAGATCCTCTGAGACCCTGCTGTGTGAACTGGACCACTGGGGAGAAGGTGGGTTTGCACTGAGAGCTCTGTAAGGACAGATCATGAGAGTGAGTAGTAGAAAAAAGTTTAAATAAGAATTCTGAAGCCAAAGAGGGAGCCCAGGACCCTAGCGTTAGCAAGGAAGGGCTGTTTTGTCAACAGAGGCTGCGCGGTAGTAAACTTCAACAGTGACACCAGGTGGCAGCATAGAGCAAGGGCAGGGTTAGCCTGGCTTCTCTCTGCCCTGCAACTACCAGAAACCCGTGGGAGCCATAGACCCTCCACTTAACCTCTCTGGGCCTCAGTTTCTCCAGTTCTGAAACTGGAATGACACACACTCACTTGCTTCTTGTCTGGTGGAGTCTTCCTGATGACAACATTGTAAACATCCATCAGCCAGGATGTCAAGGGTGGTCCATCCATGTCATGGCATCATGGGCAGCCGTTAAAAGGAATGACTGACTCATGGATCTGGAGATTAATTTAGTAAGAAAAGCTGTGTCCTGCTTTTGGGTTTTGTTTACAGCTTTATCAGGGTATAACTGATAAACAAAAGCACCCACACATATTGAACGTATACAACTGGATGAGTTTGGACATATGGACACGCCCTGGAAACCATCACCACATTCAAGGTAGTAGACAGACCATCACCTCCAGCCTTCCTGGGTCCCTTTGCTTTTTGTGTGTATGTGATAAGAACACTTAATGTGAGATCTGCCCTCTCAACAAATTGGTTAACGATAGTCACTCTCTTGTACAGATCTCTAGAATTCCTCCATCTTGTATAACTGTAACTCTAGTGGATGTCTTTGTAAAAAATAAATAGGCATATTTATCCACACATGTATGGATTTTTCTGTTGGTTTCTCAGAATGTGAAGAACACCCACCCCCCACGCGGATGGCTCCCTGTCATGCTCTTGACCATGAAGACCTCCAGGTGGGGTGAGTGGTGGCAGGGAATTACAGAGCCAATGACCAATTGCTTTTCTATTATTGTGACATCAGAGAGAGAAGCTGTGTTACTTTCAGATTCACTATTTTTGCAGCATAAACTTAAAATCTTAACAACAGAAAAAAAGAGAAAATGTAAAGAGTACACAGATGTCAGGGCTCTGGAGGGCACAGGTGTTCACACTGAGCTCACACCACATGGGTGAGATGCCCGGTCTGCAGGGAGAAAGCCCACTCTTGTCATCCAAACTGACTCCCTCGAAGGAGAGGCCTCAGATCGACCGCCCTGGCGCGTCTCCCATCTGGAGTGACATCATGTGCCTTGAAAACCTACATTAAAGAATGAAAAATGGCCCTCTTAATAAGAGAGTGAGTGATTTATAGTCATGCATGAGTTGAGAGCCACATTTCAAAACCAGAAGCGTATTTCAGGCATGAGTAGCACTTAAAAGAAAATATTGTGGCAGGCCCCTGGAAGCACCAGACGTTGTTTGTGTCACATCTACTTGAGTTTTGCTTCAGCAAATCACCAGGCTGGCTCACGAGGAACACTCCCTGAGACCGTGTTCCTGTCTGTGCCCCGCTCCCCCATCCTGCCCTTCTCACTCAGGTAGGCAGAGCTGATTTTTCAGTCCCTGTGGGTACAGGAGAACCCCCAAACTTGATGCCTCGCTGGATGTAAGATCTGCAACGATTCTGGAAACACACCCAGATAAGAAACCCCATCTCTTCCTTGGAGAAGTGTTGGCGGGCAGATTCTATGATATCCTGTTATACTTGCCTTCTGGTCTTTGCACTTCATGTCATCCCTTCTTCTTAAGTGGGGTGACCTGCTTCCAGCCAACAGCATCCGGCAAAGGGGATGTGATGCCTCTTCTCTGATTATGTTACATAAGATGGCCACACCCATGTGGATAGCAGACTGTCTCCTGCTGGCTGGACGAAATGAGCAGCCATGTTGGGGAGGCCCCCATGGCGAGGAATGGAAGGCATCCTCCAGCCAACAACCAGCAAGAAATTAGAGCCCTTGGTCCAATGGGCCACAAGGAACTGAATTCTGTCAGCAGCCATGTGATCTTGAAAGTGAGTCCTTCCAGTTGCTATGAGCTAAACATTTATATCACACACACACACCCCCAAGTTCATATGTCAAAGCCCTAATCCCCAGTGCGATGGTATTAGGGGGTTAGGCCTTTGGAGGCTAATCAGAAGGGGATGAGGTCATGAGGGTGAGGTGCTCAGGGTGGAATTCATGCCTTATAAAAAGAGGATGAGACACGAGCGCTCTCTCGCTCTCTCTCTCTCTCTCTCCACCATGTAAGGACAAAGAAGGCCATCCTAGCGACAAACCCAGGATCCAGGTTTGAGTTGGTTTTCTCCCACCGCTGGATCAAGTTACCCCAACCTTAGTGACTTAAAACCACCCCTACTTCTTCTCTGTCCGTATCTGTAGGTCAGAAGCCCAGGTGGCTTCCATGCTCCCTCGGGTGGTTGGCCAGATCGAGTTCCCTACACTTGTAGGACTGAGTTCTGTTCCATGGCACCTCGAGGCCTCTCTTCAGTCCTTGCACACAGTGTCCTGACATCTGCACCAAGTCCTCTGCGCATTTCAAATCTTGCTTTACCTTCTGCATCTTTCCATCTTTCTCATGCAAGCCAAAAAAAAAAAAAAAAAATGCTCTGCTTCATGCAAGCCAAAGAAAATTCTCTGCTTGGAAGGGCTCTTAGATTTGGATTGGGCCCACCTGGATAATCCAGACTCATCCTCCTTTTTAAAAGTCTATAACTTTATTTACATCTGCAAAGTCCCTTTTTCCACAAAACACAATATATTCATAGGTTCTAGGGATGAAGGTGTGGACAAATTTGGGAGACCATGGTTCTGCTTACCCCAACCCCTTGACTCACCTCTCCTCCCTCACTTGCTCATCCAGCTGGTCAGTGCCTAAACCTCTCTCCAGTCACCTCCTGTGTGTTGCTTTAGACCTTCACTGTTCCATCTCTTCTTTGATCACTGGTGCTTGGACTGGTGCAGTAGACTCCTACCTGGTATCCTTTGCTTTCCGTCTTGCCGCTCTTCCACCCTTCCACTGTCATTTGACCTCTCTCCAACAGAGCAGTGAATACGTCACTCTCATCATTCCGTCCTTCACAAGATGCCCACCTCCACCAGGATAAATCCCAACTCCTCAGCATGGCATTCCAGGCCCCAAGTGTCCCTCCTACTGTGCTCCCTCTTGCTCTTCAATGTTTTACACCAGTCTTTTGTATGCCTTCAATTCGGCTTGTGCCTTAGTCCTCTGGGCCTGCATATATGCTGTTCCCTCTACCAATAATGAATGGCCTTTCTCCATTTCTGGCTTCTGGGAAAACTCCTACTCATACCACAAAACTTTGCCTAACTATTACTAACTTAACTATTATTTTGAATCATCCCTCAACGCATTAGTTGGAGTTGCTCTTTCCTCGCCGTACTACCAGCACCTTGGCTTTATTGCTTTTCTAGCACCTACCACAGGATACTACAATTATTGGCTTACATGCCCATGCATTTCCCAAGAGACGACAGGCTGAAAGCTCAAATGCCCAGAGAAGCCAGACAGATTGTGCAAATGTGCGAAACCTTTTGGGGATAAGACAATAAGGACTCAAGGGGCCTGAGAGAAACTTGAGAGTTCACGCCAGGCTCAAAGCTACCACGTTTCCGAAAACCCCATGTAAATGAGACCTAGGAATCCTCCTCTGGCGGGCAAGCCTTGCGGACATTCATGTACACAAGGCTGTTCAGAGCGGCATTGCTGGGAAGAGCTAAATGTCCGTCCAGGAAAACAGAAATGCAAACTGTGGAAGGCTCACAGAATAAAGTTCAGCAGTTCAAAGAAATAAACTATAACTCCATCCAACTACATGGAGAAAGCTCACAAAATGTGGGGGAAAAAAAGAGGCAGGCAGAGAAAGATGATGCCATTTATACAGAGTAAACATGGTGCAAACAAAGCCCTATTTGTTTCTGGTCACACAGGTGGTAAAAGCGTAAAGACTTGCCCAACTGTGATGATGTCTATATCCAGGACAACGTTCTCTGTGGGGATCCTAGAGATGGCCAAGAGGGGTATTAGCTGAATTTGCATTTGATTTGATTTATGTATTACTTAAGCTGAGTGGTGGCGTAGGGGTGTTTGTTAATTTATTCTCTGTTGTTCAGAGTTGGCCTGAAAGACCTCGCAATTAAAGGCAAAAAAAAAAAAAAAAAGTGGCTCTCGTGTGGTCTAACCCACATCATGCCGCCTAGCACAGAGCCTGGCACAGGCAGGATGAGGAAAATACTATGTCCGTTTTACAGATTGAGGGAAAGAGAGAGAAGGTACGTTCCCCAGGTTCCAGAGGACAGACTGGCCTTGGGTTCGGGGCTGGAAGTGTGTGCGCAGAGGTAGAAATGGCCCATCCCTGGGCCTTTCCCAGAACCAGCCCTCCCCGGCTCACATTTACATGGACATTTGCACAAGGCCACAGCAGTCCGGTATCGGAACGGAATTGAACAGCCCTTTCAACGTCCCCCGTGGCCCTCTAGAAGCTACCAGAGTGGGCATTAGTGGGGAGAGGCTCCAATAATCCAACTCAACAGCTCTAAGAAGACTCCCACTGTCTCTGCAGCCGGCCCGTCTGGTAGGCCTCTGGCCTCTCCCCAGACTCTCTCTGCCCCCAACCGCCCCCAGCTGGGATGGCTCCTCTCTGACCAACTCACCACTTGTTACCTACATGATCTATTCCCTTTCTCAGACTCTCTGTCCCTTCCTAATGTATCTCCACGATGTCCAGGTTCCTTTTGACTGGTCCCCTCACCCATTACCCTGACGGGCAGATCAAGACCTTGCCCACAAGGCTAACAGTCTTTGGGGACCGGCTGTGGGTATTCAAAAGATTCTACTTTCTTTCCAGTGACAGCCACTCCCACAGACCTGAGCCAGCAACTCTCCACTCTTCCCACATCCCTTGTCCAGGATACGTAGGGTGACCCACCGTCTGGTTTGCCTGGGACTGTCCCAGGCTTTTTTTTTTTTTTTTTTTTAAGATTTTATTTATTTTTTGACAGACACACAGCAAGAGAGGGAACACAAGCAGGGGGAGTGGAAGAGGGAGAAGCAGGCTTCCCGCGGAGCAGGGAGCCCGATGCGGGGCTCGATCCCAGGACCCCGGGATCATGACCTGAACCAAAGGCAGACGCTTAACGACTGAGCCACCCAGGCGCCCTGGGACTGTCCCAGGCTTATCACTGAAAGTCCAATGACCCAGAAAACCCCTCCGTCCTGGCAAACCAGGATGATGGGTCATTCTACCTATCCTTTCTTCCAAAAGAAGCCAGACATCTCAGGGACTCTCTTAAGAGACTTGGAGACAGGCTACCACCACTAGGAATGACCACCAGCCTCTGACCAGCATGAGGCCCCAAACCCCAAGGACATCTCGCAGTCAGTGTCACCCAGGGATTGCTGCATCCTCAAGGCGCAGGTGGAGACCCAGGCCCTGGTTGGGACCATGTGGCCCCAGGCAGCACTGAAAGTTACACATTGCATTCTCCAGGGGTAGACACTGGGAAGTTTCTATAATCCAGGCCATGAAGGTTGGGGCTGGCCACTCTGCATTGCAAGAAGAAAGAATTTTAAGTCAAGGGGTCAAAACTCAAATACCTACATGACCAGGCAGATGACCTAAGTGAATCCAGCCAGGCAGGAACTATGCCCTTAGTACTTTGGGTACTTTTTTCTACAAGGAACAGGGGCTGCCCTGTCTCAAACTGCCTTTAAAAATAAGGAAATTTATTAGGCATTTACCAGGATGTCTAGAGGGACGGTGGGTTTCTCAAGTGAATGTTTGAGCAGCTCCAACAGGCCACTAGAGACACAGGTTCCTTCCACCTCTCTTCTCTGCCATCAGCATGTTGGCTTCACCCCCAAGTCTGGCCCAAAATGGTTGCTGTGGTTCCAGGGATCACAACCAAATTCACCATCTCTCATTGGTTGGGATGGTGTCACATGGTTATTCTCCAACCAATGACTGGTGGTTTCCCCTGAGCCAAAGAGCTGAGCTGGAGAGGGCTGTGGAAGGACAATAAGAAGAGAATTTCCATCACCAATTTGAGGAAGGATCTGGGAGAGCCACTTGAAACAGAGACACTGTTTCATACGTCCATTAGCTTCCTCTCCCTCCTGGTCTCTGAGCCAGGCACCACATTTCACAGCCCCTTTGGGTCCTTATTGGGCCTCATGACGGGTGCTCACCCATGTGAGACACTTCCTAGCTGATGCGGTTAAAAGCTGGTTTGCTTTCCCTGTAAACCACTCCCGCCCCCAGCTCATGGAGAAAGAATGAAGCCCTGGAAGATGTCAGAGTACCAGTTGTGCTCTCCAGGTCATGGCATCAGGACCCCACTGGGCTCCGTGCTCAGTGCAGAGCCTGCTTGGGACTCTTTCTCCCTCTTGCTCTGCCCCTCCACCACCAATCCCCACCCCTGCACTCTCTCTCTCAAATGTATAAATAAAATCTTTAAAATATATATATTAAAACTTTTTTTTAAAGATGCCAGAGCCACAAAATAAAAGGCACCTGGGTTTCTAAATAACTTGTGGGTCCCCCTGCTCCCCACTTCTTGGGCTGTGATCCAAACAAGAAATCAAACTGTACTGTGGTGAGCCGATGAAAGTGTGGGATTGTTTGTTACAGCAGCTAGCCTTCCCTGACTCATATTCTCTTATATGCTGTTCCGCTCCAACCAACTGTTGCCCTGTGGGAATGCGGGCCCACCGTTGCCAAATCTTTTGATCATCTGATTTTTTGTTTAAGAGAAGCCAGAAATCTGGATTTTTTTAAATATGAAATTTCCTGATTTAAAAATGTTGGCAACCAAATCAAATTTATTATTATTATTTTAAATGGTCTGCGGGCCAAATGAAACACATCTGTGGGCTCCACTTGGCCTGGGGCCTGCCAGTTGCAACCTCTGGTCAAAACACTTCAAAGCCAACAGTATTGATTTTTAAGTTGGTACTGGTCTGAGCGGCGGCGCTATGTCCACAGTCATGTGGGTTCCAGAGAGGTCTGTGCAGAAGGAGACGCCGTTCGAGTCCTTCATGTCTACCTGGACTGCGTATGGAACATTCTTCCAGTTTCCTGACACAGCTTGGCCACCCTGCTGAAATTCCAAGACGTTGACTTTGCGATTCTAGGCGACCCGGTCGCACTGAACCAGGCTGACCTACCCACCCAGTCCCTGGTGCCACTTCCACTTTGGTGTCCACGACTCAGAGAGAAGGGAGAACCCCTCGCACCTTTGAATCCATCCCTAGCGTCCAGGGGCATGGCTGGTTCCCCACTCCCATTTAACAGGGATGGACCATTGCTACGATTTATTGAGTACTTAGTATGCGCTTTGTGCAAATCATGCCGTTTCATCCTCTTATAAATTGTTGCCAGTGGGGATGCTGAAATTCGGGACAGCCAAGGACTTGTCCAAGGTCACAGCCTGATTGATCTCTGGCTTCTCTTTCCACTGCAAAGCCTTTCTTAACCGGCCTGTGTCATGATGCCCCTAGCAGGCGAGGGTCTGGTCCCCAGCAGACCAGGAAGCACAGACCCCTCGGTCTCACCAAATGGCAGTTTATCTTTCTGTCTAGCCGGGGCCTGGAGTTCTCGGCCTCCTGGGAGCCACCACATCTTCACAGATGGGACACCACTGCAGTCCCAGCACCCACCCCCACCCAGGCTTCTCTTCCAGTACTTTTCCTTCTTTCTTTTATTCATTTTCTAATGAAACTTGATTTCGCCCTGCCATGTGCCAGACAGGGCAGGGTACCAGGAGTCCAGGCTTTTCCCAGAGGCTCCTTCTGCCCAGGGTGGCCACTTTGCACTTCTCGCCTGGGCCTTGGCATCTTTTCCTGGCCAGAAACCTGGGTGCGGGTGGCGCCCCTTCCTGGGAGAAGGCCAGAGTGGGCCTCTGGGACTTCTAGCCAAAGAGTGGGGTGTTTTCCGGAGTCTAGCTTAGCTGGATGTCAGGCTGGCCACTAGCTTGAGTCACGGGACCCTGAGCCAGAATGGGCAAGAGCAGGCCTCAAAGGGATTGGGGGGACATCTTTTAGGGGGCTTTTAAAGTCCAAGGTAAAGGCAGAGCCCTGGTTGCCTTGGGGGGATGGGGTGGGTCTTGCCCATAGGCCCCAATTTTTTCCTCTGACATCCTGTCCTCTAAGTAATAATACCAGGCACAAGCAACCCTCTCGTGAACTCCCTCAGAGGCCCTTCCTTGTCAAATGTTGTTAAAATTCTAGGAGAAATCCAATTCTCCGTTCGGAGCTACCCATGAATTTGGAAAACCGGTGCTGTCCCCCTCAGAAATGAACACAAAAAACCAGAAGAAATCCAAAACCTAATTCTGAGGCTATGGGAAGATGAGAGCAAAGAGGGTCAAGAAGCACAGGGACCCCTACTCAACAGAAACATCTTTAGGCCAAGGGTCAGACCAATACGGCAACAGCGTCTCCGGTGGACCATTCCGGGTGCTTGCCTGCATTGCCTTCAGAAACTGAGTTGACTCTCAATGTTGGGCGTAGACAGTGAAGAGCTGAAGTGCTTGCTATGCAGAGTGATTTGGAAATACTTATATAAATGTCACATAATTAATTTCCAGCAGAGGCTATATTAAGTAAAATTCTGAAACTATGTCAATGAAGCCAATTTTTGCAGCATTTCTGAATATTTTTTTCACTTGTTAGGAAGTTTTTGTTATGTCTTTTCCATTAATGGGACTTAACACTGCAACTTTTAAACACAAAATAAATTAAAAGAAAATCTTTATAGGAAGCAATGGGGAAAAAAAAAAAAAAAGCCAAGTACCCGCTCCCTGCCCAGGGTATTTGTCTCATTTCAGCCCTGTGAAAGTCCTATAAGGCAGGTACTGTGACTCCCACTTTACAGATGAGGAAGCTGAGGCCCAGGCTGGCTCAGCAGTGTCCAGGGTCTCCCAGCTGGTGAGAAGCAGCAGGGGGAGCCCAGCGTCTCGTGCGCCCTACCCCCACAAGAGGGGCGCAGGGGCAATGAGCTCGTAATGGAGACCACACACCAGTGGGACCAGCAGGTAGGATGCAGGTGGACACCCCGGCCCAGCTTTGGTCTCTCACAGTGCCCTGACCCAGGCACCTTGAGGCCAGGGACCTGTCCTGTTTGCCACTGTGGCCCCCGCATCAGCTCTGGGCCTGGCACACACAGGGCAAGCAAGCTTTGGATCCAAGAACAACTGACCCGAAGCCTCACTCTTTTCCTCTGGAAAATGGGCAGAGCTCAGTAAGCTAGTATACTTCCCATGCTTGACGCATAATAGGTCTTCAAGAATAAATGGGGATTGATGATTATCAGTGATCAGCCCTTTGCTTTAAGAGGCATCTGACCTGTCCCCCTTTTGCTACATTCCCCTCCAAGTTGCTATGGAAGACACTATCCCCTAGGGGTCCCTCCACCTGGAGTGAACCCGGAGACCTCCCCACCACAGCCTTCCTTGCCTCCCTAAGCACTGCCCTCCAGGCTTCTGGAATTAGAGCCCCACCAGAGAGAAGGGACATGAGACACAAAGCAGTGGAGCAAAGACCAGTGTAGTGACTGCAAACCAGGACTTCCCCTTCTTCCTGCCCCCCCAAAAGTGGGGGCAGGATGTAGGGGTGCACCTGGGAGAGGAGAAGAGGGGCCTGGCTGGCTCACTCCCTCTGGCTGCAGTCCTGGGACCCCCTAGATGGCATCAGGAGGGCCCACTTGTTTGGCAATGTGTTTTCTGAGTGTGACACGTGTTGGCCAACAGAGGACAGCAAATACATTTTTTATGATCCTGGGAGGCTCAGTCCTGTCACATTTACTCGAAAAGAGGCTGGGTAGTAGAGGGGGACAAGTCATGTCTTAGTTATCTGGATCCTCTTGGGGCGAGGGGACACTTGTACAATGATCTGGGGGTCCCTGGGCAAGGGGTGCAGGTGGATCAGATCTCAGGAGGGGCTCAGCTGTAGGGGAGGGCCCCCCTCCTATTGGAACCTTATGTAGCTTATGGAGGGGGTGTCACCCCAGGGGCCAGATCTTTTGCCAAGTGGAGAAGGTACCCTCAATGCCGCACCCCCAATTTCCTACAGATCTCTTGGACCCTGCCAACGTCGGGGGGCGGGGGGGGGGGGGGGCGGAGGGAGGACAAGCACAACTTTATGTTTTGGCCTGAAAGTGGGTTGGTATTTGGGGAGTTCTTGGGAACAGAGCATTGTCCGTCCAGTTTCCAAAACTGGGAGTTCCAAGGGACTCCAGTCATCCCAGAGCAGGTTAGAGGCCACCAAGGGGTGGTGACCAGGCGTGGGGACCAGTCTGGGTGCTGCTCCAACTTCCACTATTTGTTCATGGGGGGGATGATGAAAATGGGAGGAACAGCTAAAAGCTCCTGCTGACACTGTCACTGAGGTTCCCAAAAGAGGCTAGCAGATCTGGGGGCGAGTCTGAATCTTAAGTAGATGTGTCCCAATTCAGGCACCCTGCACCCCAGCTGAGGGATCCCTGGAGCGCATGTGGAGGACTCCTGCCCGCCCCCAGGAGGGAGGCCCAGCCCAGGCTCCCTCCTCCGGCCCACGGGGTGTCGGAAATGGGGAATCTCTTCCTACCCTCGTCCTCCCCCCAGTTTGGAGAACCCCAGGCTCTGCCCCCACAGGTCGAGGCTGACGTCGCCGCCGCATTTCTAGGAATGCCCCTATCCGCTGACTATATTTGGCGAGGGTTTCTAGGAAGGCACCCCCCCCACCCCGGCCCCCGCCCCAGCCCCCACCCGGGCAGGCGGGCGCGCGCCGCTTCCAGGCTCTCGCCCTCTCTCCCGGGCCGGGGAGGAGCCGCCCCGCCTGGGCCGCCGCCGCCTCCCCAGCGCCGCCAACCCCGGGCCGGCCCAGCCCCCGCCCCGGGCCGGCCATAGGGCGTGGGGGGGGAGGAGCGGGGGAGGGGGGGCCGGGGGGGGCGGGGGCGCGGCTTTGTGGCGGCAGCGGACCGTGGAGGCCGGGTGCAGCCCCGTCGGCTCCGTGCTCTCGGCAGAAAAGGATTTTCTACGCCCCCCGCCCATCACTTGGATCTTGTCTGGGGAGGGGTGGGATCTTTTTCTGGAAGTCCCCCCCCGCCCCGCGGTGAAGGATTTGAGGCTGGGCTCCAATCGAGGCGGAGGCTGCAGGGCCCGCGGGCGCCCCCCGCCCCGCGCACGCCTCCCGGGAGCCCAGGAAGGCGCAGCCCCGGGGGGCCCCCCTGCGCCCCCGGAGGAGGCAGCGGCGGTGAGTCTTCCCCTCTTGCCTGCATGGCACCCTCGCCCGCGCCGGGGCAGGGGCCGCGGCAGGTGGGTGCTCAGGCCCCCGGGCCCGGGGGGTGCGGGGCGGCCGCCTGGGGGGCGGGTGGGGACGGGAGCGGGGAGGGGGTGGCGGGGGCAGCGCCCGGCTCTCCGGGGACCCGGCGCTAGACGCCTGTCTGGGCTGCGATCCGCCGCCGCTGCCGCCCCCCGAGGCGGCGGGGCTGGGCTACCTCACCAGCCCCCTCCCCGGCTCCCGAGAGGGGCGTGTTAGGCGAGGAGGTGGGATCGGGGCGAGGCAGCCCCCCATCTCCCCGATGCTGGGGCTTGGAAATTAACGCGCGGTTGGAAAGGCAGCCACCCCGCCCCCACCCCGGAAAGCCCCTGCGGGAAACTGACTCGCTGCGTGACCCCGATATCAATGCCGCGCGGAGAGCAGGCCGCCCGCTCGCAGGTCCGCGCCCGTCGCGCCCCGCCACTCCACGTGCGCCCCGGGCAGCGCTCGCTCCGCCCGAGCCCTGGGGACCGCCGGCAAAGCAGGGGAGGACAGTCCCCAGAGAGTTGCCACCTCCCCGAAGTAAAGTTGGCTGCCCCCCCCACCCCCCGAGGAGCAGGCGGCCATAGCACGTTGGCTTAGCTTTTGATGGGCAGGAGCGGGGGAAGAAAAAAAAAAAAACCCACACACAGCTAGGTTCCGGGGTGCAGACTGAGGTGCCAGGGCCCGAGACCACACCGTGTTGCTCTGGCAAAAGTTAGGGGGAAAAAGGCATTTTGATTTGGGGACGGGGGTGGGAGTGGCCTTTCTGCTTTCCCCTGCTTCCAATCCGCACCGTGGGGAGCGTTGGAATGTGCCGCTCAGATCCTCTGAGGACACATCCATATTTATAATTTATTTTTAGGAGAAGTTGTGAAAAAGAGAGGGGTTTAAAATGGGGAGAAAGGGTGGGGGGGTGGCCTTTTCGGAACCCAGAGGCTAATTGAGCTGTTACGGTGGAAATAATTTCCCCCAATAGGGGCAAGCAGCAAATTTGACTTTAATGAGGGACAATTAAGGGCATAAATAACTAAACTTTAGCTGCTTGAGGGGGGTGGGGTGGGGATTGTATGCCGCACCAAGGACACTCCTTTTGCGCTTTGCTAAGGGACATTTTGGGGGCCCAGCGTCTTCCCTGTGTAGCTTTCGGTCCCAACTGTGGGGCTGGGGTCAGGAGAGGGAAAAAGATACCGGCTTTGGGGTGGGCAGACACCCGCCCCCATCCCTCCCACCACCATCCTGGCTTGTCGGTGAGATCAACTGTCATCCCTGTAGGAAAACCCAGGATTCCTTTAATTATCCAGGATTCTCCAAAATCCTGCCTCTGAGGCAGCCCCACCAGTGCTCTGAGCTGTGGAGGGGAACACACCTCTTTGGAAAGGTTTTGGAGGCTGTGGTCCCAGAATCGGGGTTTTGAGGGCGAGATGAGTTTATGTTTTATCCAACTGGCCCACAAAGTCCCGCTTTTGGGGTCATTCTAAACATCGAGGGATTCAGGCCCAGCAGTCCGTGGAGAGAGAGCCAAGAGCTGACACCTCCAAGTTGCACGTCTAAAAGCTGATTGGAGAAAGGGGGGGAGGTTTGCTACTTTTGGTAAAAGTGAAAGGCTGTTGGGGGGGTGGATAGTTTCTGTGTGTGTGCGCACACGCACACACGCACACTGTTTGTTGTTGAACCTGCTAAGTTTTTAAGGGCCTCTTCCCTCGGGAGGCCAGAAAGAGATAAGGGAATTGTACAGGTTTTTTTTTGGTTTTTTTGTCCAGTGGTTTAATGAGATGTCGTAGAGGACAGGATTTGAAGGGAATGAGCTGCATCCCGGTTTGACACCTTCCAAATCAAACACCGTTGACGCTGTGAATGGTCATGACGTTAGATTTTTCTTCACATTTGTCAAAGGAGCACCCCTCTGCTGGCTTCTGCGGGGAGTCACGGTATTTCTTTGGTGCCTTGCTCCAAGCCATGTTTATAAGAAACTCAGGATAGTGTGTTCACCGGGGAGCTCTAAGACAGGGGTGGTAGGGGCACAAATACCCTTCCCAGAACATTCACCTTATTACGTTGTATTAATTTCAACACACACACACACACACACACACACACACACACACGCATACCCCTGCCCTCCAGCTGTGACCTATACAGACGCCCACGTACCTTAAGTTGATTTACTTGCAAACCTGGATTTCAGTCAGGTGTCCACAGCACCGAATAGGAAAATGAGCTGTACCTGAAGAACTTTGGAACACAGGGTTCTTGATGGCACATTCTGTGTTTAACAGACATGAGACGTGTACACACAGATGACATTTGCGCTCTGGGGCCTTGGCAAAAACAGTTTTTTACTTCCCGAGTTCTTTCTCTTTGTTACGGGACACGATGAAACAGCACAATTTTCAAGAGTCCATAGTCCCAGTGTGGCTCATGGATGGGAAACTGTCACATTGTGACACAAATTGTGTTTGTGCTTTGCTGGATCGTCGTCTGTCCCCCCCACCCCCACCCCCGCCCCGGCAGCCCCAGAGAGCTGTCAGATCCTATTTGCTTTGCTAAATAAGGATATCTCGCCAAATTAGCCTTTAATGATACTTGTACGAATCGGGTGTGTTGCGTGAATTAACGAGGCCGGAACGCGGAATAGTGCGCCAAGACACTGAGCTCGCATCCAGGCGGTGAAGCCGTATGTTAACATGACTGGATTGTGAAGTGGGGGGAATCAGACAGAGTTTGGTGCCGAGTGTGAAGCGAGTCTGCTTTCCTGCGAGCATTTGCAATGGCACAGCCCTGGCTGACACGCAGCCCCCTGAAACGGCGCGTGGAACTCTGAATACATTGAGCACAACTTTGCCCCCCTTCGGAGTCTGGAAACAGGCAGGGTAGTATGGTGAAGGGCTTATAAATCAGGACTCTGCCATGAGAAGGCTTCAGTACTTGGGCAGAGAATCACAGCTCCTGTGCATGTTCCTACCACCACCCTCTCCCTGTCCTCCCCACGGCAATAAGAAAACACACACGCACATGCACACACGCACACTTGTGCGCGCGCGCACACACACACACACACACAAATTAACAAGGAACTGCTGAATATGCTGAATGCATTTTGGCTTTTCTCCTTTGGCCTGTCTGTGTGAAATTTCATTAAGCTTTTGCTACCCCCCCCACACACACCCCACCTCCAAGACGTGTGGATTCAGAAGAAAAAAAATAGAAACTTGGAATTTAGTTCTTAGCAATATGTAAGATAGAGCGAATCTCATCGGGACACAAATGTTTCGAAGGGGGGAAAAAATATGATCTAGCCAGGGGTGAAATATTTAGAGGGGGTAGTGCAATGAGAGGAATACTTCCTTAAGAATAAAACATGCGTTTATGACTCAAACCAATGAAAGGTGGGCAAGTCCCTACAAGGGAACACTCCCTCTTCTTCTTGCTCCCCAGCACCGCCCCCCTCAACACACACACACACACACTCTCCACCTTAAATATTAAGAACAGAAAGATGATTCTTGCCAGGTAAAGGTACGGCTTTCTAGTAGCAGATCAGCTCACCCTCTTTTAATTGGGATCGTGCAGTAAATACAGCTCTTTTGGGCGGTGAGGATAAAAATTAGCCTGATCACAGTTAAGGGAAACTCGGTCCTTAGACTCACGTGCCAGAAAATACGTGCACGCACCAACAAAATAAAACATTGTTCTGGAATTTTCTCTCTTGCCCAGCATCCCAAACTTGGGAACATGTAAAGTCTTTTTTTTTTTTTTTTTTTTTTTTTTGCTGCTTATGTACGGAACGAGGGAAACAAAACCACCACACGACCATGAGGTAAACCACATCGACTTTGTAGGCCCGGTAGCCACGCAGGCGTTTCAAGCAAAAGGGTGGATGAGGTAGAGAGTTTGGAAGGAGTGAGATTTGGGGTCCCGCCACCACCCTGAGCCCCCAGCCCTCCTCTGGTCTCCCTTCAGAGTGGCCCACCCCGAATCTTGAGTTCTAGGGGGCATGTCCGTATTTACAGAGCCTTCAAGTTTCGGACTGTACGTCATCTTCCTTATATCAAGCGCCTGCATTTAAGGAACCACAGGGCAAACTTGTTTTTCGGGTGTCCCTGAATGGTCGCACCGCTCCACGAAAGGGGGACACACACGTAGGAAGTGGAAACTGCTGCTGGTGTCACAAGAAAGCCATGTTTAAAATGCACCCGGAAGATGGGGGGCAAATGGACCCTTTTGTCCAGGATTTGCTTGGCCCCCGCAGGGAAGGGAGGTGGTGGCCGACTTGAGCCTGAACTTAGCTGTGCAGCGTGGTGTGAAAGTTTGCTCAGAGGCGTGCAGAAAACTAGGCTCTCTCGTTGGAATTGTGCGTGAGATCAGTGCCCGGGCCTGTTGGCATCTCTGCCCGAGGCAGCCTGGACCGCTGCCTGCCCAGGCCTGAACGTGGCCTTCAAGGCGCCACGGGTGCCCAAACGAGCCCCCGGACAGGTGCACGGGGGTCTCTGCTCCCAGGACCCTGCTGGCAGCATTTGTTGGCTAGAAGCGGGGTGTTGGGCTCCTGAGAGTGGCCTCCCCGGGGACTCTGCAGGACTTACTGTCCCATTTACTGCGTGGTCTCGGTGAGGGCAGAGCCCCACTTGGCTAAGCACAGCCTCCCAGATGCTCAGGGGGAAACAGATGAGGCCGTCCGAGGGGCTCCGGGGCAAATCCGCCTGTGCGGGAGCCTAGAAGGTTCAGGGGCAGAGCTGTGCTTTTGCAGGCCAGCCGGAAGTCCTCTCCGGGATCCTCGCATTTGGGGTGGGCCCAGGGGGCGTGGCGCAGGGCCAGCAGCGTCTCAGCGACCGACCGGAGCAAGCTGCTCCTTCCCCAGGCCTCTTCCATCGGGCAGCGAGGAGGACCCAGGCCAGCAGGGCAAGGGTTGCAGCCCCAAAGTGGGGAGAAGGCGTTGGAGGCCCATCAGGGGGCCTGCTGGGCAGACGAGGGGACCCTGAGCCGGCCTGGGGGGGAGGGGGGCGGCCGAGAGAGAAGTGGGCATCCCGGAGTTGAGCTTGCAGGGAAGAAGCCCGCTCAGGCATGCTGCACCCAGCCCTGAGTCAGCCAGTCCCACGGGACTCCCTTTTGGCCCCAGCAACTGGACTCCAGGCCACCTAAAGGCCTCGTGCGTGGTTTCCTGATTGTGTCTTAGAATGGCATTAAAAGGTCCAGACTGGGCGCTCGCAGGCCGTGCCATATTTAGCCTCAGCTTCACCCAGAGAATATTTTAGGTGCCGCTTGAAAGAAGAGATCGGGGCCGGGTTACCAGCTGTCACATGGCGAGCGTAGAATCGCTCCCTTGCAGGCCTGGCCCTGACCGCCTGGTGCTCACCGGCACAGATGCCCCGCGCCCCTGCCAGGGCTCCGGGGCCACGCGACAGGTGCCAAGGAGCCGGTTTTCGGCCGGGAAGGCTTTGCGTCCCGTTTTCGGTCCGATGGCGATAAGGCAGAGGCGGCCTCCATTCACAGAGCTCACAGAGGCTGTTCTCAGCCTCTCTCTCCATTCTCGATGGCCCAGTGTGATATGCCAGCCTGCTGAGTGAGCAGCCTCCTCCTCGGGTGTCAGCAACTGTGGAGGAGGTTAACCCTTTCAGGGCCCAGGGGTGCTGGCCGGCCTGGGGGACCCGCACCTGCAGCGAGCTTGCAGGCCACCGGCCCCAGGGGAGACAGTGTGCTGGACTTCTTAGTCCTCGATATCTAGAGGCCAGACCTGAGAGATGGCTTCCTGGACCTGAGCAGGGATTCCCCCTCCCCCACCCACTTCTGCCCCATCAGCCACCACCACCACACTCCCCTACCCAAGTCTTCGCACCTTTGGTTGGTTGTGCGGCATGGAAACAAGTGCTCCCCTTTCCAGGTACTTCCCCCTGGGTTTCCATATTGACTGCCTTTCTCCCACATTCCACACCAGGAGGTATTGATGGATGCGTGGCTCCCTTAGATCGGTAAGGCGATTTCGGGAAGCATCCATCCGGGTCTTGGGGAAGCGTCACAGGTGAATCCTGGAAGTGGCCTGGTCCTTCCAGCCTGCTCTGGGATTCCCGATCTTGGTGTGTTCTGGGCCACAGAGGAGGTGCGTCTGTCTCGAAGCGGCTGCACTGCGACACGTTTAGCCAATTATCGGCCAATAATCATCAGGCTTTTGGGGAGCCTAGGTGGAGCCGCCGCATACCGTGAAGGCTTTGGCTTGTTTCAAGGTTGCTCTCACTTTGTACATTTTTTCCTTTTTAGTTCTGGCTCTCGGTGCTCCGAGCACCACCACTTCCTGCCCAGCTGGTTCGTTACCGCAGGGAAAATGAGGGACTTTTGGGGGCAGATGTGTTTCCATTCTACTATCATAATGCCCCTAAAAATCCTTATTGCTCTTGCAGTATTCCTCGGGGGCCCTGGGCTAGCTGGGAAGATGGCAGCTGTGAGGTCTTCCAGCAACTAAAGAAGAGAAAGATGTTCCCCCCAAATTCTCCCAGCGCACACTTCCCTCCTGCGCTCACGCTGTGCTCACAGCTGGTTATGGCCACACGAGAAAGAAAAAGGCGCCATCCACAGACAGTATTGCCAATTGTGCTTTTTTGCCCTCCAGGGGCGGGGGTGGGGGGTGGGGGGAGGGGGAAGGGGGACGCGTGGGGGGAAGGTGGGAAAGTTGGAAAACAAGCGAGTGTTACCTGTTTGACCAGGCGGGTGAGGAGATTCTCACCCTTCAGCCTGGTCCTTCCAGCAGGGCCTCTGGGATCTTCACCTTGGCAAGAGGCCCTGGCCAGTCCTGGCTTTCTCCTCCCTGCCCCAATCCCTGAGCCAGGTCACTTTCCCACTCTCTGCCTCAGTTTCCCTATCTGCCAAGGGAGGGGCCACACTCCAGGCTCTGGCCTGGAAGGGATCATGGTTGCCACCCACGGCTATAATGAGCTCAAGCTCTATATGAGCCCCGAAGGCTTTGTGGCGGGCTTTGAAAATGGGGAAGTTAAAGCATTCACCGGGGAAAGGATTAGTACTAATATTTCCTAACACACGTGTTATATGCTGAGGCAACTCAAACAAGGAGGGGAGACCACAGCCCCACAGTGAGCATGGGTTTCTGGAATCATCTGGGACTCCTGCTGTGTTGCCCTAGGCCAGTGGCTCAACCTCTCTGGGCTGCCATTTCCTCCCGCGTGAAACCCACAGCTTAGGATAGCCACCTCCCAAGTCTGATGCGCAGATCTACCCAGCGATTGTAAGTGGTACCTGGTTCCAGGTATACATTATTCTCCTAGGTATTTCTTTGTACGGCTAATTTCTGTTTGCAGCAAGCAACTGGTTTTCAATTGGGGGTAGGAAGAGAAGGCCCCCTTTTTATACCAATTTATTTAAGTGAAAGAGGGTACGTTGCTTAGAAGAAACATACTAAGCAAGGAACAGTAGAGGTAGCCTGAGGATGGGGCAGAAATCAAGACGGGCGAGTTTCCTAGGCGCACTGAATTAAGCATTCGTGTATGTCTCAGCAGTTTTTGGCACCCACATCCTCGGGTTGCCAGTTCAAATCTGGGGTGGGCTCCACCATGACAGCCAGGACGTCACGCGTCCTCACTTCTCAGGGGTGCCCCCACCCCTTCCCCGCCCACCCACACCAGTGACATCTCCACCCCTACACCTCCCACCCCCATAGCTCAGATTTGTCTCCCGCCTTAGGGTCACGATGACCCAGCGCCTTCCTCCTCCCCAGGGCACCTCTCTGGGCCTCAGTTTCTCAGTGAGATGGGAGAAGAGAACCCTCTGTCCCAGATCAAGGAAGTCACAGGGCTCCATCGGACAGCTACCGTGGTTCACAAACAGCACCAGCGGCCCTGGGACCGGCAGCGCCCTCAGCCTACAGGGACACTCCTTCGACAGGCCACGCTGTGCCAGGCCCGGGCACCAGCCCCTTCCTGCCCCCCGGGACAGTGGCTTTACAGGGAAACAGCGAGCGCTCGGTCCCAGCCAGCAGGGGCGGACTCTGGTTTCAGTTTCTGCTGTGTCATGGGGTGGGGGGTGGCATCAGGAGCGGGGCCCAGCACGCCAGCTGGGGCAGGCACCGAGAGCCTGGCAGACAGCTGCTGGCCCAGCTGCCCGAGCACAACCCACGCCCCCGCCCCTGCAGCCCACCAGGATGGAGGCTGGGCCTTCAGGCACCCCTTCCATGCCTCTCTCCCACACGGTGGGGAGAACCCCAGGTGGGAAAAGCCAGGAGGGAGAGAGGTGATTCCTTTAGCTATGGGATCTCCCCAGAACAAGTTCTTAAGCCACACAGTCTTAAAGTTCTGAGAATTGCAGCTGTTGATTCTGGATCCGAATGCCCTGGCAGGACACCTGCTTCCTGACTCCCTTTGCTGAGCACATGTCTTGTCAAGGACCTACTGTGTGCTAGGCACTGTGCCAGGGGCCAGGGATGCAGCCGGGAGCAAGACAGCCCCTGTCCGCACAGGGCTCCCCCTTGAGTCAGGGGAGACAGACGAAAAGAGAAAGCAAACAAAGAATCCCACGTTATGGAGGAAATCTCACACCCTAGATTTGGTGTTAGCATCTCAGGGAAGGGGTGTGAATTCCTGCCTGTGTGTGCCCCTGTGTGTGTCAGTCATGTGTCAACTCCTGGGACACACAGGTACATTAAGAACGCAGACCAGGGCCTGGATAGCCCAGGTTTGAATCCGGATGCTTCCACTGACTGTTGTGCGACCTTAGGCAAGCTCCCTCTCCTCTCTGGGCCTCTGTTGCCCCATCCAGAGGTGCTAGAATAATAGTACCTACATGTCAGGGCTGCAATGAGGAGGACATAAACGCACGTCCCTAAAGAACTAAGGATGGTGCTTGGCATTGACCACGAGCTGCCTAAGGCATAACCATTACCTAAGAGTAACAAATGGCCACTATTCTCATAGGCGCCTCATCTCCCTTTACAGCCACAACCCACCCTTAGGTGGGCCTTAACAGGTCCTTGTTCAGATGAGAAAACCGGGGCCCAGGGAGGCGCCCAGCTGGAAGAGTCTGACCCCAGGTTGTGGGCCCGGCCCTGGTTTTGATGCCCTGCTGTCGTCATCTTGACATTTTTAATAATTTTGGCACACAGGGCCCTGGGTTCTCATCTTGCAATCTGGGGAGCCAGCCCTGCCCAGATCTGATTGACCCCCAAAGCAGTCACTCTGAACTCCTACCATCCACAGAGCCTACAGCCAGGTCCACAGTAATTGTCCAGTTCACCAGCGCAGGGTTCAGTGTGGAATGGAAATTCTGAGGACAAAAGGAAGGTGATCACAGGGCTGAACTGCTCGGATGCTTATTGGTTTGTTTGTCGCCCCTTTGAGAAGTCAAGGGGGCCACAGCCAAGGGCAGGCCCTGTCATTCATTCACGGCTGTACCCCCAGGACCCAGCATGTATGAGCTGCTCAGTTAATGTCCGTGAAGCGAAGCAAATGAATGCAGAGGCCGCTGTAGATCCTGATCCAAACTGAGTTAAAGGACACCTCCCCAGGAAAGCAGGTCGTCAGGGGTGCAGTGTCAGCCCTGGCCACGCCAGCAGGCTTCTGGGTAGCCCCCGAAGGGTGTGGGGATGTGCACCTCGTTCCTCCCTGCCCCGACCCCACCTGCCAACACTCTGCAGCAGAACACTGTTGAACAGCTGCCGGTGGGGAGCTCAGAGACAACACGGATATTTAGAGACGTGGGCCCGGATTCCTGGGCACCTGTTATTGGAGAAGATGCAGAGTTCAGTCGAAAAAATAACTCAGGTTGTAGTTCTGGGCAGGTTCACATCCCAGCCAGGGGTCAGGGAGGCAGCTTCCTGGGCCATTAAATGAGAGGGTTTGGATTTGTGGATCAGAGGTCCTTCTTCCTCTGAAATTAGAGGTCTTTCATACTCTCACAGCTCCAAATTACAAATATTACTAAGAAGCAGAGAATCATCTCAAAAGCCTTTAGGATATTTAGGACAATAAGAAACATTTGTATGTTTTCACCAACTGTTTTCACGAAACAGGCACTCTCCCCGCTGCTTCAGATAACCACATAAAGTCAGAGTCGTCGGCCTCCCTTTCTAAATAACACAACTACCAGCATACATTGAGCGCTTTATACATACTAGGCACTCGACACGCATGAAGTCATTGCCCAGGGAGGCACTGTTACTGCCTTCGGCTCGCTGATAAGGAAACACTCAGAGAAACTGACCTGCCCAAGGTCACACAGCCAGCATGTGATGAGCTGGGGTTCAAGCCTGGATCTTCCATTTCAGGGACCGGCAGACTTTCCCCGTAAAGGGCCAGATACTAAATATTCTCGGCTTTGCAGGCCCTATGGTCTGTGTCACAGCTACTCCACTCGGCCATTATAACAGAGACGCAGACACAGACAACCCAGAAATGAACCGACGTGGCTGCGTGTTCCAATAAAACTTTATTTACAAAAACAAGACATGGGCCAAATTTGGCCCACAGGCTGTCATTGGCCCACCCCTGTTCCAGACTCAAAAACCTGCCTTCCGGTTTGGCCCGGGGAACATTCTTTCCCATCGTCTCTCCCCGTCTGTGAAGTGACTTAGTTATGTTTAGGTCAGAGATGCCTGGCTCTGGGGAGATTGAATCGGCCTCTCTTTTCTGGAGGGAATTATGAGGCTCTTGGAATTTACAACTATTAGGAATTATTAGTGACTGCCATAATAGGACACCATGGGGATTTGAAAGCTGTAATTTTAATAGCTGTGACTGAGTAACTTTGAAAGAGGAAAGGGTTATAGTTTAGAAAGATACCCCATTGGGGCACCTTGGCTGTGGAAAGTTCTCCTCAGAGAAGGCAGTTTTCTGAAGTCTGTGAGAATGGAAATAGAATGAAAAACAGCTTACAGCGCAAGAAGGTAACTGAAAGGCAAGATAGCAGTGTGTGTGTGTGTGTGTGTGCACGTGTGTGTGTGTGCGTGCGTGTGTGCACGCGTGTGTGTGCACATGTGCAGAGAGAGGGTATTTCCCAAAAGGCAAGAACCTGAAGACTAAGGATTCCTGGTGGGAGAAGGGGGGGGGCATGACTTATTTTTTAAACAGCTTTATTGAGATATAACCCACTTACCATCCAATTTACCCATTTAAAGTGGACAGTTCAGTGGCTTTGAGTATATTCATAGAGTTGGGTATTCATCATCATAGTCAATTTTAGAACCTTTTTATCACCTCAAAAAGAAACATCAGTGTCCTTCCCCCCCATCCTAAGCCATCACTTATCTATTTTCTTCTCTATAGATTCACCCATTCTAGACATTTCACATGAAGCAGTGTATGATCCTTTGTGAATGGCTTCTTTCCCTGAGCATTGTGTTCTCAAGGTCTTTCCATGCTGTAGCATACCATGGGACTTCATTCCTTCATTCCTTTTTGTGGCTGAATAGTATCCATTTTTTAATTTATCCATTTGTCGGATGATGGACATTTGGACTGTTTACACTTTCTGGCTATTAGGAATAACACAACTTTCAACATTTGTGTAGGCATACCTATTCATTTCTCTTCGGCGTATACCCTAGAAGTGTGATTTCTGGGTCATATGGAAGCTCCATGTTTAACATTTTAAGGAGCTGCCAGAAGCACGTCTTATATTGCCTTTTCCTACTTTGTATTTTCTACTTTCCCGCCACAATGAATGTAAGGAAAATACTGTAATGAGCACTGGAACCCATCATCAACAATTACCAGCCTTTGCCAGTCCTGAGTCATCTGCCTTCCCTCCATCCACTTTGTCACTCTTTGAAGAGTTCGAAGCCAATTCAAGCACTGACTTTATGTTGTTAACTTGGCTGAGGGGTCAACACTTTTCTTCCATCCCAAACCTTCAGAGTGTCCTCCGCCCACATCTTTGTGTGGGTAGAATTTGGGGAGATCAGAGGAATTGGGGCAGAGGACCAAGTGGGTCAACGTGGGGTGGAAAAGGAACAGCTCCTGAACAAAGCAGGACTGGCTACGTAATTTGCACAATGAAAATATGGAGCCCTTTGTTCAAAAATTATTCAGAAGTTCAAGATGACAACAGCAGAGCATTAAACCAAACATAGGCCCTGTGCAACTGTACGTGTCACATGCCCATGAGGCCAGCAAAAGGGTGCCCGAGCAGAACTAATTCATTAGACACAGGAATTTAGAGCTTTGGTGCCTAGGAGAGACATAAGCACCCCTCACCCCCAATCCCTGGAACGTTTCCAAGAGAAGTTGAGTCTCCCATGTGGGAGACAGTGGCATGAGGGACAGAGTTCAAGCCCGTTCCATCTGAATCTCCAAAAATAAGATGACCCCAGCTGACATGTGGGTTATAAGTACTTAAGAAAATTAGCCATTTGCCTTAAGCCTTCCTTCCTAAGAAGCCTGCAGTTGTTTTATTTGGGCACACTGTTTTGTCCTGGACTCTGAGTGTCCTCTGACCTCACAGCAGATGACAGGGCTGCAGTCTTCAGAACAGAGGCCCCCTGAGCATCGGCAGGACTAGGGATGCCCTTTTGAGGCAGGTGGTCATGGCAGACACTGGCAGCCCATCATGGCACCCGATCCCTCTCAGCTCCATTATCCTTCTCAAGGAGAGCCCCCACCAACCAAAGGAACCTCATTTCTTGTGCTAAACCAGTCTCATCTCAAGAATGTATACTCTTTACTCAGGACACCAAGAGATTCAGAGGCCCCCCCCCCGCGCCCCCTCCCCCGGTGTGTGTTTGGATGATGCCCAGCGATGCACTTATATTAACAGAGCGTTGTCATGGAGGGGTATACAACACGACTGGGAAGGGGGTCCGGGGAGGAGAGAGGGACTCCTTGAGGAAAGAACAGGTAAGGACCTTGTACCTCCTCCTGTTCTCTGCGGCAAGTTCAATGAGTGAACGCACGTTCATTCACTCCTCGGTTCCTCACCTACACCATAGAAGGGGTATGTGTACTGAGCAGGGCAATGCAGCCCTCAAAAGGACAGGCGCAGTTCCTACCCTTAGCAGAAGCGGCAATTATCAACCAAAGATGGGAAAAAAAAAAGATTTTTTTAAAATTTGATTAAAATAAATAACGACAGTAGCAAAAAAAAAAAAAATAACTACAACAGGTCTGAGTAAATCCTGCGGGCAGCTCGGGGGGCTGGGAGGCGGGGAGGCAGTATAGTGGATCTTAAAGCGTCTGACTCAAGATTGAGGCAATTCTCAGCCAAGTAAATGTAGAAGCACAGCCAGCAGATGTCTCTGGAGGAGTAAAATGGTTCTGGGTTTTTTATTATTTATGGGATTTTTGTTTTGGGGGTTTTGGGGGGTTTGTTTTGCAAGCACCTCCTCCCCCACTTCTGCTCAAACACCTGACACCGGTGAGAACACGGCCAAAGATGGCCACGCACGACACCCATTCCTCCGCTACAGTAGTTGGTCGAAACACGGACACGTGACCAAACATGACCAATTGCAGCAGCCCACTTCTGTGCCAGGTGGCAGTAATTGGTCCAGGTGTGGTCACGTGACCCAAGCACGGCCACTCGAGGCTTGTCCTACCTAGAGCAGGTGGGAAGGTTGCTTTAGCCCCTCTCTAGCATCCAGAGGTACCCGTGGCCCCGGAGATTGAGGTCAACAAGCAGAGAGAGGGAGCGATGAGAGATGGGATGGGGGTGGGGAGGAAGGAGAGAGGCCAGCGCTAAGTTCTGACCCCACAGCCTTACAGGTGCTAGATCCAGGAGCAGCTCAGCCTTTTCCCTCATCACATCTACCGGAGTGATGAATCCCCCATATTGCCTCAGTCAGATTAACTCTGGTTTTTGTGCAGCCCAGAGCACCCCAACTCAGGATGTGGGGACTGTGTCCTCTCTGTGGACTGTGTGAAACTAAAAGGGGTAGGTTATCCTCAGAACTCACTGTCCCGGCGCGCCTGGGTGGCTCAGTTGGTTAAGCGACTGCCTTCGGCTCAGGTCATGATCCTGGAGTCCCGGGATTGAGTCCCACATCGGGCTCCCTGCTGAGCAGGGAGTCTGCTTCTCCCTCTGACCCTCCCCCCTCTCATGCTCTCTCTCTCTCTTTCATTCTCTCTCTCAAATAAATAAATAAAATAAAATAAAATAAAAAGAACTCACTGTCCCCTAGGTGTGCCTGCTGTACGTGAGAATACAAGAATCCCCAGACACACGTCCATGTGCTACCCCATCGCCCATTCATTTCCCACTGAATCGGAGCTACGCCCTGCTCTTGAACGTGAAAAGGCCCTTTTCCTGCTTGCCTGTCTCCCCAGCCTCACCCCCAGCGTACCCCCACCTCTCCTCCCCACCCTGCTCTCCACCATGGGCCACGCATGCAGCTTATCCTGGCCAAAGCTCCCATGCCTACCACGTTATATTTGTGGTGATCTGTTCATGCCTGTTGCCCCCCATGAGTGAGGATCTTGGGCATGGGGACCCTGGACATCTTTGCGTCCCCAGCTGCTGGCCCACAGTAGGCAGACAACAAACACGGGAGGAAGGGAGGCAGGGAAGGAAAAAGGGGGAGAAGGGTAGCTCATTCCTACTGATTCTGGTCCAACCAATGGGTGCCCGGTAGGGTCAAGTTCTGTGCTCGCTTCCTCTGCTCGATACTCTCCCTTCAGGTGGACACGAAGCCCCTGCCTGCATCTACTCCAGTGTCCCCTCCCCATTCTCCCAGGGTCCTGTCTTCCTTCCATGTTTTCTTGTTCTCTTCAGCCCCTGCCACCATCATGGGTCCTTCTCTCTAGTTACGATCTCTCCTCTCCCGCTTATGTGTCAGCTCCAGTTGGTCAGGCATCTCTGTTTGGTTCTCTGCTGTCTCCTCAGGACCTGGACCTGTGCCAGCCACCAACTAGATGCTCAAGAAATATCTGTCTGTGGAGTGCATGAATGCGTTCTTTGTGTTCCCCCAAACACACAGGACTACCAAACTTGTTTGTAAAGTACCTATGTGCTTCATGCATTTTATAAGGGTTACAAAAGCCAGGTGATATGTTAGTTTCCTAGGGCTGCTGTAACAAACTGACACAAACCAAGAGGCTTAAAATGACAGGAAGGTAGGATTTCACAGTCCTGGAGGCTAGAAGTCCATAACCTGGCAGAACCACACACCCCCCAAGTGCTTCAGGGGAAGATCTGTACCTTGCCTCTCCCATGGTCCTTGACTTGTGCCCACATTGCTCCAATCTCTGCCTGTGTATTCATGTGTTCTTACTCCTGCTGTGCCGGCCTCTGCTTCTCTCTTCTAAGGATGCACGTAGTACCCCTCTGGATCATCCAGGATAAACTCATCTCAAGATCCTTGACTTAATCCTGTCTTTTGCTATATAAGGTCATATTCACAGGTTCCAGGGACTGGGAAGTGGGCATATCTGGTGTCTCTCTGGGACCACCGTGCACCCCACTCCAGGTTATTTGCATAAAAAAACCACAAAAGCTGGGCTGCCTGGGTGGCTCAGTCGGTTAAGCATCCAACTCTTGATTTCAGCTCAGGTCATGATCTCAGGGTCATGGCATCGAATCCTGCGTCGGGCTCTGAGCTGAGCATGGAGTCTATTTAAGATTCTCTCTCAGGGCACCTGGGTGGTTCAGTCGGTTAAGCGTCAGACTTTGGCTCAGGTCGGGATCCCAGGGTCCTGGGATCGAGTCCTGCATGGGGCTCCCTGCTCAGCAGGGAGTCAGCTTCTCCCTCTTCCCCCCCCCCCGCCCTCCCTGGCTTGTGCTTTCTCTCGCTCGCTCACTCTCTCTCTCTCAAATAAAATCTTTAAAAAATTTAAAAAAAAAGATTCTCTCTCTCCCTCTGCCCATCCCCCACCCCCTCTCTCAAAAGAAAGAAACCAGAAAAGCAAGGATTCCCACCACCACTCCACTGGCCTGACAGATATGTAATGAAAAGAGTATTATCATTTTATATTGCTCCAGAGTGTGGAAATCATATCAAAAACACGAGTTTAGGTTATTTAATTGCCCCAGATTTTGAAAATAATACCATGCTGGTTGTAAGAAAAAGAGTACAGAAGAGGATAATGTGGGAAATGAAGGAACACCCCCTTGGCAATTTATCTTTAATTTCGCTTTCTGAACAGTAACCGCTGGATGCAGTTTGCATAATCTCCATACATTTTCAAAGCCTGTTCAAGTGCATTCACTTTTTTTGCTCATAACATTAAGCAAGCCGGGGGCGTTCCAATATATCCTGAAGACGTGACAGCCCTCAGACCCACCTCATTCTTTCTAATGCCTTCTAGCATTGCACCGTACTTAACCTGTCCCCTACCGACCAGCATTTCAGTTAACGCCAGGATTTTGCCATTATAACATATACTCTCTTTGGCATGTGTCCAAGTATACTCACAGGATACATTCCTAGAAGCAGAATGTCTCAGTCCAGAGGATACGTGCATTTTTTATTTCTACAGCTACTGCCCAATGCCCATCAAGAGCACATGGGTGGGGGAGCCCGTTTCCATGGCCTCGCCCACCCCAGCAAGGACGCAGTGTGTCAGGGGAAAAAAAGTCCCAAATGAGGTAAGCGGACTTGCCATGTGGACCTGGGTGGGGGTGGATGTGGCCCCTTTCTGAGGTGATAAGCTGCTCAGAGTTCTCATTAGCTTGGGTTTTATAAACAAAGGCAGAGTTTGGGGAGGTGAGCCAGAGCCATGCAGTGAGAAGCGTTGCGCAAGTCAGTATTTATTTCTTTAGCGCAGTTAGAACTTAAATATGGTCAAAACATATTCTCCTTTTAATTTACACAAACAAATATGTTCCCCGGCTGACACCTCCAGTGCCAAGTTTCTAGGGGAAATGAAATTCTACTGTGAGATTATAAACCACTAGGGAGAAGAGGAGAATGGAAAAGCCGCTGCAAGTTTGCTTTTCACGTCCAGAACCGGCTGCTGAGAGGTGTCTCTTTCTGTGTTAGTTGCAGATAAACCTGCCAGTAATTTTAGTGAACGAGGCGTGGAGCACATAAAGGCCAGAAGATGGAAAACACTCCGGGTTTGATAAAAGGAGCTCTGCTCGGCTCAGAATCCTCCCTCCTGCTAGTCCCGCTGAGATCTATCCGGAGAGGGTCTGACGGATTGAGGAAAAAGAAATGAGACCAACGTGAGTCTCCTTTCAAGGGCTGTGCTAATACAAAACTAAACAACTTGAAATTGTTCCAAGAGGGGATTAAAGCAACATGTTATTTTGAGTGATTGCTTAATTTATTGAGCTGCGGCTAGATCTGTAACAAAATACAGCCCTTGCAACTGATAACCTCCTGCTGCAATTGAACTTCTACAATTAAGGAACATTTTCCAAGAGTTTCTCTGGAACGGCTTCGAATTTTTAGTCTCTGTGGTGGGGTGCTTCTGAGCACTCAATTTCTGGGCATGTTTTTGTGTTGCTGTTTTTGTTTTTTAAAGAGTGACAGGCTGATGTTAATAAGGAAAGGAAGCAGCCTTTCATTGAATGCCTTGTCTTCACCATGTGCTTAATATACATTATCTCTAATCCTGACAACAGCTCAGCGAAGTAACTCTTATTAGTCCCTATTTTACAGATATGAAGCCTGTAGCTGTTAAGTCATTTTCCAGAGTGGCGCTGTCCAAGACTGTAGCTCCTAGTCATATGTGGCTATTTTTGTGTAAATTAGCTAAGAGTTAAAAAATCTGAACATTCACTGCCTGGGTTGCACCAGCAACTAGTTCACTGGGGCCAGTGGCTACCACATTGCACAGCAGAGATACAGACCATTTTGATTACTGCAGAAAGTTCGAGGGATTGGTGCTCTTTCAGTGATTTCAGAGGCAGGAACTGGGAGTGCCAGGATTCAAACCCAAGCTTCTTCGAAGGAAGCATTATTATCACCCCTGGCTTCTTTCTTCTCTTCCTTTGGCTGAGAAGCAGGGACTAGAGCAGTGATTCGAAACCCTGGGTACACATTAAAATAACCCAGACTGCTTTAAAAAACAATACTGATGTGAGGGTCCCGGCCCCAGGGATTCTGACTTAATTGTGATCGGGAGGGTTTTTTTTTTTTTTAAGTACTCATGTGATTCAAGTGTGCAGGCAGGATTGGGAGCAGCCAGACAAGAGGATCCACACACAGGATGGGGGAAGGAACTGGTTCATCTCCCGTGAGAACATGGCCCCCTTGTGGACCCAGAAGGGGGCTTCCCCCGGGACCAGCTCTAAACGTCCTCCTCAGAGAGCTCAGGTTCATGTCTGAGCGGACAGACGGAAGTGCTTTCTCACATGCTTCCTGCTCGAGGGGACACACAACAAAGAGCTCTGCTTTTAGAAGCAGCCTTTGTCACACTGTCCTGGAAGAAAGGAGTTGCAAACGCAGAATCAGAGAGACAGAGTGAAAACCCCATAGCCCCAGATTTGAATGGAAAGTATCTGGGTGAAATCCTGTTGTATTTTGCCTGACAAAATGAAGGGTGTGTTTCTGACCACGTCTCCTGAAAAGGGGAGAAAGAGTGACCAGTTCAGCAGCTATCTAAGCACGCCCAGCACGCACATTATGGTCTCTAAACACCACTTTTAACCAGAAACCAGGGCTCTGTGGAGATATGGCTGATTCCAGGTGTGAGGCAGGAAATGTACAAGGTGAGCCTGGAACATCTGGTCACGCGGGTCACACGGGGCTGTCAAAGACTTCCGGGATCATGTCAAAAAGGACACGGGACAGTGTGAAGAGGATCCCACTGGCCAAGGATGGGACAATTTGAGTATCACTAAGAGTAATAACTGTCATGGATTAAAACATGTCATATACATCCAAATCTATGAGGTCACCAAGATATTTAAAAAAATAGAAAAATAGGGGCACCTGGGTGGCTCAGTCGGTTAAGCATCTGCCTTCAGCTCAGGTCATGATCTCAGGGTCCTGGAATTGAGCTCTGCATCCAGTTCCCTGCTCAACAGGGAGTCTGCTTCTCCCTCTGCCTCTGCCCCACCCCCCACTCCTGTGTGCGCTCTGTCTCTCTCTCAAATGAATAAATTTTTTAAAAAAGAAAGAAAAATAGAAAAACATAAACTCATTTGTCATCTCTGGAGGATGCTGAGGAACAAACTCATTATTTTGACAATGTCCAATAAAGGGGAAAAAACCAAGCATTTATCCTTTCTGGTATGAACTATACCTTGCAGCGACCAAATAGTTGATAAGGTCAAGTTTCCCTTTATGGAAGTATTCCAGCTAACAAACAAAGACAGAAGGATAGAATTAGTATGCCACCATTTTGCAACCTCCAGTGGATCTGGGCAGTCATCATCAGTGGCTGCTAACATCACAAAGAGGGACAGCCAGACATTATGTACCTTCAAATGGAAATACTAAGTAGCCACTATAAAGTTACACACACACACACACACACACACACACACACACACATACACACACAAACCAAACATGAATCTAAGTGAGCTTCTAGATCTAGCTACTGAATTATAAGAAATAGAGCAGGGAGAGGAACGCATGTAACAGCAATATGGGAATGAAATAAGCAAAACTCAGTCTGTAGGACATGCCACAGAGCGACCAACCCAGTTTTTTCAACAAATAAATAGCAAGAGATGAAAAAGGGAGAAAGTGAGTACCTACAGATTAAGAGAGACATAAGAGACATATCCACCAGTCACAGTGTATGAACCTTATACGGGTCCTGATTTTAACCACTGTAAAGAAAACATTTATGAGACAACCAGAGGAATTGGAACACCGGATATTTGCTAATATTAAAGCACTACTGTTAGTTCTAGGAGGGGTGATGGTGGTTTAAAAAACAATTTTTTTTTTGAGTCATATACTAAAATATTTGCAAAAGAAATGGTTGCTGTCTGGAATGTGCTTCAAAGTATGTGGGATGAGGGAGGAAGGGAAGGGGGGTAGAGATAGAACAAAATTAGCCAAGAGCTGGGGATTGTTGAAGGTGGGTGATGGGTAGCTGGGGTTCATTGTACCGTATACTCTACCCTTGCACTTGCTTGAAGGTTTTCATGATAAAAAATAAGAATTCCAGGCTTTTCCTTCCCTGCTCTCAAGGGTATCAGCTTGGTCTTCTCACCCACTGCTAGCACCTCTGGGGCGAGCCTGGGTAGCCAGCTTGAGGTACATCTCGGCATGCACACATGTACACGCACACATGCACATGCACAACCATCTCCGTGGCAACCAGCCATGTGCGCGAACAGCTGCCACAAGGTTCCTGTCCACAGGAGGATCAGGCCAGGCTGCTGGTGTCATGCCAGGCCACCGTAGCTGCTCCCCTCAGAGAATTTCTAGTCAGATCTTCACAGGGGGCCCCCTCCCCACATCTACCTGCTTGCACCCCCTTCCCCATCACTTGTGCCCCCCACAAGCACACCCTGAGGAAGTTGAGGTCAATTTGCAGACAGAACATGACCCTGAATCAGATCCAGTTGTAAATTCTGATTTCACCACTTAATGGCAGGACCTTTAACTTCCCTGAGCCTCGATCCTCTCACCTCTACAATGGGCATAAGGTGACCTCGACTAACTCAACAAATTTCTATTCTGGGGGGACAGTGGCAAAAAGGGCCTAGTCTCCACTTCATGGAACCAGACACTCGGAGGTAAAAGGCAATCTTAGCAGAGTATAAATGGTAAATATAAAGTGCATGTCACAAAATTTGAAATGTAAATGTGCTTAATCACATCCGCATTGTTTTGGAAACTGGCAGTCACGACTTCTGAAAAAAATTTTTTTTAAAGATTTTATTTATTTATTTGAGATAGAGAGAGAGCGCGAGAGCCAGGAGACAGGGAGAGAGGGAGAAGCAGACTCCCCACTGAGCAGGGAGCCCGATGTGGGGCTTGACCCCAGGACCCTGGGATCATGACCTGACTCAAAGGCAGATGCTTAACCAACTGAGCCACTTGGGTGCCCCTACTTATGAAAATCTTAACTCCCAGTCTTTTAGTTAACCAGAGTATCCAGCTATGCCAAACACAGAATAATTTCCCTTAACTTGATACTCACATTTCCATGAGGTAAGTACTATTATTCTCATTTTATGGAAGAAGAAACTAGAAACAGAGAGAGAAGTTACCTTGCCTGAGGCCACACCGTGGGTATATGGCCCTATCCTCAATGTTCAGTCCTCTGCATTGATTACGCCTTGAAATGCAGCAGCCAAGCCCAGAAATCAGGGCTGCCAGGAGACCAACAGCCTCTCCAGGTCAAACTCCATTTTTGCAAATGAGGAAACAGTGGCCCAGAGAGGCCACGTAAATTCTTCCAGGCCACACAGCAAATTCGCTGCTAAGCCTGTGTCCAGGCTGCCTGGGGAGAAGATGCAGAGAAGCGTCTCATCGTGAGGGAAGCTGGCGCTTTGGCCCCACTTAATCCTGTCCTGGAGTCGGGTGACCAACCATCCTGGGGTTTCCGGGGAATGGGGACTCTAGAGGGCCAAAACCAGGCAGGTCCTGGACCAACTAGGGTATCCGGGCTGGTCATGAGATGGCAGAGCAAGGTGTTTCAATGGATGTTTTCCAGGACATGAGGCCCTGGGATGGAGCTGGCTGAGGAGAACCATCAATGAGGCCCCTTACAAGCACTGGGGCTAAGGTCCCCTGGAGGTACCGCCCACGTGACATCTCAAAGGCCTCCCAAGTGCTCCATCACCCTGCATCCTTTCTTGCCCCCTCTGGTCTGTCCTCCCCCCTACAGCTAGAGTGTTCTGAGTTGTAAATCTAATTATCCCACGTCCCAGTTTAAAAACCGAAATGGGTTCTCATTTTTCCAATTGCTTTAGGACAAACTCTAAACTCTGCTGGCCCAGAGGCCCCCTTGCTCAGTTTGCCTGGCTCAGCTGCCTCCCTCTGGAACCCACCCGACAGCTATGATATTCTAGGAAGGACTAGCCAGAGCCCTTCTAACTGCACCCTCTCCGGCCCACACACCCTTTTCCTAGCACCCAGCCTTTCTTGCTCACAGTCAACCCCAATCGTAATCACATGGCTATTTGTCTGATGAACTGATTAGCCCTATCTAGTTTCCCCCACTCCCAGCTAGACTGTCCGCCTACAGGAGCAGAACTGTTACGTGATGTTCGCTTCTGTTTTATAGCCCCTGTCTCGGTGGTGACACATGAATGGCACCTAATAAGCAGTCATGGAATGGCCCAGCCAACGCCACCATCACCTCTGACTGGGCCTCCATCTGAACCCACAGAAACCATTTATAGCCACCCTGACCTCCAGTTCCCATTTCAGACAGGCTGGCATCCGTGATGTCACGTGACAGAAGATGATCCCAGGAAAAGATTGCCCAAGAGGCTCCTGGAAGGAGCTACGGCAGCCAGGATCAAGGGTTTGGGTTTGTTTTGTTTCTGTTTTTTTTTTTTTTTCCTTTAATTATCAATGTTCTGCCCATTCTTTCTTGGCTCTGTTCCCATTTCTACCTAAGCACCAGCTCAGGGGGAAAAAAAAACCCGAAACATCAGACCCAGTGTTTCAGACAAGATAGCTGGCTGGTTCCCTCTCGGCTGGTAATTAATGCTAAAAATGTTCATGACTTGCCTTGGCCACAAGGTAATAATAAAACCGTGCTGCCTGGTTATTTGCCTACTAATTCCCTTCTCGTTTTTTTTTTTTTCTTCCCCTTTCCTTAAATTAATTCCAGAGTTCCTCCAGATTTCTCGTTGCTAAGCTCTGAAGTTCCAGGCCTCGCAGCGCCCGCGCTGATTGGCCAGGGAGGCCCCAGGCAGCTCCAATCAGAGGCGGGCTGCTGAAAGCAGCATCCACATCACTGCTCGCCCCGGGGTTTTGGAATATTCTCGCTGACGTTATGAACCGCAAAGGTTTTTGTCTAACTCTGCAAAACCTGTTCTCTTGATCTTGTCTGCCTCTCCCTCCGGAGCTCAGGCTTTCAGGGGAGGAGGGGGTAGGTGGGTGCCAGAGGTCCTGGAATTCCCCAGAGGGATAGAGAGTCCCCCGGTTGCCCGGTCGGGGTCAGCGACAGGGCCCATTCGTGGTGGACCACAGATGACTGCGTGATGCCCCACCACAGGCTGGGAGATGCCTCGAGTCCCCCTGGGCTGACCTCTTGGTGAAACACTGAAGAAGGTTGAATGTGGAGGCCACATTTGTAAAGGACTTGAAAACACGTACATGGTTAAGGACACCCAGGAGGGCCATTCTGGTCCGAATCCTAATGCCAGCCGCCACCATGAACGGAGTCCCTTCTGTGTGCCAGAAACTTTAAGACCACTTTATTGAGGGATGATTGACATACAAAAAGCGGTATATACTTAACCTATGCACTGCTGAGTTTGAAGGTAAGTATGCACCCATCCCCACAATCTATGCCATAAGCAGATCCATCCCCTCCACAAGTGTTCTCCTGCGTCCTTCATTTCATTTTTCTGGTGATAAGAACCTTTAACATAAAATCTATTCTCTTAGTACCTTTGTAAGTATACAATATTGTCCACTACACACACTGCACCATTCATTAGATCTCCAGAACTTACTCATCTTGCATTAACTGAAGCTTTGGGCCCTTTGACCAGTATCTCCCCGTTCCCCTGTCTTCCCAGTCCCTGGCAATCATCATTCTATTCTCTGGTTCTATGAGTGTGACTATTTTAGATTCCTCATCTAAGTGGAATCATGCAGTACTTATCCTTCTCAGACTGGCTTATTTCATGCAGCATAATGTCCTCCGAGTTCATCCCTGTGTTCACATATGACAGGATTCCCTTCTTTTCTCTAAGCCTGAATAATATTCGGCTGTATGTATATGCCACCTCTTCTTTATCCATTCATCCATTATGGACATTTTGGTTGGATCTGGGTCTTGACTGTTGTGCCAGAAACTTTATATACACATCTCCTCCCATCCCCAAACTCCCAACGGACACATGGAAAATACCACGGACTGCCACTGGGTTTGCCTGGACTACTTCCACCTTTTACTAACGGGGGAGCCATACTAGAAAAGAAATCATGTGATGCAGGTCTGGCCACAGTGATTGGCTCTGGGATGGGCACATGACCAAGTTGGGCCAATCAGAATGTACCTTGGACTTCCTTGAACAGATTTTCTGCGGGAACTACAGGAAAAGACACCACTCGCCACTGGATTTGCTGAGCTGGTGACCAGTGGGAATGCACGTAGGTGTCTGAGGGTGATGTGAAACCCCGGTGACAAGGCTTGAGCCCCAGATGCAGCCATCGGGGAAGTCACATCTACTCCCGGGATTTGAGTTACAGGAATGGTAAATTCTTTTACCTGTTGAAGCCAATTTGCCTTCTGTGTCTGTTGGTTCTGACAGAGTATAATACAGACATTCACTTTCTCCTCGTGGTCCCTGGGTCTGGGTTGGGCATAATCCCACACAGGCTCCTCCCAATCATCTGGTGAGGTATTCTATTTTGCAGATGGGGAAACTAAGGCTCAGAATGGTGAAGGAATCTTGCACAGATAATACTGCCAATATGTACTCGAGGATTCAAATCTGGGCTAATTCCTGGATGTCTCGGTGGTCCCTCTTCGAGAAGCTCTCGCAAATCCAATTTGCACACAGGGTCCCCATCTCCTGGATAGCACCCCCTTCGGAATAGTGGTGCTAAGCAAAAACCAAGTGTCATCCGTGATCCCTCCCTGCCACACCTGAGCCTCACTAAGTCCTGCCCATCCACCTCCTCTGCAGCCCTGGAAACATTTACTTCTTTCCCCGTCCACCTCTCCACCTTGTCCAAGCTCTCATTTCTCGAAACCTTGGCCTCAAGAATTGCCTCCCACCTGGTTCTTCTGTGCCCATCCTTGCCCCTCTCCTGCAATATGGCTCCCCTTCGCATCCAGAGGAATTGTCTCAAAATGCCCATCTGATCATATCGCCTTGCTGGGGGACATCAGGTCTGATGACCTGATGGCATACATTTGCCTCTGGGGATGTTTTGAGAATTATGCAACCCTTCAGTCCCTCTTGACTTTAGAGCACAAAGTCTTCAACCCAAGAGGTGGGCAAGACACGGCTCTCTACATCTCGTCCATTCCATCACGCATTCCACCAGTAGTTGCTAGCACTTCCCAAACGCTGTTTGCTGTTCTGAGGCCCCAGAGATGACTCATAGGCTACCTGAGTGAACCTCACAGAGAACTCGCCACGGGCCAGGACTGCACTCCGTGCTTCATGCCCACTAACTTGCTCACTCCTCCAGCAGCCCTGTAAAGCAGTGGCTATTCTTAACCCCATTTTCCGGATGGGAAGAAAGAGGTCCCTGTTCTCATGAAGCGTATATGCTAGTGAGAGAGCCTGACAAAATCAAGTTATACACACACACACACACACACACACACACACACACACACACACACAATATAATTTAGAGAGTGATGGGCCCAAGGGTGATTCTTGGACTCTTGAGCCTTCCAGATTCTTCATCTCACCTTGTAGCCTGTAACATGGACAGGGCCCAGGGCAAGAATAGAAATGAAGGCCCAGGTACTGTATGTTGACAGATTGGAAAGTTATAAATCAAGCTAAGAAACCATATAAATAGGGGCGGCTGGGTGGCCCAGTCACTAAACGTCTGCCTTCAGCTCAGGTCATGATCCCAGGGTCCTGGGATCAAGCCTGGCATCAGGCTCCCTGCTCCACGGGAAGCCTGCTTCTCCCTCTCCCATTCCCCCTGCTTGTGTTCCCTCTCTCGCTGTGTCTCTCTCTGTCAAATACATAAAATCTTTAAAAAAAAACATATAAATATAATATGTGCTATCCTCCCTCTTTGACAGATACACCCTCGCTATAACTCGGAAAGTCACAACTAAATTCAGAATTCTCCCAGATTCCTTGGAGTACAACAGGCCATCCCACTACTCTGTCCACCCTTCTTCTGCATTCTGCACCTTGAGGGCCTTGTGCACCTGCATAGACAGCCCAGCCTGAAAGTGCACGTTCTGTCCTGACCCCCACACACGGATGCCCTCGAACCCCCTGGAGGTGAGGGGCACACATACTGGGAAGGCCTGTCTACCCTCAGCAGGGCACACGAAGGGAAGACACCTGAGCAGGCTTTGGAAATGGCTCAGTGCCTCTGGGGCAGGAATTCTGGAGTTCTAGATCCCCAGAACATGGGCAAGAAGTGGGGACTGTGTGGGTACCAGGTGAGCACAAGCCCTGGTTCCATGGCCCCTTGCCCCACGGGGAAGGGCCTGGCTAGAGAAGAACCAGTGGGAGCCCCCTCCAAATCCTGGGGCCAGCCTCGCCTGAGTCTAAGGCAATGCTGCTCACGGTCTTCTGGTTTATATATAAGGTCCTTGACATTTGCACCTTGACTATCCCATACCTCCCTGTCTGCCTCTGCCTCACTTCCCATACCAGGTTGAATGGTGTCCCCTCACCCCCCAAAAAACATTCATGTCTGCCCAGAACCTCAGTATGTGACCTTATTTGAAAAGAGAGTCTTTGCAGATGTACTCAAGGTAAGGTGAGGTCATACTAGGTTGGGCTGGGCCCTAAATCCATTGGTGTCCTTGTAAGACGAGGAGGGGACACAGAGCCACACATAGGCAGACAGTGAAGGGACACAGCTACAAACCAAGGAGCGCTAAGGATTATGGGAAGCCACCAGAAGCCAAGAAGAGGCAAGGAAGGATTCTTCCCTAGGGCCTTGGAGGGAACATGGCCCTGCCGACACCTTGATTTAGGACTTCTGGCCTCCAGGACCGTGGGAGGGCGAATTTCTGTGGTTTCCTCCCACCAGGTTTGGGGCAGTTGGTTGTGTCAGCCCTAGGAAACTAACACCCTCCTCTCTTCCAGCCTCTCGCGTACCCATCTTCAGGCTGGTACAGGAAAAATGTCACCAGCACGTGGCAACATTCCCCAACCCCTCCCAATTCACCTGGACAGCCTCAGAGCCAAAATGACGCGCCATCCTTTCCAAGAAGACCCCCTCCACCCTGTCCAGGCAGCCTGGGGGCAGCCTCCCTCTCCGGGGCAGGGGGTAGGCTGGGTCCCTGAAGCAGGACCTAGAAGGTGCACTCTGCTCCAGGGAGTCCCTCACGGCTGCCTACCTGGGCTGCACCCCAGCCAGCACCCAGAGGAATGTATGTTAACAAACTCCCTTGGGCTCCAACCACATGTGGTTTGCTGCTTAGCTTGCCAGCAGGGAGCTTGGCTGTGTTTGTCACAACTGCTAGTGTTTGGTTCCATTTAACCCAGGCTGAGGCTGTGGAGGTGCGCACATGCCGGACAGAGAAGCTGTATATAATCTTCTGTGCACAAAGCCTGCAGCAGAATTGCCTGACCTCCCCCCTTCCCAAATACAGAGGACAAAAAAGTAAACTGAGCAAGAGGTCAGGTCTCTTTAGATATTGGAGTGTTTGAACTCCCCAGCAGAGAGCTGCTATCTATTCTAAACTCCATGAAATGAGATGACTTATCCCCAGATGGGTTGTTGGGGACTATATGCCATTTGAATGTCAAAAGCCATTTGTCCGTTCATCCATCCACTGACCCACCTATCCACCCATCCACCCACCTATCCATCCATCTAGCTATCCATCCACCCATCATTTGCTGGGCTCCCACTCTAATTATTGCAATGATGTTACTAACAGCAATAATAATAATAATAGTTCCTCTTCACTGGGCACTTTCTAACAGATATGCTGTGTGCTAAGCACTTTGCATGTACAATCTGTTTAATCCCCATGAACAATTCTATACAATAGATGCCAAGAGACCCATTTCACAGTGGGGGGAAAGCAAGGCACAGAGAAGTTACATCTCTGGCCCAAGGCTTCACAGCCCACTGCATTAGATTAAATGTGGTCAGAAATTCCCTGTTGTTCCCCTGCCAAGAAGTGGTGTCTATCTCTATCCCCCTAAATCTAAGCTGGCCTTGTGAGTTGCTTTGGTTAATAGGATTTGCCAGCAGTAGGACTGAGCCCCAGGCCCAAGCCTCAAGACGCCTGGCAGCTTCCATCTTTGCTGACTAGGAACACTGACCTGAAGCCTCCACATAAGGAAACTGGTCCTACCTCCTGGAACACAAAAGGCCTCATGAAAGAGAATGGAAGCCACCAAAGCCAACAGCCAACACCAGCTGTCACACATGGAATGGCACCATCTGCACCATCTGACGCTCTGGCTGAGTGAGCCCAAGCATAACCAGCACAGGAACTGCCCAGCTAACCCACAGCATCATAAAAAATAATCAATTACTGTTTTAAGTGGCTATGTTTTGGGTTGTCACGCAGTAAGGCTCACTGAGACACGTTGTATGAGAAGCCAAGATAGGACTCTACCCCATTTCTAGCATCCGGGCCTTTCAGAGCAGGGACTGTGGCCCCTGAATGTGGGGAGCTCTGGGGAATGGGCGCTCCAGCGAAGACCCTGCTGGGTCATCTGTGCGAAGGGAGAGGTGTCCCAGATGGGTTCCCAGGACACTGACTGTGTGTTTCACTCACAGAGCAACTGCGTACTGCACACCTACCCGTGACCATCACTGTTCTAGGTGTTGGGTATGTGGTGGCAAGCAATACACAGGACTCCAATCTCTGGAAGCTTGAGATTTAGGGAAGAAGACAGATGAAAGCAATTATGAATTGTGAAGAATGGGGTATAAGAGACCAAGAGGGACTGAAGAGAGAAAGCCATGGGGTGGGCTAACTCTGGATGAGTGATCAGAAAAGATTCCTCCAAGAAGGCATGCTTTAGCTTGAGTCTACCAGAGCGACAGAGACGTGCAAAGAGTTACAAGAAAAATAATCCATGTCAAAGGAAGCATCTGAGTAAAGGCCCTGGGTTAAAGCAGAGCCTGGGATTTTGAGCATGGAGAGAGCAGGGTGAGGAAGATTAATGCAGACATAGAAGGAAGATGGGCCAGACCAGATCACACGGCCTCGGACATTGGCTTAGTGCATTTGGGCTGCTATAACCCAGATACCACAGGCTGGGAGGCTTATCAACAACTCAATCTATTTCTCACAATTCTGGAGGCTGGGCAGTCCAAGATCAAGATGCTGGCCATTTCGGGGTGTGGTGAGGGCCAGCTTCCTGGCTCATAGATAGCCAGCTGCTCACTGCATCCTCACCTGGTAAAGGGATGAGGGAACTCTCTGGGGTCTCCTTTATCAGGGCACTAACCCCATTCATGAGGATGCCACCCTTGTACCTAGTCACCTCCCAAAGACCCCACCTAACCCCACCACCCTGGGGCTTAGGATTCAACATATGAACTTTCAGGGGACACATTCAGTCTATAGCAGAGGTTATAGGAAAAAAATCGGAAATGTTCTCCAAGTGTGCTGGGAAAGCAATAGCAAGTTTTGAGCAGAAGAGGAACACGATTGTATTTAGATTTTAATAAATACCTCTGCTCTGTGGACAACAGATCAAAGAGAGGCCGTGGGAGGAGGTAATGTGAGACAAGAAAGGAAGCCAGTAGGGACATGTCACAAAGTGAGTTACCTCGGTGAGCAACCAGAGCTCAATGCCACTGAGGAACCTGGGGAGACAGTGTTGAACATACACCTCAGAACGGATCCACCAAGAGGTGAGGGAGCTGGGGTATTTATACACCAGATCTCTCCAATCACTGGTTGAGGACAGTTGTCACCTCATTTTCCCATATGGTTTCTATCCACAGTGAGATATTTCCAAACATTCCTTTTTATTATTTTTCCAAGATTTATTTATTTTAGAGACAGAAAGAGAGCATGTGCATGCAAGTGGTGGGGGAGGGGCAGAGGGAGAGAGAGAATCTCAAGCAGACTCCCCACTGAGCATGGAGCCCAATGTGGGGCTCGATCTCACGACCCTCAGATCAAGACCTGAGCCAAAATCAAGAGTCAGACACTCAACCGAATGAGCCACCCAGGCGCCCCTCCAACCATTCTTTACATTAGCCAAGTTCTATTCTGCCCCACCGGGAAGTGAGCACGTTGGCCCAGTTCCTACATGTGACCCAACCCTCTCAGCGCCATAAATGTCCCATACCATTTGCTGAGACTCTGGAGAGAAATTGAACCGGACCACTGTCACCAGAGCTGAGCCCACTTCGTTGCCCTGCCTGGAGTTGCCCACCTGTTGGCTTGGGACACTGGGATCCTATGGCTGGGTGGGGGCAGGGAGAGGGGGACACCCTGCCTCCCAGACCCACACTGGCATCTGAAAGCTCCTCCCCGGAGCAAGAGGGAGCAAAGGAGTGTGTTGTGCATTGTGGCTTTTCTCCTCCTGGCCGCATGAATGCTGACTGATGCTAAGTTGAGCAGGGAAGACTCAGTCAAACACGAACGGCCCTTCCCTGCCTTCCAAGTGTGGAGCTGCCTTGCTGCTTGGCAGAGTGCAGACATATCTGCCCGCCCCTAGATAGCCCAGGGTTGATCCTTCATCCCAATCATCTGCTCCCGACCCATTCTCCCCTCCATGATAACAGGAAAAGGTGATGTATGCCCTGTCTGGCCGGCTGTGCCTCCTTGGGCAAGTCACTCAACCTCACCGACCCCCAGATTCCTCATCTACAACATCAGGTGACAAAAGCACTGCCCCATGGTATTCTTACAAGTCTGACTACAACACCAGGCACAGAGGACACTGGGCCAATGCAACCAACCACTGCTGTCAGCATAGAACCTAGCTCAGGACATTTCTAAAAATACGTTTTATTGGTTTTTCCTTCTGAGCTACAGAAGCAACGGAGGCTCCTTAAAACAAGCCAAACAGCAGAGGTAAACAAAGGAAAAGCCCGATGTCCCTCCTGCCCTTCACTGAACCTCACGACCCCCTGGCCCTCCGCCCGCCACACTCCCATGTGCCCTGGAGGGGATGACAGTTTGGCCATATTTTTCCCCGTCCAACCCTTTCTGCTTACAGGCCTCCCTGTATATATATATATGTGGTTTATTTGTTTCATTTTTACAGAAATGAGCTAATTCCATCCAGATTTTCCCAGGCCACAACCACAGAAATCGACTTTTCTTTTTTTTTTTTAAGTAGGTTCCTGTTATTTCCCATTGGCGATGAATCTCAATATATTTTGAGGTATTGGCCCCACCCCCCAACCGATGGATATTTAAGATGTTTCCAGCCCCTCACTCGACCAGCCACACTACACTAACACCTTGGATCGACCGCCTTGGAGAGGCTCCCCAAGGTGTCACCAATTTGTGTCCTTGTCAGAGCTTGGTGCTGCCCTCTGAGCTCAGTCCCTGTTTGGTTAGCTGCGCCCTCCCTGGGAGGGTTATTTAGGGGGTGATGGGCAGGAGCAGCTGGGGCTGAGGGCTGCAGAGGTCCTCCAGAGGGGAGACTGCTCTGGAAGTCTCCAGGTGCTTCCAAGGGGCTGGGAGGGCTTGGAGGGGGTCCCCTGGAGGGAGTCCCACACTCCAAGGATGCCCCTGGTGCTCTCGGTCTACCCAGGGTGAGGGGGAAGGAGCCTTCACTGGAGTCCAAGGCTACCAATGACCCCCAGGCAACCATTTAAGGGACAAATGGTTTGGGGAGGAGGTGGGGCAGGGTGAAGGGGACCCAGTCCTCCATCCTGGCTTGTGCAGCGCACCCACTTCAGAATGAATGACAGACTTCCCCAGCACCACAGGCATGCAGGGGGAGGGAGGCTTGCATGTGGCATCCCTCGGGCCTGGAGGTGGGATTGGGGCCTGGCTAGAGGACCCGAGGCAGGTGGCTTGGCAGGGAGGGGGCTCCAATGTAATAGTCCTAGCAGACTGATCTCCAGAATGTGTTCCAAGTAAGCCCACCTCGCCAAGTCACTACCCACACCCCTCACATGCCCTTCCTCCCGGCAGATGTCCCTGAGGCCACCTCCACTGGCCAGTCCTCAGAAATTCACACTCACTGCGCCCAGAAACCCGCCTTGACCCTGCCTCTCAGAGCCCAGCTCCACCTGGTCTGCAGGGCTGTGGCCTTGGCTCCCACCTTGATCTCTGCCCCCCTGCCTTTGCCTCCGCCGTTCCCTCTGCCTGCAGCTGCCTCCCAGACTCGCTGCCTCGCTGGCGCTTCTGTCCTGCAGGGCCTGGCCGGGATGGGACCTGCTCAGAGGGGCCTGGGGAGCCTGGCCCAGGCTGCTCCATCCCCCATCGCCTCACTGTAGCATTTACACAGCATTCTGCTCTCTCTGATGTGGACCTTGCCGAGTGTCCCCCAGGAGCGCAGGGACCCACCCGGGCTTTTCGCTGCACTGTCCCTGGACTCGGCAGGGTGCCTGGCATGCCGCTGCGGCTGGCAGTTAGCATCACCAAAAGAAAAGCCATCCCCCAGCCCACTGGAAGAGGGCCAGGGCCTTAGGGCATGACCTCCAGCTCAATGGGCCATGGTGTCCCCTCCACAATGGCACAATCCCTTTGCCATACGTCCTCAGAGCAGGGCACTGGGATCTCCAGGTGGCCTCACTGCTCCAACTACCACCCATCCCCCCCCGAAAACAGAGGAGGGGGGACCCTGGTGAAGAGAAGGTGAGGGCACAGGGTGGGGTGGGGAAGGAAAGAACCACGTGTGCCCTCTTACTGAGCGGCCAAGGACATTCAAGGCCATCAGGAACACGGGGCCAACTTGGCACGGTCAAAGACCACCTTCTATGGGCTCCAGTCACCTCGGGCCAGCTTCCCAGCGGTGGCTGCCCAACCCCCGGCCAAAGGACTGTGGATGCAAGCAGAGGTCAGAGAGGAGAGAAGACGCTACACTGCTGGCCCCGAAGATGGAGGAGGGGGTCATGAGCCAAGGAGCGCAGCCACCTCTAGATCCTGCAAGAGGCAAGCAAACGGACTCTCCCCGCGAGGCCTCTAGAGAAGGAGCAGAGTCCCGAGTTCCCAGGTTAGACTTCCCACCTCCAGGACAGCAAGATACCAAAATGTGCATTATTTTAAGTCCTCAACTTGCAGTAATTTGTTGCAACAGTCACAGGGAATGAACGCAACGGTCTGGGCGGGAGGGGAGGAAGGTGGCCGGTGCTCTGCTCCTGGATCCCACCAGGACTGGCTACATCCTTCCTGGAGGGCCCAGTGCAAAAGAAAATGCAGGGCCCGGGTTCAAAACTTATTAAGCATTTCAGAACGGTGCCGGCAGAGCATTCCACCGAGCGTGGGGCCCTTCTGAGCATGGGGCGGCGTGCACAGCAGAGCCCGCCCTGAGTCCCACAAAGAACCATCGCGTTACACGGTGAGCCTAGGCCAAGAAGTGAAAGGACAGGGGCCCCTGAGAGTGACAGTGGATGGGGCCCGAGAGCCCTTTGAGAGGTGACACTTGCTTTGGCCCAGATTAAAGGGAGTGGGTAAGAGTGTTCCAGGTGGGGGAGGGTTTGGTTCCCTGCTTCCTCACCCAGAGACAGCTGCTCCCTCGGTGAGGAACTTTTCTCTCCAAGGACCCAACACTCCCCCTTTCCCCGCCGCCCCCAGGGCACCTTGCCTTGACTCCCTGGACTCAGCATCTCCCTTCCCTGTTTAACTATAGCTCCCATCCTTTTTAATGTTTGCAAACAAACTTTATTTGGGAAAGATTATGGATTTACAGAAGAGTTGCCAAGAGAGGAGAGCATGCGGCACCCCTTTGACCCAGCTTTCCCTAAACCTAACGCCTCGTGGAACTTTCTCAAAACTAAGACCTTAACATTAGGACGTTACTATTAACTACACTCCAGACCTCATTCAGAGTTCCCGTTTTTCCACGAATGTCCTTTTTCTCTTCCAGGACCCAGTCCAGAGTACGACACTGCATTCAGCTCCCCTTCGCATCCTGAAAATTAGTACCCGACTGTTACAACAGGTCAGGCCCTGTGCCTAGGACTTCATACCCTTGGCCTCCTGGAATTCTCATCATTATCATGACCCCTGTTTTGCAGATAAGGAAAATGAGGCCGATCTTAAGTAACAAGAAGGCCTTCAGGGACCCCCCACTGAATCTGGCTCCTAGCTCGCCATTGCAAGTCCCCCCACCATGTTCCCCTGTCAGGCTCCTACCCTATCTCAGGGCTTCCCAAACTTGAGTCCTGTGTGGTGTTTCCTCCTGTGCTCTTTCTTTGCTTTTTTCTTTAAACCAACTCATTTTTTAAAACAAAACAACATCCCTAAAGGACCTGCCACACATCTATCACGGTGGAAAGCCTCAGCTATTGGCCAGAAAGAGATGTTAACTGTGCAAGGAGAGACAATGAAGAGCAGGCGATGTCATGCATTCCAGCAAATGCTGGTGTCCACGCTCGGGGCGACTGAAACCTCAGCAAAGGACTTCGCTGCTGAGTGACCCAGGGATGGAGCACCCTCCCTGCCCCCACCATGACCAGGCAACACAATCACGGGAAAACCTGGCGGGCGAACCCAGCTGAGTCTACATAGCCCATGGCAGCGAGGAAGGGACTCAGCAGAAGCAAACACCAAATAGCTCCCCATTTATTAAGCACCTGCTGCACACCAGGCACCATGCCACTGTCTCACGAAGTTGGTCCTGTTTAATATCCCTGTTGCCCAGATGCGAAAACGGAGGCTCAGAGAGGTTACACAGCTAGCCTATGGACGCACAGGAGTCAGGACTATGTCTCTAAGTGGGTGCCTCAAGTCTCTTCCTGAGTTGGAGCGTGTTGCTGGGTGATCAGTTCCCATTCATTAAACACCCACCTCCGGGCAGCTGACATTGTGTCACGTGGGTCTTGGGATGACCCTGAGCCTAGGTGCTGGGAGTTTTCCCAGTTTACAGATGAGTCAACCAAGGATCAGAGAGGGTGGATATCTTGCCCAAGGCAAGAAAGAACGTGGTATGACCAGGCCTCTACCCCAGAGCAGCTGGACCCCCAAGCAAGAACTGCCTGAGCCACACATCTGGTGTTCCTGGAACACACAAAAATCTCAGGATGTTCAAGAAAGAGATGCCAAGAGTCTGTTGGCCCCCAGCAGCCTCAGGCACAGGTAGCTTTGGGCCAATCAGGGTAGGAAAAAATGTGTCTTCCCCTCCACAGGTAAATTAGGGAGTGATATTTGACTTAACAAAAGTCTTCGAGAATGAGCTGGGGTTTGAAGATGAATATCTGATTCACTTTTCAAAACACGAACATTTTCTGGGCCCCTGAGGTTTTGGCTTCCAAGGGCTTAGGCCAGGGGGCAACCAGTTACAGCCTGGGAGCCAGATTCAGCCCACTGCACTTTTTTTTTTAATGTGGTAGCATTTAATAGAACATGAAATCTACCCTCTCAACACATCGTTCGGTGCACAAGACACTATTGTTAACTCTAGGCAGGATGTTGTACAGATTTTTAGAATGTACTCATTTGGCCTGACCGAAAATTTATAGACCCATTGGACAGCAAATTCCCCGTTCCCCGGGGCCCCAGGCCCCGGCAACCATCACCCTACTCTCTGCTTCTGTGAGTCTGACTACTTTGATGCCTCATATGAGTAGACTCACATAGTATTTGTCTTTCTGTGACTGGCTTTATGCTATATAGCACACTGTCCTGCAGGTGCATTCAAATCGTTGCATATACGCCAGGATTTCCCTCTCTTTGTAAGGCTGCAGCTCACTCCATTGTATGTCTACACCACATTTTTTTTTTAAAGATTTTATTTATTTGAAAGAGAGAATGAGAGAGAGAGAGAGAGAGCATGAGAGGGGGGGGGGGGTCAGAGGGAGAAGCAGACTCCCCGCTGAGCAGGGAGCCCGATGCGGGACTCGATCCCGGGACTCCAGGATCATGACCTGAGCCGAAGGCAGTCGCTCAACCAACTGAGCCACCCAGGCGCCCTGCACCACATTTTCTTTATCGGTCCATCGGTCCCTTGGGGAGTTTCCACATGTTGGCGATTGGGAATAGTACGGCCATGAACAGGGGAGTGCAGACAGCTCTTTGAGATCCTGGCTTCAATCCCTCTGGATGTATATATGCCCAGAAAGGGCATACTGGATCAGGTGGTAGTTCGATTTTTAATTTTTTGAGGAGACTCCAGACCATTTCTCCAGCAGCTGTCCCATTGTATATCCCCACCTGCAGTGCACAGGTTACAATTACTCCACATCCTCGCCAACCCTAGTTTTTTGGTTTTTTAGAGCCGCCATCCTCGTGGGTGCAAGGTGATACCTCACTGTGGTTTGGATTTGCATTTCCCTGCTGATGAGTGATGCTGAACATTTTTTCATGTATCCGTTGGCCAGGTGTGTCTTCTTCGGAGCAATGTCTACTCGAGTATTCTGCCCATGTTTTCATCGGGTTGCTTGTTGTTTTGCTATTGAACTGCAGGAATCCTTATGTATTTTGGATATCAGCCCTTATCAGATATGAGGTCTGCAGACATCTCTCCTGCTCTGTAGGTTGCCTTTCCAGTTTATTATTGATTATTTCTTTGGCTGTGATATTTTTGAAAATAAAGTTTTAAAATGTTTTTTTAGATTAAAAACATTCAGGGGGCTAGAAGTGACATATAATATTGTGTAAGTGCAAGGCACACGGGTGCTGGTGTAACACGTTTCTATACTGCAACATGATTACTACAGTAGCCTTAGCTAACCCCTTTATCACATCACATATTTCTCACTTCTTTGTGGTATTGATGTTAATAAAGTTTTATTGAAACACAGTCACACCCATTTTTGTATACATGCTCTCTGCGGCTGCTTTGGACCTTCAGTGGCAGAGCGGAGTCTTTGCTACAGAGACCATACAGCTGGCAAAGCTTGAGATATTTACTATGTGGCACTTTACAGGAGGCTTGCCAACCCCTGTCCTAGCCCTCCGGGGCTTCAGGGAAGTGAGGCCAGGGCACCGTACTTGTGCTAAGAATATGTTCGAAGCCAACAGGGTAAAGTTACACTGAGTAGGGGAAGAACGGAGGAAGGGAACACCATTCTGATTCTTGAGCATCAGAGAGACTTCAAGAGAGAATAAAGAGGGACCCTGAACACAGGGTCCCGTTCCAAACAGCCCCAACTTCCAGAACCTCGAGGGGGCCCCTGATACCCACCCCACATCATCTGTTTCTGTCAGGGCCAGCTGACCACAGCATCGACTCCTCCATCAACCTGACAGGATTTAGGCTTAAACAGAAATTAAATAAATTTATAGAAAATTTGAATTCCAACACACCTGAGTCTGGCGCTGTGTCTTACACACCCACCCACGTCCACCTTAGTGAAAGAGCAATCGTGTGACAGAAGTCATGGTGACTCGTATTTCAGGAATGTCTCCACGGAGTTAAGGCAGACACACAAATGAGATCCTCTGCTCCCTGTTCTCTCCAAAGCAACCACCAACCTCATCTTGTCCTCACCAGGAGGAGGCAGGAAGGTTATCATCCCCATTTCACAGGTGAACAAAGTGAGGCACAGGGGCTGTTTATTCAGTAAAACCAGCCCCTAAAGCCATGGTGAGTAGAACCTTCTAGAAAAAGCCCTCCCTAGGCAGGAAGTGAGACAGCCTCTGAACTGAGAGCTAGTGTCTGGCATGCTGTTTGTTTTGGGGAGGTGGTGTCCCTCTCTGCTGGTGTCATCCGTGCAGCATGGGGGGCGGGAGGCAGTCGTGGGATGGGGGATGCAATCCTGTGGACTACTATACTCTGCGGTCCTCACACTCAGGGCTTCCAGGAAGTGAAGCCAAAGATTCAGGCAGTGCAGGAGGCCCAAGTTGGCTCCAAGGGGGACTCTCCATTCGGCAACCTCATGCACAGTGCCAGGGATCTAACTGATGCTCATGTATTTTAAGGCAACCCCTCCCCCCCACCCAGCTCCCAGCTGATGCACACTCAGGACTCCAGCCTACCAGAGCTCCCCTTGCTGCCCGCCCTAAGCCATGGGCTGGGGCGTGGCAGGGGGATGGGGAGAGACTCCACTGTGCTTAATGAGTAGCTTCCATCAGACCAGGGTCCCTGCCACAGAGGGAAGACAGACGCCAGACTGACCAAGGAGGGGCTCCCAGTGGCTCTGGGGTTCACACGCTGCCACCTGGGTCCTAGTCCAGACTCATGCGCTTTCTGGAAGCCCACTGACACCACCAACTCACTCTTGTTGCTTGCCTACTTCATGCCAGGCCCTGGGCACAGTTGATCTCATGTAATCCTCCCAACAGCCCAAGGTCGGAGCTATTATTACCCCTGTTTCATTGATAGAGGAAATGAAACAGAGACGTTGAGTAACTTCCCCAAGGTCACACCGCGAAGAGAGGCTGAAGTGGGACTCAATGTGAGACTCAAGCCAAAGCTGCTACTTTAAAACATGCTTTGTTTTGAAGATGCTACATTTCTACTTACTTTGAAATTTTGGAAAAGTAGTAAGTTCACCTGGGTCGAAAAGAAAAAAAAAGGAAAAGGGCAATGAACAAATCTGCATCCTCCCCAAGTCCCCCATCTACTCTGTTTCGCCCCCCCCTCCATAGGCAATACTTAGCCATTCAGTGGGTAGCTGCAGTTTCTTTATGTAAAGAGAAGCTAATACAAATGTAGACCTATCTTGCTCTTTTTACGCAAAAAGGTATATACCGTATGCTGTCTGAACCTTGCTTTACTCACCTAATAAAGCTTAGAGATGGTTCCTCCCTGTTCTTTACCGCTGCATATACAGTATTCCATTATATGGACTGCGCCAGTTTCTTTAATCAGCTCCCCACTAATGGGGCTTTAGGCTGTTTTCACGCCTTCGCTTTTAGAAACAATGTGGCAAAGGATAACCTTGTACATAAATAACGTGCCACAAGTCTCCATTTATCTGTAGGACTGCTGCTGGGCTGCAGCCCAGCTGGGACAGAGGGTTTCTGCATTTGTAATTGGGACAGATGCTGCCAAAGGAGACCAATTTCCAAACACAGCGCCGTCCCAGCCGCAAAGCCCTCAGGAGCCGAGCTCTGGGTGGGTGCGGAGAGCTGGGGAAGTACCGCCTCCAGGGGGCGGGGCCTGGGGCGTGGGCGGGGCGGGGCCTGGCTGTCGAAAGACCGCCTCCCCGCTCTGATGGGCGCCCCCTGGCCCCGCTACCATCTCACCAGCTCAGCAGCTCACCCCACCTGCTTCCTCTAAATTTTCCTGTGATGGCTTAACTGTCATGGCAGCACGTGGCCTTAAACGCACACGATGAGCTAGCACACAGCCACGACAGGTGAGCAAGACGGCGGGGGCGAGCGCCAAGATGTGTTACAAAGGGAGCCAAATGGGAAAACATGCGGCCGGGAAAGGGGAGCCTCCGCCACCCTGTGCGTCCCCCAGGGATGCTCTGCAACGGGGCGAGGTGTCATTTACTGGACTTTCCCTGACGAGCTGAACCATTAAACAAGAACACCGAGCCGCCTTGCCACGTACCCTGGACACTTTCTAATCAGCAGGGCATTTGTGGCAGCTCGTCCCTGGGCCAGGGCCCCATGCAAAGGGTTTCACGTGCATTATCCCAGTTAAGCCTCCAGCCACCCATGAGGTCAGTTCTATTATTACCCTCGTTCTCCGTCCGCCGAAAGAGGACACAGGTGAGGTAATCGCCAAGCCCCATGTCCCACAGAAAGTTTGTTTGGATCATCAGCGCCACAGATCATTAGCAGGACATGTGAAGGGGGTGGGTAATGGGGCTAAAAATATTTATTTGGAGCACATTCTCAGGGCAGCTCAAATTCCCATCCAGACACCCACCTCCTGTTACAGTAGCTTTGGGGACAGGGAAGGCTTGGTGAGTGAGGGGACATAACATCCCAGTTCCTCTTTTATGATATGCATGGGTTTACTATTTGATAAAAGTAATTCATGCCTATGGCAGAAAAACTGGAACATATGGGGAGAAAATGAAATTGATCCATAAACCCACCACCCAGGGGAAGCCTCTATTAACCTCATGGTAGAGCAGCGGCCAGGCTGTTTTCAGCACGTGCATACATGATAATACATTAATGGGAGTATAACACATGTGCAGAAAAGAACATGGTTCAGAAATGTGTAGCTTTCTGAATTTTCAGAGCTCAATCTCCCACGTAATGAGCATCCAGATGAAGAGACACAACATGACCATGCGTGTGTTTTCTAAACCAAATCAGTATCTTGTGGGGTTGTGGCTTGCATTATGTCCCCCCAGAAAGGTATGTTGAACTCCTGACTACAGGTACCTTATTTGGAAATAGGGTCTTCGCTGATAGAATCAAGTCAAGGTGGGATCATCCTGGATGAGGGTGGGCCATGATCCAGTAACTGGGATCCTTCTAAGAAGACACACAGAGGGAAGAAGCCTCATGTTAACAGACGCAGAGCATGGAAGGATGCAGCTACAAACCTAGGAACGCTAAGGATTGTTGCAACCCCCAGAAGCTAGAAGAGGCAAGGAAGGATTCCTCCTAGAGTATTCCGAGAGCACAGGCCCTGCCAACACCTTGATTTCAGACTTACAGCCTACAGAGTTCTGTGAGAATCAATTTCCATTGTTTTAAGCCACACTGTTTCTGTCAATTTGTTATGGCAGCCTGGGGAAACCAACACTTGTGGTGTGTGCTGTTTAATATTGTTTCTGGTTATGAAAGTCACACGAGTTTGCCGCCTCTCACCTGAACACATGCTCCAGCTCCTGGACTGATGATCTAAGAATGTCACCTGCAGCTGGGTGACCAGTGTAGACATACTGGATGATGTCACCACCGAAAGCACTTCGGTGGCTCCCCAGTGTCCCAGTGGCCTGGCTCCTGCACCCTCCGACTTCATCTTACACCTTGTTCCCTGCCCAGCCACGTGGGCCATCTTTGGCCCCTTCTCCTTTCTGTTTCTGCTGCCACAGGGCCTTAGTACATGCTGTGCCATCTGCCACAGATGGCCCCACTCTCCCTTGACACGCACCCAGCTCATCTTCATCCTTCGGATCTAAACTCTTTCCTGCCCCCTACATCATGTACGCTTGGAACCCTAGTGATCCTGTGACCTCTCCTTATGGTGTTTGGGGAGGGGCTCCCTGAGAGGACACCCCCTCTTTCATCCTCCACTGGCCCTGGGTCCCCAGCGCCCCTTCTAGAGTTCTCCCAATCTCACCCCTCCTCACCACCCAGGGCCACCTGTTGGCATTGCAGGAGTGCCCCCCAGCCCTCCATTCCTCACACCGCCAAGAGCTCTGTATAAGACGCACCCCCCTCCCTTACCTCACCTGTGGTTTTCCCAAGCACCACCAGTAGGGACTTGCTTTAAGTTATGTAACCCAAAAGGTCACTGTCGGGCTCTGGGACCAGGTGGCATGTTCAATGGGCAGCATGAGCATTTGGAGTTTAGTCTGGAAACCCAAAGGCCTGGGACAGGGAGACAGAGCTGAACACATCATCTGCCGTGTGTTCAGGGTTCAAGTGTGCCCAGGGTTTACATCCCCAGAAAGGGAGTGGAGGGTGGTGTTCTTGGCAGAGGTGAATGGGAAGCCCATGTCCTGGGTAGCATGCAACCATCTGTGGTCTGGGTTGATTTCCTCACTCTCCATCTGCGGAGGTGACGCTCCCAAGAGCAGATTGTCAGGGACAGTTTCCCAAGTGGAGAGGCAAGGGCCGCCTCCCTCCAAACAAGATCAGGCAGCCTGGGAGAGGGAGGGACTCCAGGGATAAGTCTGTGCCCGTCTTGGGCAGGGCCCCAGTGGAGTAAAGCAAACCTCAGCCCACATCTGCTCATCACCTGCCCTGTGCCTCTCCAGGGAAGGCTGTGCCCAGCAGGGCCTGGCACATCGTCAGCACTCAATAAATACCTTTTGGATGGCTGACTGCCTGGCTGGACCTAGATATGGCTGGCTGGACAATGGACAGACAGAGGGACAGATGCATGGATGGATGAATGGATGGGTAATGGATTAATGATGGTCAGATGGATGGACAGAGGGGTAGATACATGGATGAAGAGATAAATGGATGGATGATGGACAGACAGACGGACGCATGGATGGATGAATAGATGGATGAGTGCATAGATGGATTAAGGATGGATGAACAGAGACGGATGGATGGACGGACGGATGAACAGATGAATGGATGGGTGGGTGGATGAATAAATGGATGAATGGCTGGCTGGCTGGCTGATGAATGATGGACAGATGGACAAACAGACCGATGGATGCATGGATGACATTGTAATCTTTAAGGACAGAGAAGGAGAATATGCAGGCCTAAGGTGCAAACCAGGTGAGATGGCAACAGCCCAGTCTTAAGGGAAACCTCAGCACCTGGCTGGCAGCCCACTGTGGAGAGTGATTTGAGCAACTCACACCTTGGGGACAGATGGACGTCGGGGAGGGACGTGCTGCTTCGTCTGGAACACCTTTCCCCACTTCTTTGCCTGCCCAACTCCCACTCGGTCGTTTTTTGACTCCCCTGGCATGTCTGTGTCTCACAGAAGCCCCCCGAGGGGCCCTCCTCCCTCTAACCAGGCTAGGACCAGCACCCCCCCCACCGACCACAGCGCCCCTCCAGTGCCGCACAGACCACCCTATTTAGTGATGGTCCATTCACTCCTGCCTCCCCCGTGGGCTGTGGGTCCCTCGAGGGTGAAGAACATACCAGGCTCCCCGTTCCAACCCCAGTGCTAAGCCTGGCACACGGCAGTGCTCAGAAAATGCAGCTGAACCAAGCCAAGTGCACAGAGGAGGGCATCCTAGTCTCCATTCCTGCAGCCGTAAGGCCATGGGGGTTGATCAGAAATACACTCACCCAACTCGGTGCTGTGAAACAAAATCAGAGCCACAAAAGAGAGGCAGGCTCAGAAAGAAAAACACAGAGCTCCCAACATGTGGCTCGATAGACCAGAAAAGCTTCATTATTTACGTAGGGCATCATGAACACAAAGGGCTGTCAGAGGAGTCAACGCAGCGAATCCTGTGCTAGGAATGACCTTTGCTACGTGAAACAGGGGCCCTGAGCTGAAGGGACTTGCCCAGGGTCACACCAGGTCCTGGGGCCGGAGCCAGGGCTGGGACCCCGGGGCGGGCGCCTCGCCCGCCAGTCCGCTTGTCTGCCTTCTGACCACCAAGTGGTTTTCAGGTTGGGGATCTGTTGGCCAGGCCTGCCCAGGTCGGGGAAGACTCATGCCCCCGCACAGAGGGGACAAGAAGGCTCAGAGAGCCCAAGTCACCTACCCAGGCTCACACGGCTCACAGTAAGGTAACAAGGGACTGGCTGGAGAGAGGAGCAGGCCTGGAAGACTTCAGGCCAGGCAGAGACATCATCTCTAGGGTCCCTCGGACCAGCGCCACCCGGACCACTTGTGAACTGGGTGAGCCTCGGAACGCGTATCTCTCAAGTGGCGGTAATAAAGCCTGTCTGCAGGAGGGCCATGCCCATCACACGAAATCCCACAGTCCGGCACCAGCCACGGCACCCAGGAAAGAGAAGGTATGGCCATTCTCACCCCCCAGTGGCATCTTCATGACACCAAAGCACAGTCAAGAGGCCAGAGGCTCAGAGCTTGCTGCAGGGAAGGGTGAAGAGCAAAGACCAGGTTTTCTGTGCATCACCCACAGCTACCCTAGCTGATAGGGGAGGAGTGGAGGTTCCAGGGTGCAGATGGGGCTGAGTGGGGAGTCCCCCCCCCGCCCTGTGCAGGGACCCAGGAGGCAAGGAAGGCAAGGTCACCCACTGGGGTCAAGGTGACCCAGCTAACAACAAATCACCGGCTCCATCCATCGGTGATGGAAAGAGGAAGGGTGTACCACAAAAGTCAGCCTGGCAAGGAGAGAGAAGCCAGACCTTAGGCAGGCCCTGTCTCCTCTCCTCTCACCAGGGGCTGTGCTCCCCACCCCAGCCCTGCCTCCCCGACTCCTCTGGTCTGCTCACTGCTCCCCCCAAACATTCAGCACCAATTTCTGTCACCTGACAACGGGGAGTATCAACCCCACAGACTTTGGAGGCAGACGGGGCTGGATTTGAATCCTGATGCTCCCACCTACTAGCTGTGGCCTCAGATAAATGGTCTCTGAGCTTCGGATTTCTCTTCTGGAAAACAGGAACTGTACATCCCCTGTGGGAAAGGAACCTCGGGCAGAGCCTGGGGCACAGGAGATGTTCAACAGACGTGAGGCATGGGCAGGCTGCTCAGAATCCCCGGGCCAGCCCTACTGAACTTCTGCTAATAGATGCTTCCCTTTCAAACCATAAGCCTGTACGTCCACTCCAGAAAAGAGCTTGCCCATTTCTTAAGCACTGAACATAAATGTAGATATTTATGCAGACCCACTCCTGAGTGGGCAGTGACCCCAGAGAAATGAAAACTTACATCCACACAAAAGTCCATAGCAGCTTTATTCATGATAGCCAACAACTAGAAGCAGCCCAGACATCCCCCCACCGCCCTGGCAAATAGATGACCGGTTAAACAGACTGTGGTACATCCATTCAGGGGTTACAACCCAGCCACAAAAAGCAAGGAACTGCTGATACACAAAACAACTCAGCTGGCTCTCCAGGGCATTATGCTGTGCACAAAAAAAGCCAGTCTCCAGGGGGACATGCTATAGGATTCCATCTATATAACATTCTCCTATGACAAAATTACAGAGATGAGTCCAGACTCAGCTGCCAGGGGCTCAGGGTTAGGGAGACAGGGCAGCGGGTGTGACCATATGAGATCTTTACAGTGAGAAAGTAGTTCTGTTCTTCACTGCAGGGGTGGCACGGTGAATCTACACACGTGACAAAATGCCATCCAACTACGCACGCATATACACCTGACCAATGTCGATTCGAGGTTCTGATATTGTAGCAAAATCATGGGAGGTGTCACCATTGGGGGAAACCGGGTGAAGGGTGGTACACAGGGGACCATGCCGGATTATCTTTGCAAGTCCCTGCGACTCTCTAATTATTTCAAAATTAAATTAAAAAAAAAAATGACATGCATGGTACAATGTCTGCAATTTGCTTTCAAACACTCTAGCCAAATGGGGAAAGCAGCAGCAGAGGGAACCCAGAAGGAGGGGATAGAGCCGCGAAACCTTGCCAGCGAGGACGCTGCAGGGCGGGGAAGCCGGAATCACTGTCTGGTCTTCCCCACTGCTGTGTGTTTTTGAAATTTTCCATAGTAAAGATGTTAAATTAAAAATGCTGATATGCACGGGTGAGTCCATGTCCGCCCAGACAGCTGCGCGCAGGCGTGAGCCCGGGGCACTGACTCAGCGTCCGGCCACAGCCCGGGAACGCTTCCAGACGGCTGTGTGTGTAGACACGCGCACCCAAGGAAATAAATAACGCTTAACCACCGTTGTGGAATCCAGCCACGCCAGGTCACACGTTTGTCAGGCCATCTGCAGGGCAGGGCCGGAAGGGGTCCGGGGCTGTTTGGAACTCCTGGAGAGAGAGAGAGACCTTTCTGGAAACTGGGGTGGGGTGGAGATGGCTCCTAATGGGGGAGGGTGTGGGGGGAGGAAGACTCCCAAGAAGAGGCTGGATCCACAGCACAGTTTCCCCAGGTGGTCCCGAGTCTGGGGACAGGGTGGGAGGAGGAGCTGGCTCCGAGGCAAGGGGAGGCTTGGGGAGGGGTGGGGAGGGGAATGTCATTGCAGGGAAGGGGGACGTGGTCCCTCAGTGTGCCTGGGGGATGGGGACAGCTGTGACTGTCCACCGCACCTCATCTCCTCAATGGCATTATGACTTCAGGAGATTTTTAAAGGATGCCTTGACCTTGCGGGAGGTCACTTCTTGCTCTGAACTTCACAGGTCCAACGATGGCATGAATGTCACGGTGTCACGGTGAAGGCCGAGCAAGGTGGCCCCGGACATGCACTGAACATGCTCAGTGCCAGGCGCGGCCCTGAGGACTCTATGCATACCACATCCTTCAATGTGGGGCGCCGTTACCTCCCCCATCTGCCCAAGGAGAAACCAAGGCCCAGAGAGCTTGAGAAACTTGCCCAAGGTCACAGAGGCATTCGGTTGAAGAGCTGACTCAAATGTGCAGGTAAAGCACCAAGTTCAAGGCCCTCAGTCAATGGTACGAGGATGATTTTAAGTTTTAAAACATGTTCATCACTGAAGCATGTGTTGGGAGGGAAAGAGAAAACCTCTCTCTGTTCCCATTTGAGGGCCTGCCCAGCCAGAGCCGGAAAGGGGAGGCCGGGCCCCCAACCCCCAGTTCCCAGCCAAAGACCACAGCTCCTACCAGAAAGAGTCAGATTTAGCAAGCTGGGGTAGGGGGAGCAGAGAGGGAGCCCCACCCCCAGCCCTGCCCACCACAATGACCGGCCTTCTCCATGTCACATGTCACAGAGGAGCTGAAGGGTGGGTGGGCAGCAAGGGCTTCAAAGGGAAGGGTGGGACTCCTGCCTGCCAAGCTCAGAAACTGTGCCTGTCCCTCATCATCAGGCTCTCAAGCCTTTACTTGCCCCTCTGTACAATGGGGCTAGCCAGGACCACCCAGATGCATTGAGATTCGGCCAGCGCCCATAACGCTCCCCAGCCATCCAGGACTCTCCTTCCCTCCTGAAGCATTTCTTCCTCACAAAGAAGAAAAGAAGGCCGTACCACACAAGAAAGAGAGGGTGGTGTGCAAGGAAGGGATGAACAGCTAGAAGCATCTAGAAGGGACATCCCCAGCCCTGAGGCCGGTGGGGACAAGACCATCCGTGCTCAGGGCGAGACTCACTCCCTCTGTGGCCCCTCTGCAGTGGTGCAGGGGCCGATGCCCACCTGGAAATTCCATCGTGGGCCCTACAGTGTCCTGCTGAAAAGCCCCAAGGCCCTCTGGTTCCACGGGCAGGGTCAACACGGGGTGCTGAGTCACCGAGGACCTCGGTCAGGGGTTCACGAGTAAGGAGGCAGGGTGCACACAGGCGCGGGGCAAACGCAAGGAGAGGCCGTGGGGACGGTGCAGAGACCTTCCTGCCACCCACACATCCTGAACAAAGGCCCCTCCCGCGCCAGCGGAGCCCCGGGTGGGGTGGAAAGCCTCTTATTACTGCTGATGACAACCTCCTAGCCAGCTTTATGGGGCAGTTTATGGAGAGTCCGATCCAGATGCGAAGAGGTTCTTTGCGGGATGAAAGGTCAGCTGGTAGGGCGTGATACGACAGGGATGGAGGCAACTGGGAGAAGGAGACAAACCCACAGGCCCGTCAGCATGAGAAATCCAGAAAGACCGGTCTGGGCCAGAGGCTGGCATGCGCCATTCCTCCATCCCACACCCACCGCCTGTGGCCAAGGCTTGCCAGCAGCCACGGGTGGGGTGACCATGACACCCTGGGCTCCTGGCACATCTCGTCCCCCTCCAAGCCCTGCCCCAGCCTCAATGTGCCCCCCCCCCACAACGTGGCCTCTCATTGCCCCCAGCTGGAACCGTAGACTCACATGCCCTCAGGGACCCAGTGGGAGACCCAGAAGTGCAGGAGGGCAGGTGGGAGACTGGGGGTGGTGGGGGCCGAGAACAAGGGGGCTCACAGGCCCCCCCTGCCCCACACGCTGGGTAGCCCTCCCTCAGCTCCAAGTGGTGCTTGGTATGCGGGAATATAGGTCCCAGGCTGCCAGAGTTTTCTATTGCTCCAGCAAGTCAGAAATCTAGATTATTTTTTAATCCTGATTTCTAAACATTGCAATTCCAAAAATACAGAGAGAACCCTAGCTGCTGTACGAGCCCCGCAAAGCTTGTTTGGAACGTGCTCTGCCCCTGGCCTCAGATGAAGTGGACCCTCCCCTTCTTCTCCTGCCCTCAGGGAATCCGACAGTAGCAGTAGCTCCCGGACACAGCCAGGGGTTCCCAGCTCCCTCCACCACCCCTTGCCCTTGGAGCCTCACCTTGCGGAAAAGCATCCCGGAACTCCCCAGGCTGGGGGGACTCAGTTCCCCGGGACCCCCAAAGAGCCTCTTTTCAAGTCATGCAGCACACAGAGCTCAGTTAACTGCTTTCCTCCATTCTAAGCCACTGCTCATCCGACAAAAGCATCTAGGGAGACAGAAACTATACGCACAGTGGTTCAAATCCCAACTCATCCCTGAGAGGCGTGCAGGTAGAACATGATGGGGCCCCTGGCAACCCCTCTGAATTTCACCCCCTCCCTCATTTCCCTCCACAATAGCCTCGCTAAGCTTTCAGCCCCCAAATGCGTCAAACTCCCTCCTGCCTCAGGACTTTTGCACGTGCCATTCCCTCTGCCTGGAAGGCTTTCCTAACAGATCTTGCCATGGCTTGAGCTGGGGCTGTACATGGGTGGGGGACACACATCTCCCAGCAGACCCCAACCATACTCCCTTATAAAATGACACCTTAACTGGCTTCAAGCCACCCAATCAGGCTGATATCACAGACTATTTCATATCTTGGGGTCTCGGCCCAGGCAGATCCCTCAGCCAAGGAAGCCAGTTTCCACTTTGTCCCAAGACCAGCTCCTTCTCAGACACTTCCTCCCTCCCCTTTCCACCTCCCCTGCTGCTCCCATCCCCTCCTCTCTCCAGTAGGATTAACCCCTTGGAACCCTGCCTCAGTTTCAGAGTCACCCTCCCTCCCAAACTCTGCAGGGCAGGTCTCCCCAAGACCCCTTCCCGGTGACTCTCTACCCCTTTGCATCACTTTATTTCCTTCTGGAACTCACAGCTTCCTGATATTAACATGCTCCTTTCTCTGGTCTCCCCCGGTGGATGAGAGCTCTACCAAGTCAGGGGCTTCATCTGTCTCCTTCCTGCTGCATCCCCAGAGCCCACCAAGTGACTGGCCATCAGCAGGCGCCAATAAACACGTTATGTCCATGCCTCTTAAACAGGCATGCTATTTGGAAGGCGTCCAGATTTTGGAAATTATTCACATCTGAGGGGGGGTAGAAAATACACCTCAGAGGCAAGAAAGTACCATGTCTGAAGGATGTGCCTCTTCGGCACCCTTGCACCCCACAAGGCCATGCCCGTGTTGTCCATTTCCGGGTGTCCGGCGCCAGGCCTGGCTCTGTGCTGTGACCCCACTTTCCAGGTGGTTCCCTCTACAGAGGCTGAATATGGAGCATGAAGCAGGGACTCCAGGGCCAGCTGCCTGGGCCCCACGTCCAGCTGTGCGGGTTCCCAGCAAACAAACCCTGCTGCTGCTAACACACTCTGGCAGGAGGTGGCATCTTTCTTATCTTTCAGATGAGGAACCTGAGGCTCAGGGAGGCTACAGGGGCTCACATCAAAGTCATGTATGAGAAAAGGCTCATAGACCAGCTATCTGTCCCCTGGGCTGTCATGGGGAAGAAGTGGGGGCAGGAGAAATCAGCTGGAAGCCAAGAAACCTCAGCTCGGGGTGGGGGGGGGCACTGCAGGCCAGGGAGCAGCTTCCAGTGGCCCTGCCCGGGGAAGGGGGGAGCGGGGGGGGGGGGGGGGGGCCCCCTACAGCGGTTTTTTCATCCACATACATAGGCGGTGAATCAGCAGGGCCTGGCTTAGGGACTGCTCTGCTGGCAGGCCCAGCCGCTAGGGGATGTAACCTTTGCCCCCAGGCCCGAGGAGGAGTTGCCTTTCTGGTTGAGCCCCAAACTCAGGAAGCACTAGGAGGGCTAGTCTTTGCTTCTTGAGACCTCAGACAACAGAGTTCCTCAGACAGAAAGAAAGGCATGGAGACATTTTCTGCAGAAACCAGCGATTCTCTGAATGACTTGAGCTGGGGTCAGGGAGCTACATGGTGCCCAGCACCCCAGCAGGGCAGCTCGCCCATCTCTCAGTGGACCTCAAAATTACCCCATCTTAAAAGCACCAACAGTTTGAGTGGCTTCAAGCCGTACAGTTGGGCTGACATTGTGGCTCTTTCATACCCCAGGACCTTTGCACAGGCTGTACTCCCCCACTCTCTGTGAAGCACAAAGAGGGTTGACCCCTTCCCCCTGGCCAGGGCTGACCCTCCTTTGATCCAAAGGGTCTCTGTCCCATTTCTCTGTCTTCTAGATGCCACAGCCCATCTCCTTGGTTCAGCACAGGCCAGAGCCAAGGTGGAGTGCAGGGTGGATGGAAACACCATCCTGTCACCTCCTGTCCCCCGAGCATCGCGCCTGGCTCTCTGCACACAACCAAAGACAAATGCCTGATGTCTAGAGAGACTCCCAAAATGTGTGTGAATGAAGAATGAAGGAAGACCCACAGGTTGAGTGTCCAGAGTCTAGACAACAGCAAACCCCAAAATACACACTTAGCTGGCACTCACTGGATGCCAGGCCTTGCTCAAAGTCCCTTTCCATTTTGTCCTTTATTTCTTTCTATTATTTTTGTGAGACAGAGCGAGAGGGCGTGAACATGAGCAGGGGGAAGGGGCAGAGGGAGAAGCAGGCTCCCCACCGAGCAGGGAGCCCAATGTGGGACTCGAACCCAGGACCTGGGATCATGACCTGAGCAGAAGGCAGACGCCTAACTGACTGAGCCTTCCAGGTGCCCTCCATTTTGTGGTTTAATCCCCAGGAAGCCTCAGAGAGACTCGGTGAGGAGGTGGCAGAGCTGGGACACCAGACCCCAGCAGTCCAAACTCTAAACTTACTTCAGACACACCAATGGGTCAAGGATCATCTGTAAAAATGGGTGACAGCTCCCACACCCTTACCCCTGGAGTCCTGCCAAAGAGACGAGAGAACACCCTGCACCTGGGCCAGGCCGAGGCCCATGCAAGCACTGGGGAGACCCCATGGGGAGCTGATGCAGACCCTGAGGGCTTCCCCGGATGTCGGCAGACGGAGTCTGCTCTGGGCAGCCCAGGGACGGGGAGCCCCAGGCCCCAGACCCACATGAGGGCCACAGGAGCTGCCGGCCAAGCCGGGTGGGTGTGGCTGAGTGGCGGGCACAGGGCCCAGCGCACGGTCACCCTGACCTCCGAGGCAGGCCAGCTGGGAGTCAGTCTTTCCAACCCCATCAGCAGTTTGGCTGCAGCCGCCGTGGGAAGCCCAAGGTAGAGGAGACTATGGGTTTTTGCTTCTAGCTGCTTCCAGCAAGACCACATTTGCCAAACTTCATCCCTGGCTCCCCAGCCCCTTTGGGTCTATTCTATCCTTGCATATTATCCCCACCGTCACTTACCTAATACCTTTCATAATAGGGCCCCTTAAATATATATATATTTGTTATTCATTTGATGTGGAAATGTTCTAGCACTCCCTGGTGAACTCCTAGTCCAAGGGGCTACTTACACCCACCCTCACAGCTTCCCGGGAAAATAAATAACTATAAAGGTGAAACATCGCTCACCCGTATACCCTTATACCATCCTACATTCACCAGGAGTACAAATGCTCCATTCTGTCCAACTTCTGAGAAAGGGTCTCAGTCACTCCCCGCTCAACCCCCAGACCCAAGAGGCCCCATTCCCAGGCTTTCCAAAAGAAAAAAACAAAACAAAAAAACATGGAGCGTTCTGGCACATTCCTTTAACCCTCTGTGCAGTAGACCTGAGATGTGGGGTTACAATCCTGAGTGCCCCCACATGTTCCCTGGGAAGAGACCTTGAAACCCCAGGCCAGCTGGTGTTGAGGTGTTGAGTAGAAAGAATTCTGCCTGGATTAGAAGCCAGGGGCCCCGGGTTTGAGCCATAGCCTGTGGCTAAGTCTGCATGTGACCCTAGCCTGTCCTTCCCCTCTTCTGGGCCAGCACAACAGGCGGGAGTAACCCTCCCAGAGGGGATTTCACCTCCCTAAACCTCCCGGGATGGCTGGCGGCCCGTCTTGGGCCCCTGATAAGGCACAACGATGACTAGCAGTGCCCTCCCCATTCCTAGACCAAACTGGGGGGTGTTTGCAGGTCACAGCTGAGGGGCACAGACAGAACCATTCCCGCCCTGGAAAAATCCCAGATGCTAACAGATTCGGAGATGCCAACGGGCACTGCTCAGGAATGAGGGGTTCAGGGGTCTCTCACTGTCGGATGGGACACCACTGTAACCACCTAGCTGGCCACCTCCCTTCCCAGGGTCCCTGCCTCCGTCTCTCCACCTGTGAAAAGGACAAGACTCCTGTTTAACTAGAGAAAACAGGGGGGCACCTGGGTGGCTCAGTCATTAAGCGTCTGCCTTCGGTTCAGTTCATGATCCCAGGGTCCTGGGATCGAGCCCCGCATCGGGCTCCCTGCTCGGCGGGAAGCCTGCTTCTCCCTCTCCCACTCCCCCTGCTTGTGTTCCCTCTCTCGCTGTGTTTCTCTCTGTCAAGTAAATAAATAAAATCTTAAAAAAAAAAAAAAAAGAAAACAGGGAGGGATGGGGATTCAAACACTGCCTGCATTTGGGGATTTTTCATTCTGGCAGTGTCTCTCTGGGTGGGGCAAGGGAAGGACACACAGTTACTGGCAACTTCTCAGTTGTGGGGAACCGGGGGTGATTTCCCCAGCACCCCCTTCAGTTTGGGAGTTAGAAGAGGCGGGCCCAAACCCCAAGGGGAACTCTGACTGGCTTCAACCAATCCCAGTCCTGCACACAGTGGCCCAGACCTAAATCAGTCAGCCTGAGGCTGACACAGGGCTCAGGGTGGGGGTAGAGGGTGAAGGGTGGAGGGGGGGGGGTGTTGTGCAATCAGGACTATGGTTAACAAATGAAAAGACAAGATGCCAAGTTAAATATGAATTTCAGACCAACCTTTTTAGTGTAAGTATATCCCATGGCATGTTTGGGATATACTTATACTAAAAAATTTACTCCTTATTCATCTGAATAACTGGGTGTCTTGTATTTTCTGTGGCAACCCTACTTAGGACTCTTCCAGTCAATTGTGGGTGGAAATTCTACCCCAGCCCAGGACAAGAAGCAAGCCCCCTTGCTGGGGCTGCCCCCCTCATATCCATGGGGGTTGGGGGGTGGAGGTGGCAGCCAGCGCATAAAGGAAGCCAGGAGGAAGGCTCAGGGAGCAGGGTTTTGCTGCGTCTGATGGAGTGCTCACTTACTTGCTGAGCATTCGTGGACTAAGTACATTATCTCTTTGTGTCTTCACAAGAAAGCAAGGCCAGGTAAGGATCCGAAGTCAGAGTCACTTGGTAACTGTCCGAAGCTGGACTCGAACCCAGGAAACCCGGATCCTGGGGGGGCAGGGTGGGGGACAGCCTCCAGCACAACACTACCCTTTGTAAATGTCTTCACGCCCCTTACCTGCAGGGAAGGGTACAGGGTCACGAGGGTGGTGACTAGTAGTGATCAATATGTATTTAACCTAAACTTTATGGGTCAGGAAACACAGAGCGGGAGGGTTCCGTGATACCCACTGAGTGTGGGACGGGAACAGGGAGGCGGGCCGGCAGCCCGAGGTTGCCCCTGGCTCCCGGAGAAGAACACCAGGCCTAGGGTGTGAATTCCCTGTCCTGGTCCCCCTCCCGCTAGATTCTGCTCCTTTTAGGAACTGAAGAGTCAAGATGGCAAATCCCACACTGGGGTGGTGCAACCCCATTGGGAACCAGTCTGGCAAGGAGGGGGTGTGGGTCCCTCCCACCCCCAGCCGGGCTGGGTGAGAAATCCGCATCAGCACTTGGGGGACAGACACAGCCCCCTGTCCTGAGTCTGAGTTGGCTGAACAAAACAGTCTGGTTGCCTCTGGGCAACTGCAGCTCTAAAGCTTGGGGGGAGGGGGAGAGGAGGAGAATGGAGAAACGGATGCTCTGGAAGCTCATGGCTCCCAGCCTGGGGTTGTGCAGGTAGGCATGAACCCCAAAGGCCACTCTGAGGCCCTCTAAGGAGAGCCGGGATCTAAGTCAGGGATCTAACTGGTCAGGCTTGGAGGCTCTTGAGGTAGACAAGCCCAGGGTTCTGGAGACCCCCCCACCCCACACTGGAAGGGAGAAGGGCCAGGGGTCAAAGGCCAGAGTATCTCCACCTTCCCAGGCAGGTGTCAGAAGAACAGACCCAGGCCCCTCTGCTCTGACTAGAATCCCAGGCCAGAGGGAGGCCAGAGACACCCAAGAGCCCTGAGGTTCCCTCCAGGACCTCCACAGCCTGGTTCCAGAAAGAGCTGACTCAGCGGTCCAGGCAAAGACCTGCTGTGGTCTCACCAGCCGGGGGCCTGTGCTGGACACAGAGACACCAGAAGCCTTCCTTCCACTTGGATCCAGAATATATAAAGCACTCTTACAACTCAATAATAAGATGACAAATAACCCAGTGGAAAAATGAGCAAAATACTGGAAGAGACAGTTCTCCAAAATAGGTGTAAAAAAGTTCAATGAGCCCACGAAAAGATGCTGAGGCATGGGAATGACTGCAAATGGGCAGCACGTTTTGGGGGAGGTGGCGGTGAAAATGTTATAAAACTAGATTGTGGTGATGGTTGTGTAACTGTGAATTTACAAACATGCGTGAATTTTATGGGGCATGAAGTAGACCTCAAGAAAGCTTGTTAAAAACGAAGGCCTCCTAGAGGTATCCGAAGACCCCCCCGACCCCCCCACTCCACCCCAGGAAGACCTCCTCCCGGTGCATGACCCCCACCAGCAGCCTGTAAAGCAGATGAGGGGACCTCCCTGTTGGGGCGGCCACAGTGAGGCAGGGCCTGGCCACCTCCCCTCCTCCCAGGCCGTCTAGCGGAGGACAGACCTGCAGTGGGGAGGCCAGCAGGGCTGCGGAGGGAGGAAAGGAGCACCGCTGTTTGGGGAACCACCTCCTTTTGATGCTGCCTGGGCTGTAGCCACAGTCATTCAGCTAGATGCTCTGGGCCTGGGTGCCCTTGGAGGGGCAGGGGTGCAGGGGCAGGGACAGGACCACTGGCAGTAGGCCCCCTCCTCAGCCCTTCCTCCCCCAGGGAGGGAGTACTCCATGTTGAACCTCCACCCCCAGGCTCCCCGAGCAGACAAGACCTCCACCCTTTAGCCACAGAGTGCCAGAGGGCAGCATGGCACCTCAGCCCCCACTCGCTCAGGGATGTGAGGCACAAGCCGGGCAGACTAGTGGGGAGTGAGCCCAGACCCCGGAGTCAGACCTCCTGAGTTCAAATCCCAGCTCAGCCACTACGTGGTTGTTTGATATCCAGCAAATTCTGTCACCTCTCTGAGCCAAACTTTTTTTATCCAAAAAATGCCCGTAATACAGTAAGAGTGCCCGCCTGGTGGACTACTGCGAGGAGGAAGGAGATGGACATGGAACTCCTCTCTTCACATCAATCTCCTAAACCGAGGATTGCCCTGTGATCTTGCAATCCCAGTCCTGGCGTACACCCGAGAAAACAGGTCCACACCAAAACTCTGACGGGAATGTTCTCTGCAGCTTTATTCATAGGAGCCAGAAATTGGCAACAAGTCAAATATCCATCAACAGCTGAATGGATCAACAAGTCCGTATATCCGTGCGTGGAATATTATTCAGCCACGAAAAAAAAGCATCAAGTCCTGAGACAAGCCGCGGCATGGATGGATCCTGAAAACTACACTGAGTTGAAGAAGCCAGCCAGAAAAGGTCACATATTCCATGAGTCTATTATATGGAAGTCCAAATAGGGAGATCTAGGAGCCCAGGGGTAGGTGAGTGGTCGTCTCAGGCTGTGCAGGGAGGGTAGGGGGCGGGTAGGAGGGGGCGAAGCTAACCAGTACCAGGTTGTTTGCTTGTTTCTCTGAAGTGTTGAAAATGTTCTAATAGTGATTATGGCGATGGTTGCACACATCTGGGAGCTTACTAAGAACCAGCGAATTTTACTTTAAGTGGCTAAACTGTATGGTATGTGAATTATAGCTGAATAAACTCTTTAGACTCAGAAGGACCTTCAAGGCCACTGGGCCCAACTCTGTCCCTAGAGACTAGCAGACCGAGGCTGGGAGGGGAAGCGATGTGCCCAGGGGAACTTGAGCCTGGTGGCCCAAAGTGGGGGGGAGGGGGTAGGTGTGCTTCCCCCAGGCCGGGGGAGCGCTGGGAAGACAGGAACAGTGGGTGTCCCTTGGTCGAAGGCAGGTGCCCCGCCTCTACTCCAACCCTTCAAGCAGCCCAGGGTCCTTCGCCTCTGCCAAGATGAAGGCACAGGAGGGAAAGGGTGTAGATGCCCTGTGTACAGAAGGTGGGCTCCCAGGCATGCCAGGTAATCCCCTCGTTTTACAGAGGCCGAGAGAGACTCGCGGGGGCGAGGGGGCTCCCCGGGCCGAGGTCACAGAGCAGGCAGGCCACAGCCCAGAGTGCAGCTGGGTCCGTGGGATCCAGATGGGAGGGGCCCCCTGCTCCCAGGTTGGGTGAGGGGAAGGACAGCCGACCACGGGCTGCTGGAGGGGGAGGGCCGGGGATTTTCTCCGCTGAGCCAGCGCGTTGAGTCACAGGGGCCCCTGCATCTGGGCAGAGCCCCAGCAGCCCTCTCCACCCCCTCAGGTCTATTGGAACAGCCATGGGATTGGAGCCTGGGAGTCCACATTTCTCCAGTCCCCTCCACTTCAGGGGCCTGAGGCTAGTCTCTTTGCACTCACTCTCCCTACGGGACCTGGGCCAGTACCCAGGTTTAGGTCCTGTCCCTGCTTAGTGCACCCTCAGGTAGGTTGGAAGGAGTAGCAGCGACGTCACGGGGGCAGGTAGGGGTTGGATGGTTCCTCCTGTGTCCCCCCTCTCCCCACCCAGTGCCTGAAGGGCCTGGAGTCACACCCCTCACCTCACAGGGATGATCCAGTGAACCCATCCCCAGGACACATGTCAAGGCCTCTGCCAAGGAGTGAGGAGGAGGTGTGAGCTTGAAGGCAAAGTCCCCACAGTTGGGCACATCATTTTAATCAGGCCTAGATCTCTCCAGAAGTACAGGGAGGTCTTAGGGTGGAAGATGCGGGGGAGGAGGGGGCCCTCAGGCCCCAGGGTGGAGGGCTGCCTAACCCATCCCAGGGGCAGGAGGGGAGAGAGAGACCTCCGGACCCACCAGAGTTGCCCTTGACTCTGAACCTAAGAGCCCAGAGAGACTTTGGGGAAATGGGGGCACCTGTCAGATAGGTCTTTGCTGTCCCTCTTAGCCACTGCCTGCCAGCCCTGTATCCATGTTACCAAACCAGACCTACAAGGCCACTCTGCCGCTAGCAAGCTTCAGTGGCTTTCCAGCACCTGACACTGGGGACACCCCTCTCACTCTCACCCCTGTTTCAGCTCTAGGGACTTGGCCTGGAACTCCATCCTCTGATGCCTCCTTGCTTTTCCCAACTGCCCAGAAAATTCTATCCAGTTATCACAACTCAGCTCCAACCCCATAGCAGTCGCCCTTGAGGGCCTTTGGGGAACTTGCCTTCATCATCTTTCTTTCTTTAGCCTAGAAGATAGTGTCTGGACAGAGGTGTCACCTGAATATATCATCTGAATGGCTTGGGCACATGGTTTAACTTGAACTAGACCCTCACAATGTGGGTCCAGGATCCTGATTCCATAGTCCAGGGAGGAATTTAGAGACCATATGACAGAGAGTGGGCAGTAAGTCTAACAAGGTGAATCAACAGATCCATGGGCTAGAACAGAGTCCAGAAAGAGAATCGGGTCCTCAAAAGAATTTAGTCTGCAGGAGGGTGGCCTCTCCAAGCAGCCAGTAAAGGATTGATCATGCAATCGGCCAGTTTGGAAACTGAACAGTGAGATTTCTACTTTGTCTAGAAACGGTCACTAAGAGTCCATTAACTGCTTAAATAGACACACTATAAAAGCTGAAAGAAAACACATACACCAGGGACAATGAGCACACCTACCACTCAGGTCTTGGTTTCTAACTACCATCTCTTCTTAGCTGAGGACTGAGGCTCTTTGGAGAAACGGTTGACTCCAGATGAGCTTAGGCTATCTTGTACCAACAAGTGAGAAAGCCATCAAAGACAAAATGAGTCAAAATGGAGCTTTTGAACATCAAAAAGAATAGTGACTATAATGAACTGTAATATATTCAAGAAATAAAAATCCCTGTGTCCATACTAAGCCTCATTACTCACAGATTTGGTATTTGCAAATTGACCTACGTGCTAAAATGTATTTGCAATCCCCAAATCAGTACAGTACTTTCAGTCATTCTTGAACATGCACGGAGTTGTACAACATTTGAGTCATCTGACACATGTGTTCCCAGCTGAGGTCGAACAAGGGAGCACTCTGGCTTCTCATTATGGCTCTCATTGCATAAGCAAAAGTCCTTTCTGTGGTCTCTTTAGTGCCATGCTTTTCACATTTTTGTCGGGTTTTGTTGGTGATTTTGCTGCTTAACATGGCCCTCAAGCCTAGGATACTGAAATTTTGTTCTTGAGGATAATAATGTATTCATCTCCCACAGTACGGTGCACTTGGCATCTAGATAGGCTTCTGTCCAACTCCTGGTCAGAACATGGCAGCTATGGTTCCTACCATGTTAGGAAGGGGCATTACGCGCATGCTGTCCAGTTGCCCAGGTTTGCACCTGCTGGCTGGTGTGTGTGACCACAGGGAATTTGCTTAACCTCTCTGCACCTACCTGTGATAGGATTATCATGGTGATAAATCATAGTACCAAACTCCAATAGGACCATTTGAGGATTAAAGGAGATAAGGCCTGGGAAGGGCTCAGTTTAGATAGGCAGAGAGCAAGTTCTCAATAACGTTATAGGTTTAGAGATGCAGAAAGAACAGGGCAGCTTTCTACAGGCTACTTCCGCCCAGTGGCTGAGGGCAACACGGCTATGAAGTCCTCTTTCTAAGAGGGATGAGGCATAAACATATACACACACACACATGCATATTTATATGAGGAATCTATCTCCGGATTTATGGACATCTACGGACACACACACAACCAGTCCTCATTATTTAGTAGCAGATTCTGTATTTGTAAAAGTGCCTACTCGTTAGAATTTACTCCCGAGCCCAGAATCAATACTCCCGTGGTGCTTTTGCGGTCATTCATGGACATGTGCAGAATGGCAAGAAATTTGAGTCACCCCATGTGCACACTGCCAGCTGAGGTTGAACAAAGCCATACGCTGCCTTCTTGTTTCGGCTCTTATACTGTAAACAAATGTCCCTTTTTGAGGTCTATTCAGCACCACGGTTTTTGCATTTTGTGTGTGTGTGCTTTCTTTTGGTGATTTCAGTATTTTAAATGGTCCCTAAATGCAGGGCTGATGTGCTGCCTAGTGTCTCTGGGTACAAGCAGGTGGGGATGAGCCTCGCAGAGAAAATACTTGTTAGGTAAGCTTCATTTGGACACAAGTTACAGTACCACTGGCACAATGTTAATCAATCAACAATGTATATCAACTAGTGAATAAGGTGTCTTTAAACAGAAACACACACGAAACCAGGTTACATGTTGATCTGTCGACAAAAATGTAACCAGAGGCTCAGAGGAACCTAACCCCGTATAACCCCTAAGAGCAGTGGCTCTGGATTGGCTAATCCAGCGTTTGCAGTAAGTGGATAGAAACTAAATACCGTGAATAACAAGAACCAACTGTGTATGATTGACCATTCCTATTATGCAGATGAGAAAACAGGCTCGGAAGAATTCACTCCCTTTCCAAGGTCGCGGGGCTAGCTGTCCTCAGACATGGGATTCAAACCCAGCTCTGCGGATGCCAAGTCTGCAGCCCCAACCCCAGAGCCCAGGCATCTGGAACCTTTAGAGGGTGGGGTTCCACTTGACTGCTCAACTGTGCTGCTGTCTCCATCTGGAAACAACTACAAGGTGGCGTGGAGCCTTGTCCCCTGGCCCGGGCCACTGAACAGGCTGCAGTGAGGGTTGGGGGCAGCTGCCGGTTGGTGGAGAAGCAGGTGCCGGCAATGGGAGCCACACGGGTGGCCAGTCACATATCACTGACTCACAGAGGGTGGCTGAGGGTGGCCAAGGGTTAAGGGAGGCTCAAAGAGGCCCTGCACTCCACTGGCTTGCTGTGAGCTCAGGCCAACTCTTCCATACCCCGGGTCCCTGGTCTATACAAGCGGGGCTAACTTCACCTCTCTGAAGGGCTGAGAGGCACACCTGGGACAGTTCACCTTGCATTTTAGAGGCCAAATGACACGGTGAATCGTGTGCACCTCTGAGCGAGCTCAGGGAGAGGTACAGGCCTTCACCCCGTCCATTTCACAGATGAGGGAGCCGAGGCTCAGTGCCATGTGCCCACAATGTGCAGCGCTGGGGTTCCAGGTCAGGACGCTTCCCACTGGCTCTCAGCACTCCTGCTGGACTCTCATAGTGTGAACACAGGATGGGGAAGAGACACTGGGGGTACAGAGACCCCCCCCCGGGGGACAGAGAAGACGACCGGAGGGGGCCTAGGTCTATCACAAACCCCCTTTTAATTTTGCCAGTTTCTAGCTAGAGCACAGAAAATAGGGCTGGGCATGGCCTTAGGGGCATCCGTTCTGCAAAAGCGTGCCCTTCCCCTACTATGACCTAAGCACTAGGCTGGGCAAAGTGATATATATGGTCTGTAAATCCCCGTGTGCGGGGGGGCGGGGGGGCCTCCTGAGGCCAAACAAAAACACGCTCATTCCAAGTACAGCCTTAGAGCAGTTTTTACCTGCAGAATTAGCAAGCCACCTGGGAGGAGATGGTTTCTGAAAGGTCATGGTCAGGGAGAGTGTCTGTTAGCCACACAGCAGAGGGCAAATGGGAGGAGTCAGGTGAGGGGGTGTGCATGTGGGGAGCGAAGGCATTTTCGAGAACAAGGGTCAGCAAGCTACGGCCCCCAGGACAAACCTGGCCCGCTTCCTGTTTTTATAAGTAAAGTTTTATTGGAACACAGTTATGCCCAATTATTTACATGATGCCTGGGACTGCTTTTCTGTTTCAACAGCAGAGTTGAGTCATTAGTATTGAGACCATATGGCTCAAAGAGCTTGAAATATTTACTATCTGGCCCTTTCTGGAGAAGGCACGCCGACACCTGTTTCAGAAGGTACAGGAGGTTAGGGCTTGGTCAGTGCTGTTCTCTGCCCTCTCTCCAGCGCCTAGCCCGGTGTCCAGCCCAGCAGAGACGGTTATAAAGTGAGAGGAAGCTGCTACTAACTTCATTTTCTAGTTCTGTTAATGGGAGCTCTTTGCAGGCACTGATTCAAAAACACATCTTCCAGGCAAGTCAGTAAGTATCCAACCCTTGACAGAACGTTGGGGGATAAGGAGGGGCCTCCACCCAGCGTGGCCCTCACCTCCTTCTCGGCCTGCCTGTCCCCTGGTGTGGCTGATCTCCTGCCCTGCCCTTGGTGGCCTGGGGCTGCCCTGCAAGCCCAGCCAAGCCTGTGAATCATCAAGGACTGACTCACTCTCTGTCTAAAAATACATATTGTCTCATGTTGGCGGGCACCGCTTTGATCACTGTTTGCACTCAATCTGGTCTTTTTCTGCTTGACTTTTGAGCTGTTTGCAGGCAAGGCCCGGGTTTTCAACACTCTGGGTTCCCAGGGTCAGGTTCTGTCTGGCCTGTGGGAGGAAGAGCTCGGGTCCTGGGTGCACATTCTGTGCGGCGATTCATTTGCTGTGTGACACTGGACACATCGCCCAACCTCTCTGAGCTCTTGTGGCATCATTTGTGGCCAGGATGGAATGAGAAAAGCAGGCATGGCTGATACTTTATGACCTTTTCCTACCTGAGTCTGGGAAGGGGAAGGGACCTGCCCACTGACCCCCCAGCTGGATTTTTCTCTGCCAATGAAATCATTTGACATCATTTCAGCATGCAAGGAAATCGGGGACCTGAGCCGACACCAAGTCCTGGATGTCGGTGCCAAGCACGGGGGAAGCTCCAGTTACAGAAAACAAGTGGAAACCGCAGGCCCTGGGCCGAACATGGAACTAATTTGGAAGGTAGTGAGGAACAGTGGAACATAACCCGGAGCCCGGGAGGCAGATCTACCCCGAGCCAGGCCCCGAGGTTTAGCACAGTGCCTGGTACCGAAAAAAAAAAAGGCCCCCAGTAAGTTAGAAATGTTGATACACAGCATGCGGGGAGGAGGAAAGTGAGACCCAGAGAGGAGAAGTGACTTGCCCAAGGTCACATGGTGAATTAGTCCCGTTCATTCTTCTATCCATCTGCCCAGAAATCATTTGCTGAGTGCGTACAGTGCGCTCCGCCCTGGATGAGCACAAGATAAAGGGTGGTGAAGGGTGGGACATGGTCCTTGTCCTAAAGCCGCCCACACTCCAGAGACGAGGCTGTGGAAACGGACAGAGCAGCCTGCTCCCCAAATCCTCCATCTCCCAGCCTGGCCCCAATTTATCGCCTTCCCCTCCCCCAGGCCTGCTGATTTGGGGGTTTTGTGTTTGGGGGCAAACAGGTCACATTTCCCCCCCGCACCCAGATGCACAGACATTGCCCCATCCTCCTGCCTTATCTCCAGGAGCCTGTCTCAGATGGGGAAGTGGAGCTGGGGACATAATGTGTCCTAGACAGAAGGACAGATGGAAGGACAGATCGCAGCAGTAAGCCTCTCCCATTCACCCCACCTCACTCTACTTCTCCACTGGGGTCATCCCCTATGACACCCTCCAATAGGAGCCTGGCCCACCGCCAGTTCTCTAGTTGGTCCAGCCTCCACTCTATAGCTGGGCAGGTGTCCCCCCTGAGAGATGCCAAATTTACTAGTGGAAGGAAACCCTGGGGGAGAGGCATTTAAGGCACAGCTGGAGAGGTCTCCCGAAAGCTCCATGAGCAGGGTGGCAGCAGGGGGAGCAGGTAAGTGGGTGGGAGCCCCTGTTGCCACACGTCTATCTCAGCTGTCAGACCCTGACCAGGCGGGTCAGCACGGGGATGGGATGGACCAGCCCTGGGGACAGAACATCTCCATGATGGTTCTAGCATGGACAGCACACACCTGCACCAGCACCATCTCCCCCTCCTCCTGCAAAAAGGGAGCTCCCTGGCTCCCACCTATTGCCACTGTCCATCCCTCTCTCAGCCCCAAGGTCCAAGTTCAGGGGCAGCAGGAAGTTTCTGGGGTGAGTGACCATACTCATTTCACTGGGACTAAGACTTCCTGGGACATGGGAATTTAATTGCTAAAACCAGGACAGTCCTGGGCAAAGCAGGACCTTTGGTTACCCTAGCAATTGCCCTCTGGTGAAATCTGAGATTTGGGCAGAAGGTTCCCGATTGACGTCTGGCCCAAATGAAACATTTGCTAACAACAAGTATTGGCCTCCATGTTGGGAAATGACCCTTCAAGTGTCAAGTGATACGTTCAGGACGGGAGGCGACGCATGCACATCTACGCCCCAGCAACCCCTCTTCTGGGAGTTTTCCCGGAAGAACACAAAGAACATTTGCACAAGGAGATGAGTAAAGGGATGCCCCCTGGGTGTTGGATCCTGACACACACCACAACACGGATGAACCTTGAAATCAAGATGTGAAGTGAAAGCAGGCAGACACATGAAGACCCATGTTGCATGGTTCCATTTACACGAAATACCTAGAATAAGTAAATCCACAGAGACGGAAAGCCGAGGAGGGGTTGCCATGTGCTAGGGGATAGGAGGGAATGAGGAGAGACTGCTCAGCGGGTACAGGGTTTTCTGGAGGGTGATGGAAATGTCTTGGAACTAGACAGAAGTCGTGGGTGCACAACATCATGAATGCACTAATGGATTGTTCACTTTCAAAGGAGTGGCTAGGTTATTTTTAAGATTTATTTATTCATTTGAGAGAGAGAGAGAGAGAGAGAATCTCAAGCAGACTCCCCGCTGAGCACGGAGCCCAACACAGGGCTCGATCCCAGGACCCTGAGATCATGACCTGAGCCGAAATTGAGAGTCAGACGCTTAACTGACTGAGCCCCCCAAGCGCCCCTCTTAGTCTTCTTCTTCCACGCTGGGGCTAAGCCAATCCGCCCAGCCCCGGCCAGGCCCTGGGAGCCCAGTTACCTGGAGATAACCAAAGAGGATTTGACGTTGAAACTTTTCATGAGGAATTTCCAAGTGAAAGAATACAGCGTCTGGGATTTGCTTAAAATCCTCCAGAAAAAAAACAAAACAAAACAAAACAAAACAAAACAAAACAAAAAAACGAGGACAAGGAAGACAGAGAAAAGGAAAAAAGTAACCTGTTGACCATGTGGAGACTGGGCTTGGTAGAGCTCATTGCATCATTCTCCGTGTTTGGTGTTGGCTAGAAATTGCCCAAATAAGAAGTCCAAACAATGTACCAAAATGCACCAAAATAGGATGCATAGATGCGTGATAGAAGAATAAACAGGGCAAGTGAGAAATGGAGTGTAGGAAAGTGTTAAACGAATCAATGCTGTAGGTCTGACAATTGTCATAACAAAATATTGGGGAAAAAGCAGCAAAACAAAACAATTTTAAAAAGAGTAAAGCCGCAAAGCCTTCGATGGGCCTCATTGCCTACGGAGCACCTCCAAGGGCTCAGCCGGGTGTGCACCCTCCACCTGGCCTGGCCCCCAGCCCCCCTGCCTCTGCCTCGGGGAAGTGAGGGTGCCCCTCCTGGGGGAGTCCAGAGGCCTAGCCATCAGGAAATGCTGTCTGCCCCTGTCGGGGCTGGAAGGCCACTTCAGCGACTCCCTGATTCGGGGGGGAAGGCCTGGTCAACCAGCATTGCCCGGGGGCTGCCCTGTTTGCACAGGGGGCCTCTCAGTCCCACAGATCGTTCATTCACTGGTCCAGACATATTTCCTGCGTGCAGGCCCTGTGCTGGGTGCCGGGGGCTCATGTACCCAATCTAACAGGTCCTTGCCTTTAAGGAACCCCTCCAGGGACAGTCCGGATCAAGTGCTCCGAGGGAACCAAACCCAGGACCCAGAGCAGCAAAGCCAGCCAATACCAGACTAGTCGGCCGCATGCTGACTCCCCACAAGGCCCAGAGGAGGCCCGGGCCTCCGCATAGGAGCAACCTCGGATTCTGGAGCGCCAAGTTGTGCTTAAGTTCTCCTTAAGCACGGCCCGGGCCCAGGGTTATGCTCAGACTCTCGGTGCTGTCATGACCCATCCCCCCCCATCAGCGTGTAGGTGCGGAACCTCAAGTACAGAGAGCTTTAACCGCTTGCCCAAGGTCCCCAGAGCCAACCCTTGGCCACTATCTCTATCCAGATGTCATCAAGCATTTGGAGCCACTTTGCCTACATTATCTCGTTTAAGCCCCAAACTGCCCCAAGGAAGGAAAAATTCTCGTCTGCATTCGACAGAGCAGGAAACTGAGGGTCACTAACACCAGAGACAGCTCAGCGTGGGGGAGAGAAGAGGAGGCTAGCAGGCCCCCCACACTCGAGAAGCACCCACAATGATCACGGCCATGAACGGTGGCTATTTCAGCATCGTCCTGCCATTTAACAGCTTCCACAAACTTAGTGACTTAACCCAAGACAAATGTATTCTCTTACAGTTCTGAAGGTCAGAAGTCTCCAGCCGAAGTGTGGGTGGAGCTACGCTCCCCGCAGGGGCTCCAAGGGAGAATCTCTTTCCATGCCCTTTCCAGCTTCTAGAAGCTCCCGCATGGCTTGGCTGGCAGTGAGCGCCTTGCTCCATTTTCAAAACTCATTCTTCCAGCCTCTGGTTCTGTGTTCACGTCTCCCTCCTCTCCTCCCACCCTCCTGCCTCCTCGTCGAAGGACCCCAGTGATGACATCCTGGGGCCAGGAGGATAACCCAGGTGTGCATCCTTATCTCAAGATCCTTAATCACACCAGCCACCCGGCAACACCCCTTTGACCAGGTGCATTATCCTAGCCACAGGTGCGGGGAATTAGAGAACCCACAGGCACCCCGGCAGATAATACACCTCACACTTTTAAGGGCATACAAAACCCTGGGGAATCTTGTTCAAATGCAGGTTCCAGTTCAAGAGGACTGGAGTTCCAACAAGCGTCCAGGTGATGCTGATAGTGGGGTCCAGAGGCCACACAGTCAGAATCTAGAAGGGCCTACCAACATCTGTGTATAAAGGGCCTGGTCATAACCATTTTCAGCTTCACAGGTCCTATAGTGTCTGTAGCAACTACTCAACTCTGCCATTACAGCCGAAGCAGCCACAGATGATGTGAGAAGGAATGGGCGTGGCCGTGTGCCAATAAAACTTTATTTACGGACACTGAAATGTGAATTCCGTATCGTTTTCACATGTCATGAAATGTGATTCTTCTTTCGCTTATTTTCAACCATTTAAAAATGCAAAAACCATTCTTTGTTTTTGGTCCGTGCAAAACCAGATGCCTGGCCAGATCTGGCCCGATAGTGATCTGGAATGTTCGTTCGAGGAGAGCATGGATTTCTGTCCTGTTTGCCTAGCACCTAATTGCTGCTCCAAACATAGTTGATGCACGAAAGAACAATCCTCTCATTTGGTCCCCAAAGCTACTCCACCCAGGAGATAGCTCTGCAGCCGGCTTGCACAGGATGAACTGATGTGAGTATTTTCTCTGGATTTATTGCCAGGAAGAACGGCACAGAGATGGGGTGTCCCAGGACACACAGCTGGCCTCCTGAGCAATCTAAAAGCACTCCGGCCCCAGCTGTGGCCTCCCCGGTGGCCAGCACCACCGGACTGCCTGCAGGCTGGCTCCTGCAAAGTTCTGCTCCTGGAAACGGCGGGTCGGGGGTCCTTCTTCACACAGCCACACCTTGAGCCAGGCTGCACGGAAGCTCTCTTCGGGTAATGAAAGGCAGCAGAAAACCCTCTCCTTTGTTGGTTAGGACCAGCAAACACCCAGGCACTTCCAGCTCCCGGGCAACCAGACCGAAGCTCTACCAGGTCAGAGCCTGGTAAACAGGTTGCCTTCAGGGGTCAGGCTGGTAGCATCAACGTGGGGACCGGGTGAGGTTGAAACCACAAGCACCACGTTGTTGCCACTGCCACAAGCAGCGACAACCTTCCAGCTGGGTGTCTTTTTAAAGCTCTCTGTGGCCCAAAGAACACATCAGCTCGAAAGCTGCTAGGTGTGTCTCCTCTCGATTTTACAGAGTGAACTCCCACCCCAGGACCTTTGCCCATGTTGTTTGCTCAGCCTGGAATGCTCTTCCTGCCCCATTAGTGACCTCCTTCTCGGACTTTGAGTCCCAGAGAGCCCTTCCCCTGCAGGTACCTTACGTGTCCCTTGTCACACTAGCTACTTCACATTTTTGTGTGTGATGATTTGATCCATGTCTGTCTCTTCTCATAATAGTTTCCTGGGGCCGCTGTAACAAATGACCACAGTCTTGGTGGCCTCACATAGTGGAAAGTTATCTCTCACTGTTCTGGAGGCCAAAAGTCCAAGATGAGGGTGTCAGCAGGGCTGGCTCCCCTGGGAGGCTCTAGGGAAGAATCCACCCCACGACTCTCTCCCAGCTTTTGATGGTTCCTGGTAATTCAAGAGCTTGTGGACACATCACTCCAAACTCTGCCTCTGTCTCCTTCCCTCTGTTTATCCTCTGTGTCTGTGTCTGCCGCAGATGCCCTCTCTGTTCTAAGAGCATAAGTCATTGGCCTTAGGGCCCATCCTAAATCCAGAATGACCTCATCTAGATTTCTTAAATTAATTACATCTGCAAAGACCCTGTTTCCAAATAAGGTCACATTCACAGCTGCCTGGGTTTGGGATGTGAGTGTATGTCGTGGGCCGCTGTCAAACCCACTACACCTTCCTACATGGTCAAGTCCACGAGGACAGTGACCATGTCCGCCAGCATATCCCTGGGACCCGCCATAAGAGTTTGGCAGCCTCACATACCTTCAGTGATCAATAGATATTTGTCAAAGGCAGGATTGGCTATGAAATTTGTGGGGCCCAGTGCAAATGAAAATTCAGGGTGTCTTTTTACAAAAGTAACAGGGATTTCAAGATGGCGACAGCAGAACATTCAGCCAATGTCAGGGCCCTTCTGAGGGGGAACCCCCGTGGCACAACCATGAAGCTGACCCTGGCTGAATGAACAATGACAATATCTCGAGTCACCCTGGGAAGACTGGTGAAATCCTCTCCAGCCCAAGATCAGACGTGGAACCCGATCTGTCCATTCTACAGGTGGGGAAGCAAAGCCTGAGAAGTCAAGGATGTTCGAGATCAGATGGAGTCAAGCTGGACCCAGGTCTCCCAACCGACCCCTCATCCCTCTCCCACATGAACTGTTCACTGAATCTCTGGCAGGAATGTTCTCTGCTCAGCCCTCTTAATTGCCCCCAGCACTGGTCCTCACACAAGCCAAGGATTCTTCAAACCATGTGCAGTGGGGCCCCCGAAGACCAGAAGAAAAAAAAAATTGTAGGAATTTTGCCCAGAATTAAAATTATTCACAGGCTTGGCCTGAGCATCTGTGTCCATCAGAGCAACGTTTGATGGGTGTTCACCCTGGAACCCTATGCAGAAGTGCTGCCTTATCCCCATTTCACAGACGGGAGGCTTGAGTGCAGGATCCAGTGCCCCAAGGTCACTGCCATTTGCTTCCAGTTCCAGCTGACTCTAGAAACTGAGGTCAGCACCTCACTACTTACAACCCCTCCACAGTAATGTCAACACCTGGGCTATATAACCCACGTGGCCCCTTACCCCATCTCTTAGACAAGAAAATGAGGCACAGAGCAGTGACTTGCCTAAGGTCACACGATTGGCAGGCGGCTGATTTAGAATTCGAACACAAGCAATGAGCTTCCCGGGTCCTTGCTGCTTGTTAACTGTGTGGCGATGCCACTCATGAGACTCAGGTGGGGTCATATGCGAGGGCCAAGCAAGGGAGATGCTACTCCCATCTGGAGGAGACACTGATCCAGTAGGTGCAGAGAGGGTCCGGGAGTCAGCCTTCCCCACAAGCGCCCCCTCCAAGGCGGTCCCAGGCAGGGGTAAGGGCAGAGAATGAGGAAGACGCCTGGGCCATGGACAAGCTGGGGAGGGCTGACGGCAGGGGGTGGCAGGTGGGGGGACAGTGAGAATGATGCTGGCCACCTGTCCCGAGGCAGTCGAGATACCGCCTTCCCTTTGAAGCGGCCCCAGCTGCAAACATAATGTGGCCTTTTCCGCTAAAGCCTTCCATCAGCTGAGAATTTCTTCTCCTGGAAGGGGGCCAGTTTCCCACTTGAAGCCTTTGGGGGCTGGACGAGAATGACGTCGTTCAGGAATCGCCCTGCCCTGGATTCCTAGGGCTGCTGTAACAGTGTCACAGACAAGAGTGGTGGCTCGTTCTCTTCCACCTCTGGAGGGAAGAATTCCTCCCACTCCGTCCAGCTCCTGGTGCTTGCAACAGCCCTTGGTCTGCCTTGGCTTATGGCAGCCTCCGGCCCGCTGTCTGCCTGTCGTCGGTTGGCGCTTCTCTCTGGGAGTGTCTGTGTCCAAATTTTCCTCTTCGTATAGAGACACCAGTCCTTGGACTTGGGGCCCATCCTAATCCAGCATGACCTCCTCAGAACTGGATTCCACCTGCAAAGGCCCTCTTTCTGGGTCAAATTGACATGAATTTGTAGGGGGACCCTATTCAACCCAGTAGAGCCCCCCCACCCCCGCACCATGCCTGGATGGTAGGTCAGATGCTGGGCACGTCCCCTGCCTTGGGCTGTGCTGTGGTGGGTGAACCCAGGCAGGAGGAAGGAGGAGCAGTTAGTCAAGGCGGGCCAGTGGCCAGGGCAGGAGCTGACGGTGAGGGACGACGTGATGGCGGTGTTACAGCCCCCCGGGCCTCCTTTTCTCCTCTTCGTGGCAATGGGCTGAATGTTCCTTGGAGAACTTGCCCCCTGCCCACTCTTGGCTCATGAAGTTTCGGGAGAGAACACCACTCCTAGCTCAGGGTGGCTGGGCCAATCAAAGGAGTACCTCCCATTTGACACAGGAATTGGCTCAGAACTGGATAGAGGACCCAATCAGCACCAAGGACACTCGAACCGGGCTTCTGTTGGAACTTACCCTTGGGCAGCTGAGAAGGTGGCAGCCATCTTGCCACTATGAGGATGGAACCTGCATTTGTATGAAACCACCTCAGAGAAAACTAGAGCCAATAGACAGGATTTCTTTACTCTTTCTTTCTTTCCTTCCTCTTCCTTTCTTTTTTTCTTCTTTTTTCTCTTCTTTTCTTTTCTTTCTTTCTTTCCTACTTTCAGGTTCCATGCCCAGCATGGGACTTGAACTCACAACCCTGACATCAAGGGTTTCATGCTCTACCGACTGAGCCAGCCAAGGCACCCCAATAGATAGGGTTCCCAATGCCACATTTGAGTACCTGGATCCAGCTATTCCTAAAGCCACATCTATGCTTGCACTGCAGAAGAGAACAGGTGCTGGTGTGAAAGCATCTTGAACCTCAGTATTGAAATAGAAACCGAGGTTTGGTGTGGTTGGGCAACTTTCCCAAGGTTACTGTTTGGACTCTGTAGCAGGCACTCGTCTAGACAAAGTTTGGTCCCTGCTTAACAGGAGATAAGGAACAATTACAGTGTCAAGGAACAGGGCCACTTGGAGCATTTCAGTCCCCAGGCATACCCAGGAAGGTAAGAATCAAGAAGATGGACTCAAGGCTGGTCCTAGACAGCAGAGGGAAGGGATGGAGTGGGAGTGGGGGGGCATAGAAAGGGACAGGCTGAAGAGAAGGTTGGGAACAGTCCTCCAAGACTGGGGAGGGGACTGGGGCTTGGCAGAGGCCCCTGAGAGGAGAGGCGATGGGGTAGAGTGAGGACCCTCAATATTAGGAACACACTTTCTGGTCCCCACACATGTCTCAGGAGCCATGGAGCTGCCACCTTGGAGGGCTCCTGGTACTTCGAATCAGAACACAGAGCAGTCTCAGTGTGGATTCAAGACAAGAAGGCCTTTCCATGCATGTTCTGACTCCATTTGGTCCTGAGACTTCCTCCCAAATATAAGGAGGGCAGGAGCCCCAGTACTGAGCAGATGGTGGCCTGAAACACATTCCACTTGATTGAGAGGAATAAAGGATTGACATTTCGTCCACGCTACCCAAAGCCATCAACAGATTCTATCATAACCCCAATGGCATCTTTTATAGAAATAGAAAAAAAGCAGGCGTAAAAATTCATATGGAACCCCAACAGACTGCAAAGAGCCAAGGAATCCCGAGAAAGAAAAAGCTGGAAGCATCACGCTTCCTGATTTCAAACCACACTGCAAAGTTATAGGAATCAAAATATATAATCAAAAAATATAATGCGGGCAAAAAAGAGACACATAGATCAATCCAACACACTGGGGAGCCCAGAAATAAACCCTCCCATACACAATCAATGAATACTGGACAAGAATACTCAACGGGAAAAGGATAGTCTCTTCCATAAATGGTGTTGAGAAAACCGGACATCCACACGCAAGAGAATAAAACTGGAGCCTTATGTCACACCACTCATAAAATGAACTCAAAACAGATTAAAGGCTTAAACATAAGAACAGAAACCATAAAACTCCTAGAAGGAAACACAGGGAAAACACTCCTTGACAGTAGTCTTGGCAATGATTTCTGAGATACAACACCAAAGGCACAAGCAAGAAAAGCAAAAATTACTGAGCGGGACTACATCAGACTAAACACCTGCACAGCAAAAGAAACAATAAACAAAATGAAAAGGCAACCTATATGGAAGGGGGTGGGAGGGATGGGGTGGCTGGGTGATGGACATTGGGGAGGGTATGTGCTAGGGTGAGCGCTGTGAATTGTGCAAGACTGATGAGCCACAGACCTATACCCCTGAAACAAATAATACATTATATGTTTAAAAAAAATTTTTAAAAAAAAGAAGAGAAAAGGCAACCTATAGATGGGGGAGGATATTTGCAAATGATACATCTGATGAGGGGTTAATATCCAAAATATATAAAGAGCTCATACGACTCACTAAAAAACAATCTGAGTTTAAAAATGGGCAGAGCGGCACCTGGGTGGCTCAGTCGGTTCAGTGTCTGCCTTTGGCTCAGGTCATGATCCCAGGGTCCTGGGATAGAGCCCCGAGTCGAGCTCTCTGCTCAGCGGGGAGTCTGCTTCTCCCTCTCCCTCTGTTCCTCCCCCTGCTCGTGCTCTCTCGCTCTCTCTCAAATAAATATTAAAAGATAAAAATGGGCAGAGGAACTGAATAGACGTTTTTCCACAGAAGACATACAAATAGCCAACAGGTACATGAAAAGATGCTCAACATCACTGATCGTCAGGGAAATGTAGATCAAAACCACAATGAGCTATCACCTCACACCTGTCAGAATGGCTGTCATCACAGAAGACAAGAGATAATAAGCGTTGGCAAGGATCTAGAGAAAAGGAACCTCCTGCACACTGTTGGTGGGAATGTACATCGGGGCAGCCAGCATGGAAAATGGTATGCGGGTTCCTCAAAAATTTCACAATAAAACTACCATAGGATCCAGCAATTTCATCTCTGGATATATACTCATGGGAAATGAAACAGGTTATTGGAGAGATGTTTGCCCTCACGTGTTCGCTGCAGTGCTATTCACAAGAGCCAAGATAGGGACACAACCGACGTGTCCATCAACAGATGAACAGCTAAAGAAGACTTGGGCTATATCCACACAATGGAATATATTCAGCCATGAGAAAAGGAAATCCTGCTATTTGCAACAACATGGATGAACCTTGAGGGCATGATGCTAACTTAAGTCAGACAGGGAAAGACAAATACTTCATGATATCACTTAGAGGTAGAATCTAAAGACAAGGAACTCATAGAAACAGAGTAGAGGGCGCCTGGGTGGCTCAGATGGTTAAGCGTCTGCCTTCAAGCTCAGGTCATGATCCCAGGGTCCTGGGATCGAGCCCCGCATCGGGCTCCCTGCTCCTTGGGAGCCTGCTTCTCCCTCTGCTTCTCTCTCTCTCTCTCTCTCTCCTCCTCTGTCTCTCATGAATAAATAAATAAATAAATCTTTAAAAAAAAAAAAAAAGAAACAGAGTAGAATGGTGGAGCCTAGGGGCTGTGGGTGGGGGGACTGGGGAGATGTCAAAGGTTATGCTTCTAATTATAAGACGAACAGGTTCTAAGGATGTAATGTACAGCATGGTGATTATAATTAATAACACTGTATTACATACTTAAAAGTAGCAAAGAGAGTAGGTCTTTAGTGCTCTTGACACAAAAAGCAAAAGGTGACATGTGATGCAATGGGGCGCTCAACACAAAAAGCAAAAGGTGACGTGATGCAATGGGGCGCCATGCAGGTGTTAGCGAAAATATGGGGGTAATCATTTTGCAACCTCTAAGTGTATCAAGTCAACACATTGTATACCTCAAGCTTCCACTGCATTCTATGTCAATTCTCTTTCAATAAAGTTGGAACATTTCTGAAATAAAAAAAAGTTTTTTAAAAAGGATGTGACACAAAAAAAACGCACGTTGGTGGAGTGAAATACATTCATCTCACTAATGCTGGAGGATCCCAGCAAGGAGGCTGCTGGCTACTCCCTGCCCTGCCTCTGGACCCTTCCATTTGCCTGTTCTGAGGCAGGAGTCAGCCATTAAACACACACCAAGCACTTAGAACAATCCCTGGCTCACAGCACAGCCACATAAATGCCTGTCTTTATTATTACTGCTATGATTCTGTCTAGCACTCTACAAGCCTCAGGTGAGAAGTCCGAGTTTTGGTAAAACACCAGCACATCCTCCTGGGACAAACATCTTTTAGAGTGCTGAACATTAGCCAGAAAAAACAATAACCTCCTTGGGCCACTGACTGGATGGACACACAGCCTCCCTTTACCATCACTCCCTTGCTGGGTGCCACTGCTTTTAGAAACCACATCTGGTGGCTACCCACTTCCTCCTGGAGTCCCCAAGATGGTGCTTCCCTTAGAAACCTGCTTCGGGCCCTCCAGCTTCATGCGGCAAATGCTGTGACCCACCCCACGAACAAGATGAGTCCACCATGTTGTCTTCTCACCAGATTCCCCATCCAGCCCCAAGACAGCCATCCACCCAGATCCCTGCTACCTTCCAGTTGAGGTGGAATCCCGTGACAAAACGTAAGAAAGAAGAATATTCATGCCTCACGGCAAACACGTGGTCACCCATGATATTGAGAGATGGGCAGGTGCAGAGCGTGGGGTGAGGGAAACCAGGCTGAGAGAGGGAGAACATCCCCAATGAATCCTGGTATGCGTGGGGTCCCCCCACAAGGGACACACTTTGACCAATGACTTTTGTACGTGCAGCTTTAGCTCTGGGGGTTCAAGGCCACCCTATGAGGTCAGGAAAGGGGAGGGCTAGGAAGTTGCCACCAGCTAAGTGCGGATGCCAGGGTCATAGGAACGCAAGGTAATGTTGCCTACGCATGACACAAGAGGCCCATTGTTAGCCAACAGCCAACTCACTATGTCTTTTGATCACATCCAATTCCTAATAGAGAATATAATGGCAGAGTGCAGTGGAAAGAAAAACAATCACCCAAGTACCAGTTTGTAACTCTGTCGCTAAGCCAAAGAGCAATTAATTACTCATCGGGAAGACTCAAGCGAGACACATATCCAGCTCCCGACTGCTTAATAAATGCTCCTGCTCTTTATCAGAGCAAAAGCATTAATATCCTCTTGAACACTCCCCTCCCACCCAAAGCCCCCCATGCACCTGAGTGCGTGTGTGCGCATGCACACACACACACACACCCACTTATTCACCCACAGTGCTTTCTGCCCAGTCTGCTCTGCCTTCCAAGAAAAGAGGGTGTTAAAACACTCCATGCATCATTTTGTTGTGACAACTTTCTAAACTCAGAGTGCGTGGCCTCTGCATGCTTAATCTCCCCGGTACACGCTGGACTTCTCAAATTAGGTGCACACAGAGACATTAGTGACAAGTCTTTGCTCATACAGTGCTCATGTTGGTAGAGTTCCTCTGCATCTGACAGGCAAGAACCTGGTAAGCTTTTGCAACATCATGCTCAAAATGTATTTAAGTCAATTTTTTTAAATTTAAGAAAGCGTGTGAACACGGTATTAAATACGAATGGTACTCCACATAGGCACCCATCTCTCTCCTCCTAGTGATTTTAAAGAGATCACTGCTTTTATAAATTAAAAGGACTGGAAAAGAAGATTTTTAATAATACAGCTGAGCTTTCCATGAATGTTTTACTAAGTTCTCGTATATCCTGGTTCACTAATAAAAATAAAGAGCAAGAATATTGGCATATTTTATCTTCCATTATTATTGAAGGAGATTAAGAAAAAAAGTCTTGGGATTTGTCTCTTTTTTCTCTCTCTCTCTCCCTATAATATTTGTTTTCACTGAAAGGCCTTGGTCATTGTCAACCCATTCTGAAAAACTGAGATTTCATTTTATGTGAAATAACTTGGGAGTCCACCTTCTTCCACAGTGAAAAAAAAATCCCTACATCCTGGGGCTTATAATGCAAGGCGGGGACTCAATTCTTGCCCTAGTGAGGTGCACATATTACCGTGGGACCCAGAGGAGCACTCTCTAGATTTTTCTCTCAGTTACACCCATGGGGGTTAAGCTCCTGGGGGCACTGTAAGGACTTTAGGTCTCTCTAGACAGACAAGGGGAAAGGTCCCCAAAAGCCCAAAGGAAAGCCAGGAAGAAATATGAAGCTCATTCACTCAAAAACCACCTCATGTCCCATAAACCTGACCTCCACTCCTCTTGAGGAGAGAAAATTGGGTTGAACAAGTACAATTTTTTTTCTTTTTAATTGGGAACTCTATAAATGCTCCAAATCCTGGGCTCTGCCTCAGCAACAGCAGTGCAGAAAGATGGTAGAGCAGAAAGCTAGGATATCACTCTAGAGGGGTTCACACTGTAAACAGAGGAACTGGATTACGCCCCTTTCCCTCTGAAATCTTAGTGTTTTGTGAGCCCACCGGCTGGCTTGGGCACCTTTGGTTTTGTGGAAGTACTCATACTACTGGCTGGATTTGATGGAATTGGTGGGGGTCTGAACTGTGAGAGGGAGAGGGAGCCTGGGAAAATCACATAATAGACACACCACCACTGCATCTCCTGGAAGATTTTGGTGAGAAGCCTGGGACTTAGACTCTGGATGGTGGCCCCTCACTAATCACATCTGGCCGACTATAGGTGGGCACTTTATACACTTACCTCGTTTCATCCTCACTGCAGTCCTGTGAGGCAGGCACATGTGGCAGTGACTACTGATTCTTCCAATTCCATCTTCCCTTCCTTCTTCCTCCTAGAACCCCAGGAATGCGACCACTTGGGGAACTGTATGAGTTGGCTGTTGCCACGTAACAAATAAGCCCAAAACGTAGCAGCTGAAAACAACATTTTGTTTCTTTGAGTCAGTTTTGGGGACTTTCTAGATCAGGTATCTCAAGAAATGGCAGTCAAGATGTCCACCAGGGCTGGAGTCATCTGAAGGCCCGACCGGGAGTATGTTCTTCCAAGCTCACTTGTGAGACTGCTGGATTGAAGACCTCCGGTCCTCACTAGCTGTTGGCCAGAGACGTCAGTTCCTTGCCACGTGGGCTTCTCCATAGGACAGCTCACGTGTCAGCTGGATTTCCTCAGAGCAAGAGAGGGTACCCAAGATAGAGGCCATCATCTTTTCGTAACCTAATCTCAGAAGTGACCTCCCATCACTTTGGCCAGATTCTATTGATTAGGAGGAAGTTACAAGGTCTAGCCCATACTCAAGGGGAGAGAATTATATAAGGGGGTGAATACCAGGAGGCAGGGATGATTGTGGCCATTTTTATTTTTATTTACTTATTTAGCTAGTTAGTAGGCTCCACACTCACTGTGGAGCCCAGTGTGAGGCTTGAACCCACGACTCTGAGATCAAGACCTGAGCTGAGATCAAGAGTCGGAGGCTGAACTGACTGAGCCACCCAGGCACCCCTGAGGCCATTTTAGAGGCCACCTCCCACAACTACCTTTCCCAGACTCCCTTGCAGCCAGACATGACCACATGACTACATATCAGCCAATGAAATGTAAGTGGAAGTTTGATGGTGGACATCTGGGATGACTTCTAAAAAGGTGAGTCAGGATGCACTTCCTCTTTCTTGCAGACTGGAATGTAACGGCTGGAGCTCTGGCAGCCACCTTGGACCGTGGAATGGAAGCTAGCACAGGGAGGCTGAAGGAGCCCAGGTCCATGATTTCACAGACCCATCCTGCAAGCCTTCACTGCCTGCCTTGGAAGTCTTTTTTTGGTTTTTGTATATGTTCTTTTCTTCTTTTTTAAAGTAGGCTCCATGCCCAATGTGGGGCTTGAACCCACAACCCAACGATCAAGAGTCACGCGCTCTACCAACTAAGCAAGCCAGGTGCCCCTATATCCTTTTTCTTGACTAAAATTTTTAAAACTCGATTTGAGTTAAAATACACATAACATAAAATTTCCCATCTTAGCTATTTTTAAGTGTACAGTGCAGTGGTATTAAATACATTCACACTGTCGTGCAGCCATCACCACCAGCCATCCCCAGGACTCTTCTCATCTTATAAATCAAACCTCTGTACCCACTGCACACTAACTCCCCATTTACCCTCTCCCCAGCCCCTGGCAACCAGCATCCTCAGATGTCTTTTACATGAGTGTTTTAAGCCACCGTATTCAGACCTCTATCGCTCACAGCTGAGCCAGTCTTCAACACAGCAGTATTATTATCCCCATCGTACAGAGCAGAAAACTGAGGTTCAGAAGCACACAAAACTTATCCAAGGTCCAAAGCAAGTTAAGTAGTGGAGCCTGGGCTTGACTTCTAATATGTTTCATGACAAAACATGTCCTTTTTCCAATGCTTCTAGCGAGGGATCGGTGGGGGGGAAATCATTTGAAGTTCCTGCCCCACTTTCTTGACAGTTTTCACCATGTGAAGTCATATGGAAGTTAGGAGTGGTATGTGATTGCAACCCAGCCAAACGGTCCCTTTGCTAGGCAGGGAGCAAAGATGGCTGGTTTTATTCATTGTGTTCCCTGTCTCTCCTGTAGGGACACTCAGCAAGGAACACCATGGACCGGGTTTGATTGATATTTTGGAAGATGTTCCCAATTTCAGAAAAAGCAATAGAGAAGGTTGGAAAGAGCAAGTCTGACCAACAGAGGGTCTGTGTTTGAAGCCAGTGCCCCAGGCTGTGGGCCCCGTGCAATAACCCCCTCTCAGCGCAGGGACAGACAGACTCAAACACTCCAAGGCACAAGGCCATGTCTTCTGGAGAAGATCCTAATCAGACTCCCTTCCCTCAGAGTCTAAGGGAAGGCTCTGGCTGATAGGAGGCATGCCCAAAGCAGGGAACTCCATTTCAAACCCCAGGACCTGCCAGAGAAAGCTGCCTTCCGTCAACTCAAAGTCTCCATGGACTTTTCTTGGGTAAGAACTTTCTCCTCCTTTCATTTGCTCCCCCAGGCAGGATACACACCGTTAATGAATCTTCCTGGACGAATGGAGGAGGATTTACCATCAGCCTATCAATGAGCCATAGGTCGATGAGAGCTGCTGAAGGGGCTGAAAAGTCTTGACTTTCTCAAGCTAAGCTGCACCAGTCTGTTTTACTCTTTGCATCAGGCTACGATGAGTCTACACACTGGCAGGCTATTTTCACAGACTGTGGGGTCCTTCTTGTACCAAATATTCCCTGTCCTGGTCAGGGCTTTTAAGGCGCAAGGGACAGACATGTAACTCAAACTGAGATAATGGAGAAGGAGGAGGGAGGTGGCTTAGTGATGGACTTCAATGGAAGGGATGGGGTGGATCTGACATCAGGAGCAAATGGATCCAAGACCCCTGTGCCGCCATCTATATTCACTCTCAAATAGGGTTAACCTTCTCCACTATTGCAGATGAGTTCTCCCTGGGCACAGGAAAACAGTGCAGCCAGGCCCAGGTCACGTTCTTCCAGCACAGTGCCCCAAAACAGGCAGGGGACTCTTCCCTGTGACACCACTGCCCGGGGAGTGATTGGCCCATCCCAGGGAGAGGGGGAGGGCACTCTGCCTGGCCAGGGTCATGTGCCCACCTCCTGTGCCCTGCTAGGAGGGAGGGGAGCTGTGAATGGAGGGTCCTACCAAAAGTACAGGACAGCTCAAAGAAATGGGGTGCTTCCAAAAAAAAAAAAAAGCAACCCATTTCCACATCAGTCCAACATTGCAAATCCGTGTAGGAAGGTTTGTGCACGCTTGCAAAACCAAATGCCCTTCTGACCCCGGCTGGCTGCAGATGGACCTCTCAACATGCCGCCACTCCTGAACCAGGTGGGGGGCTCACGCCTCCTCACCTTCCTCTACCCTGTCTTCCTGACAGTCTGTCTCCCCTCCTCCTCCTACCCGCCTTTGTTTGCATGGGGATCTTTTTTTTTTTTTTAAGATTATATTTATTTATTTGACAGAGAGAGAGAGAGAGAGAGAGAGAAAGATCACAAGCGGGGGGCGGGTGCAGAGAGAGAGGGAGAAGCAGGCTCCCGGCCGAGCAGGGAGCCAGATGTGGGGCTCGATCCCAGGACCCTGGGATCATGACCTGAGCCGAAGCCAGACCCTTAACTGACTGAGCCACCCAGGCGCCCCCGTTTGCATGGCTCCAACTATGTGGTTCCCGGGGCAGATCCTGCCATTCTCCCTGCAGGTTGCCCCAACTGAGGGTGGGCTTTGTCTGTTGGCAGAGAGGGAACCCTGCGTCTAGTCCCCACCTAAGCCTTCCAATAGCTGTTCCTTGTGCCCTCTGAAGACAGAAGAGCTGCCTGTAAGCTGGGCTGCTAACTCTAGATGACATTCCACCTTTCCACTCCTACCACTAACTCCTAACACAAAGCCACATAGGCACATCGACAGCTCAAGGCCATAAGGAGAAAAGGGAGGAAAGTGGAGACCCCATCCATCTCCTGTGGGTAGAAGGGGCAAGCGGGTCTGATTTGCTTGATGGAACCCAGTTCTAGCCCAGGAGACACAGGATCTACACTCCCGTGGTTTGTTTTGCCCCAAACTGCTCGGGCCATAAACTAAAGTGCCCCATTCCAAGGAGACCTACTCTACTGTGACCCTGCATGATCTGCTCACAGCAACCTTAGCGTGGCCGGGAGTCCAGGGCAGGAGAATGTCAAGGGCCACCCAGACAACACTCGGGCTTGGCTCCACCGTGGTGGCGGGTGGTCGATCGACCCTGACAGCAGTCACTGCCACTCCCTCGCTCTCCCAAGACAGTGTTCTCTGTGCCCAGGAGGGGAGCGTGGAACAGAGAGGTGGCAGTGGCAGGCTTCCAGAGTCAGGATGCACCTCAGGAGTCTATCCTGCCTCATTTCCCTCATCCATGGTCACATCCTAACCCTGCCAGGCTGTGAGGCTGGTGTTTTAAAGGAGGGTCTTCAGACCACCTCGCTGAGCAGTCCTGCCTTTTTAATACTGCCAAGGTCAGCGTTTGCCATCTAGCCATGCTCCCTCCTGCTGCATGCTCTACCCTATTTTCTTAGCCCTGTCACCCACTGGGAGGCAAAGCCAAGAATGAACAGAGCGAAGGGGAGCTGGTCCTGCAGACCCAGGGACGGACGGCAGCCCCTTTCAGTTTCCAGGTACTGACTTGAAACCTTCCACTGTCCCTGTGTTTCCACTGGTCCCATACGCAAGACTTGACTTTTGCAAACGTTGAGCTTTTCTTGCTCTCTCTCCTTGGTGCTGGGGGCTGGAGGGAAGTGGGGGGAGAGGAGGGAGAGGGGCAGAGCCTTCTGAAGTCTCCGCTCCAGCTCCCTTCCTCTGCGGAGCGACATTTGCTTCCAAAACTGAGCCATTCCTCGGCACGTCGGTCTATTTTTTGCAGTAGGGCTGGCTGCCCTGTGCCAAGGCTTCTTACTACAAATAGAACCTCGGGAAAGGGCTCATTGGTTTTCTCTCGGCTTTCTGACACTTCTTCACATTTCAGTTGGCTTCCCTTCCGTGGCCTCAAAAGGGAATATTTGGAGTCCCCTCTGTTTTGCTGTGATTACAGGCACCTCTCGAAGCTCTCCACGGGGATGCCTCCGGGCCAGTGGCGAGCCCGGCCTGGCTCCTCGGGAGTCGCCAGAGCACCGGTGTAGGTCCCAAGCTGTAGGCTCACCCCTCAGTCTGATGGTAAAAGACAAAGCACAGGTGCCTCCACTCAGTGTCCCTGCCCCCTTGGACCCCTGACCTCCCAAGTGCCTCTAGCTCCCACCTGTCATTTGAGATAGGATTTGAGAGCTCATTGCACCAAGTGTCAGAGAACTCAAGTGATCTACCACCGAGACACTTACCAACCAGGGGATGTCTGCAGTCTAGACACTCGAGAAGCCGTCCCTCAGGAGTCAAAGCAAAACAGGTAGCAGTAAATAAAAGATCACCTCACTAACCTGCTAGGGATGGTCAACCAGGCCAGAGTGATGTGTGCCCCAGACGGGCTTTGGTGTGTCAAAGCACGAGGCTAACCAGAAGCAGGGGAAAGCCACTTCTCGAGACACTATAGAGCTTCAGAAGATTCCAGAACAATCACAAACCCAATCATTTGAAAGACTCCACCTTATGTAAGGATCTCAGCTCCTTCTCTCAAGCCGTGGGGCCATGGAGAGCTCATTCTCTGGCTCACAGACTGGCTTCAAATTTAGTTGTGCCTCTTACAAGTTGTGTGAACTTAGGCTGTTTCTGAAGTGCTCAAAGCCTTCCTTTTCCCCTCCCAAGGGAATAAAAGGCTAATAATAATAATGCACCTGGCACATAATAAACCTCTAAGTACTGATGACAAGTGCCTACAAGAGCTAGACCCTTAACGTGAGAGTAACATTCTCCACATGGTTCTAATTATGCACCTAAAGATGCGAACCAGCTAAGAGGTGATGACTTCTAACGCCAACTAGAGATGGAAATAACCTTGCCCTTGGATTTGCTCCCAGCCCTCACTGATTTGGTTTATAAAGTGTGTGCATTTCCCCTGCAGTGGATGCAGCTTTCCCAAGACCGGTGGCTCCCAGACCTGAGCAGGCACCAGAAATACCCGGAGGGCTTGTTTCCAGACAGCTGGGCCCCGCCCCTGGAGTTTGTGACTCAGTAGGACTGGGGTGAGGTCCAAGAATGTGCATTTCTAACAAGTTCTCAGGTGATGCTGATGCCACTGGGAACAGAGAGCTTCAAAGACCAGGGCGTGTCTTCCAGCTCTGGGTGCCCCCAGGGCTGCGTAAGTGAAATGACTGGCTGGCCCACCAGGCAGGTGGGCGTTCTGGACACCGCTGCTCCGAATGCGGAGCATGGAAATTGCTTTGGCCATACGTATGTAGAGCCTTTATGAGGCTTCTTCTCCCCGATGCTGTAATCCCCTTTCTGGGAAGCTGTCCCTTAAGTTGTACGGACAAAGCCTTATGATCACCTGTGGCTTTGAGAAGAAGGCGACAGGTCTGTGTCGAACTCTCTATACCTGGAGCTGGGGATGGATGGAAGAGGGGTGAAAAGGGGGGGAATCTGGCCGCACCCCAGTGCGCTGACTCTGGGCACAAACAGGCCATGCGTGGATGAGACGGCCACCCTGAGTCCCTCGGCACGTGTACGGCTGTCATTTCTTCATCCTCCTTCCACGTGATGCCCTTCATATGGACACACGGCAGTGTCAAATCTTGGCTAGGCACATGGGCTCTGAAGTCAGACATCCTGGGGTTCGAATTCCAACTCTGCCACTCCAGGGCAAGTTACCCAACTGGCCTGGACCTCGGTTCTATCTTCAAGGGAGCATAAGGCACCTACCTACGCATCAAAACACCGCAAGCACTTAGGAGAGTATGCTCTCGGGCGCATGGGTGGCTCAGTTGTTGAGTGTCTGCCTTCGGCTCAGGTCACGGTCCGGGGGTCCTGGGATCGAGTCCCGCATCGGGCTCCCTGCTCCGCGGGAAGCCTGCTTCTCCCTCTCCCACTCCCCCTGCTTGTGTTCCCTCTCTCGCTATGTCTCTATCAAATAAATAAAATCTTTAAAAAAAAAAAAAGTATGCTCTCATATACATGTCCCGTTACTATTACAGAAAACCAGAGTGGAGTAGGAAGGAAATTTTACTTTCAAAAAGCCAGAACTGAGTACTCGAGGAAGAGCTGACTTTGAAATGGAAAGTTCTGGAGAGCAGGGGTTATGTGTTTCCAAGGAGGAGACTCTGGGTTTTTCCCAGTGTAAGTGAATGATGGCAGCCAAATGGGCAAAGACCTGTTATCAGGGAGTGGGTTGGTGGTGGTCCAGCCTGACCCACAGGAGACTGAAAATGAGCTGCCATCCTGGTCCTGGTGGTAAGCTCGGGTCTGGGCAATCCCCGGGTGTAGACGCTGTACCCCGCAGCAGGCTGCCTTGGGTGTGTGGCTTCTCAAGCCCAGGTGTCCATGGAAAGACTTCCAAGTCTAAGTGGGAGGGAGCGGATTTCAGGGGGAGACATTGAAGGCTCTGAGGCTCCATGAGGTGGGGTGCACCTGATTCACACCCCACGTGAGAGCAGGTGCAGATGGACCATGCAGAATGCTGGGGGTTGTAAAACCGAAACATCCCCAAAGAACCTCCATGTCCCCTCACACAGAAGCAGCCTTTGAACGTGGACACAAGCCTAACCTCCTGGGCCACGATCATTTGTCAAGGTGACTTGTAGGCACAGCGCCCCATTCAACAAATGGAAGATAAGCTGCTGGGTCAGATCAGCCCTTCCTGAGTCAAAGGAACGGTGCTGGGTTTCCAGATTCTGGGGGTTGAAAATAAAAGGCCGGGCCCACAGGGCTCCCGCGTGTGCACGAGTCACACACACAGGCCAGGTTCTCTGGCTCCAAGCTTTCTGGTCTAGTATTTCCCTGTGTTCTCACTTAAAAGAAATAGGCATGGAGGTTCAACCTCCTTTCTTCTGAAACACAGTTTAAAGAAGACTCCCCCCTCAAAAAAAAAAAAAAAAAAAAAGAGGGAGGCTCTTTCTTTTAAATTGTCCCTCCTTTTTTGACAGGACTGTCTTGTCTAAACCATTTCCATTTTCAACGCCCCTCTCAGCTTTTGGGAATGTTTCCAGCAGGCACAGCCACACCGAGCGCTTTCTCAAGGCCAGGTCCACGGCCGGGCCGAAAGCAAAGGGGCCAAGAGGCAAGCGGCAGAAGACAGACTGAACCTCTCTCATCGGGGACCAGACAACCCTGGAGGACAGGGTGGCCCGCAACCCGGGGAAACACGACCTGGCCTCCACGGATCTTATTTCCCCTCCTCGACAAAATCAGACGCATCGATTTACCCCATGAATCATTTGGGGGGAAAAAAAAGATTTCAAATGAAGTCATGAAACTTAAGTCGTGAGATTAAAAAAAAAAGAAAAGATGGCACTATTTTTAACACTCACTAGTTTCCTGGGTCAAGAGTGAGTGGCCTGGCCTCAGCAAGAGCCAAGGGTCAGGGCATGTTCCCCTCCGTGTCAAGGGAAGGGCTGCAAGACATCCAAGTGGGAAGGGCACACACAGAAAGGATGTGCCCCTCTCTGTGCTGCTTTGGCCAGAGTAACAGCTCCCTTTAAAAGTACATACACCGGGGTGCCTGGCTGGCTCAATAAATAAATCTTAACAAATAAATAAATCTTTAACAAAGTTAAAAAAATAAAAGCATACACACCAAGACCCACCCCTGTTATTAGGTCAATAGATTTTTGTGCAAGGCACCAAAGCAATCCAATTGGAAAGGTCTTCTTCACAAATGGTGCTGGAATAACTGGATATCCACATGGAATAAAGGGACTTCAACTTCCACCTCAGGCCATACATGCAAAAATTAACTCAACATGGATCGCAGACTGACTCACAAACCCTGGAACTCTAAAGATTCTACACAAAACATGAAAGGGTATCTTTACAACATGTGGGTTTCTTAGAAAGGACAGAAATATGGCACGGCATCCCCACAGACAGGTCCCAAGAAGTAAGGGAAAAAATGTACAAAATAGACTTCATTAAAACTAAAATTCATGGGGCACCTGGGTGGCTCAGTCGGTTAAGCGTCTGCCTTCGGCTCAGGTCATGTTCCCAGGGTCCTGGGATCGAGCCCCGCCATCGGGCTCCCTGCTCAGCGGGAGAAGCCTGCTTCTCCCTCTCCCACTCCCCCTGCTTGTGTTCACTCTCTCTCAATCTCTGACAAATAAATAAATAAAATCTTAAAAAAAAAGAAAAGAAAACTAAAATTCTGCCCCGTGAAAAATACTGTTAAGAAAATAAACGAGTTTCTGGGAGGAGTGGATCCTGAATGTTCTCACCATCAAAAAAAAAAAAAAAAAAAAGTGATCATGTGATGTGATGATCCTGTTGCCTATCACTATGGTGGTTATTTTTTTGCAGTGTATGAGTGTATCAGGTTAACACACTGTACATGTTAAACTTACATAACGTTACAGGTTAACCGTATCTCAGTGAAGGCTGGAAGAAAAAAAAAGAAACAAGCAAGTCAGAGTGGGACTAAAAGTTTGCAAAGTAATTATCACACAAAGGTGTCTGAATATATAATGAGCATCTACAATGTAGTAACAGAGACACAACCCAATACAGGCAAGAGAACTGAACAGGTAATTCAGAGAGGAACATATACAAACGGCCAATAAGCATATCATCATCCATCATCACAGAAATGCAAAGGAAAACTGCAGTGAGATACATTATATACCCACCAGGACAGGCGGCTAAAGACAGATGACACCAAATGTTGCCAAGGATGGGAGCTACTGGAATTCTCCTACGTCGCTGGTGAGAGTGTAAACGGTATGGACCACTTTGGAAAAAGACCTGGGAATTTCTAGAACGTCCCCAGCAGGTTTATTCACAGTAGCCCCAAACTGGGAACAGCCCAAGTGTCCATCAGTTGGGAGAATGGATAAACTGACTGTGATATATGCACGCTGGGCCACCAAAAAAAAAAGAGAACTTCTGACACACACAACAGCATGAATCTCAGAAACATCATGCTGAGAGAGAGGCCTCATCAGAGAGCATGCACTTCATGATTCTATTTCCATGAAGTTCTAGAACAAGTCAAACTGATCTGTGGTGAAAAACATGCAGGCTGGTGGTTGCCTCTGTGGGGTGGGGTGGGGTGGGGTGGCAGTGGGGTTAGGGTTGACTGCGAAGAGGCAGAAGAGAATATTCTGGGGGTGATGGTGATGTTCTGCATCCTGACAGTTGAGTTTGCATTTGTCAGAACTTCTTAATTGGTACATTTAAGATTTAAGCATTTCAATATAAATTTTATCCCCATGGACCCCCATCGATAAACTAATATTAAACTCTGGCTAATGACACAAATGCTGAAGTATGTGGTACAGGGAGTACACCCGTGTTTTCGACTTCCTTAGAAATATATCACAAGGTAGGCTGAATTGATGGATGGAGGGATGGCTGGTTATGTAATAATGCAACTATAGCAAAATGGGGGCTAGGCAATCTGGGGGGGGCTGGTAAATGGGTGTTCACTGTTCACTGAACAATTCTTACAACTCCTCTGCATGTTTGAAATTTTTCACAGTAAAATGTTGGGGGCGTTGGTGAATACAAAGCTATAAAAAAGGACAGAGCACAGCACTCAGTCTCCACCCCAGCTCTGAAATCAGAGGACAACAGAATGATTTGCAGGGAAACACAAGGTCCCCACAGCCCCATCATCAACATATGCCCCTGGGCCTCTGTATCAAAAAGCCAAAGCACCATTCTAGGGTTTTGTGCCCAAAGAGACGTCAAGAAAGCCTGCGTGTATGTGCGGAGAGGGTTGACAGCCAACCCACTTTAACTGTTTTAAGTCATATGATCCAGGTGGGAAGAAAATAGGGGTGTGGACGTGGATGAGGGGTCCCCCAGGTAATTAATTCTAAACCCAATCCCACGTGACTATGCCTGTATCAGCTCCAGTTGACAAAAGAAGGTACGAACGGGGCTTCAGATCAAAAGGGTAATCTTCAACTATAACTGCAATTTATTGGGCGCTCGTGTATGCTGGGCATTTTATGTGATCTCGTTTAGTCCTTGCAACCACCCCGTGGGGCAGGTTTATCGTCCTGGTTTCATGACTGAGGAAACGGAGGCTCGGAGAACCCCCAGCTGGAGCCGGATGCCAAGAAGCCTCCTTTCCAGAAAGTCCTCCTCCCCCTGAGCCCCTCCCTGGACCAGGAGACAAAGGGGTGCAACCCGTGTGTGTCTATAAAGCTTTCTGAGCAGGGAGAATTGGGCTTCAGGGGACAATGTGGAATTTCATTCCCTCAGGCCAAGAGGCCCCACCCCTCTCCCACGGCAGCCCTGCACCACACAGAAGGTGGTGGAACACCAGAGGCTCTGCGTCTCCATGCAGGGTGCAGCGCCCCCGTGTCTACCCGCAGGTTTCAGTGACTCAGCACCGTCCAGCAATGCCCTGTAACCCCCAGCCTTTGTCTGTCTGTCTCCACCTCCCCGCGCACCACCCCACGGAGCTGTGAGCAGGGACAGCTCTGGAAGGGGTGGGAGCTCGTTCCCGATGGGCTTGGCTTTGTAACTCTGCCACAGACTGCTTGGCCAGGGGGAGGAGGGGAAGTGGTCAGAGGCCCATAACTGGGAAAAGTGAGTGTCTCACTCATCTGAATTCCCATGCCACCACGGATTCCCAAAGGGCTCCATTCCACCCACCACGATAGAGATGCGGACCCTCCTCCTACGCAGCCATTTTTCCACGGGGCTCAACTCCAGCTCTGAGCATCTGACTCATTCACGCAGGTATAGGGGTCAAAGGTCAAAAAAAGAAGAAGAAAGGAAAATCCATACACACCAGGCTTCGTGACTTATCAGAGCTTTTTAGGGGTGATCTTTCGAGAGAAACATATCTATGTAAAGATCAAATACGTCATTCACTTACAAAAAAAGGAAAAGGAAAAAAAACCCCAAATCCTATGAAAATTCCTTTAATTTTCATCTTTTGGAAATACATGTTTCATTTTTTATTGATCCATGATACAAAAAAATGTTCGATATCTAACAATGATCTCTATGAAGCAGATCTCCTGAAAGCAGATCCGTGAAATTCTGTCACTGTTGGGATCGGTGTCAACAGAAAAAGGGCTGGTACGCGTCCTTTGTGGTTGCACGTGCCACCTCACCCCCAGACACACACTCAGACAGGAAGGGGGCACAGCACTATGTGTAAAAACAGAAGATAACTTTTTGTACTCGTACAGTCCGCCGTGAGAAACTCACATCTTGGGGAAAAACGACGCTAAGTAAATACAGCCCCAAGGCCAAGGCAGAAGCGAGGTGAAGCTCCTTCACGGGTGGCCAGTGGGAGACCATTTCCTTCTGGAAACACAGGCTTGAGCGCTCCGTATTTTCAGGAAGCCGCAGCGAGAAGCGGGCAGACGCGAGTGGGCTCTCCAAGCCATCGGGAGACGAGCCGCAGGCCGCGGAGACCCCCAAATCCGAAGAGAACCCCTCGGAGCGGGAGAGACTTCAACCCCAAACTCATGATCACGGCGCCCGAGAACGTCGGCGGTTTGCTGGGCTCACAGCCCACGTTCCCCGCCGGGTGGATTCTGAAACACGCAAAAATACACAACAGGAAGGGCTGCACGCAAGCGACAAGTGATCAGCCGGTTAATAGTGTGCACGTTCACGACCCCTACAACCGTGCTGAGCAGCAGCAGTTTACATTAAAAGGGAAGAAAAGAGACTCAGCCACAAAAATAAAAACTGGGTGATGGTGGTGGTTTTTCCCCCCCAGGACACACACTTGGTTTCCAACACCTCCCATACCACATTTTATTAAATTAAATACAGTATGGCTTCCGAATGTGCCGGCTGCTTCCGCCTCAGCCACAGCACCAGCGACGTGTTTCCCTCAGGCCTCGGTTACCACGTGTCGGGGACCTCGAAGAGCTTGGCAGGGCTGTCGGGGATGCCTCCTGGGGGTGGGGGGGTGGACAAAACAAAACGCGGTGAACAAGGAGAGGACAGCACCCGGGGGACTGAGCGACCAGCGTGCCCACCGCAGACAGGGCGGGGCTGGGCAGAGCATGTCCACGGGCGGCAGGGCCCAGCAGATGGGGGCGACCCCACCGAAACGCCCCACGGAGGGTCAGTGACCTGCCTCCCTGCTTGGACGCCTCTGTTTACTCCACAGGGGTTAAAATGTGGATGCGCGCATCTCTCTCTCGGGGGGCACACACTGTATCCTTTGCTAGCCACCACACTGGGCACTCCGTTCAGTTCATCCTTTTTTTTTTTTTTTTAATTAAGAAAGCTCTATGCCCAACGTGGGGCTTGAACTCACGACCCCAAGATCAAGAGTCACATGCTTCACCGATTGAGCCAGCCAGGTGTCCCTCAGTTCATTTAATCTTCATAAAAGCCCAGCATGGTGTGGGGTGCCTGGGGAGGTACGGTCAGTTACACATCCGACTCTTGTTCTCGGCTCAGGGTCGGGAGATCGAGCCCCACATTCGGCTCCACGCTCAGCACACAGTCTGCCTCAGAGTCTCTCTCCCTTTCCCTGCCCCTCCCACTGTGCTCGCTCTCTCTCTCTCTCAAATTCATAAACTAATTAAAAGAAAGAACCCAGCAGAGTGGTATCAAGATGCAAGAACAGGCTCAGGGCGGCCAGGTAAAGTGACCCATCTCACAAAGGCGGCACGTGGCTGAAGTGGAACTGGATCCTTCCACAGCATCCAGAGCCCTGTCGCGTCCCACGACACCAGGTTTCTCTGTGCTGGGAGCTCTGTACCAGCACCCAGAAGAGAAACCCAACAGGCTGGTGGCTTTTTTAGAGAAGCTGACCAGTGGGGGTTCAGAGACACCCTCCCCACCCCACCCCCTCAAAGGGGCCCAAGTAGAAGCATGCAGCCGTTTCAGAGTTCAGCAACACTGGCTAAGTGTTGACAGGCCTCTTCGGATACAAACAGTTTCGCCCAGAAGCTGGAAGCCCTTCTCTGGTTCACGCCACTCTCTCTAACAGCCGTGGCAACAGTCAGGTCGGGGCCTGGACCGGCCGTGTCCTGAGCCGAGTGAAGGGGAACTAAGTCAGGGAAGAGCGTGGCCATGATGGAAAGCGTGAGAGACCAGGCGCTCCTGCATTGGTGGTGGCATGCATGACTCAAGCCGGGTTGGCAGGGAAAACCGGCAAAGCTAACCCCAGCTGCTAACACTCCAAGATTCCAAAAGGGGAGAGGGCGCGGCCGCTGCCTAAAATGGTAACTTTTAAAACCGGAGGAGGTGCAAGGTCCTGCAAAGTAGGAAATCACTCAGCTCAGAGTGGCCACCTCAACGGCAGGAATGTCTAAAGATAACTAGGTCTGAACACATGAAATAACACGGGATTTCAGCCAACACGAGAATTCCCCCACTGGTGATCATTTACTGAGATGAAGTCCAGACGGAGAGGATGAGAAGACTGGGAGAGGGTTACTTGGGAGGCTTCTGCCCCGGGTCTCATCGCTGTGTTGGCACTCCCAGCAAAGACTGTAAGGCCACTCCTGAGAAGTGAAGATGGACAGGAGATGCTCCCCGTGACAGACGCCCAGGATCCAGTTAGGTTATTAAAGATCAACACACACACACACACACACACACACACACACACACACACACACACACACTCCCCTCCCCAGAGCAAGGAAATGCTGCAGCTGGGCCGTGAAGAGACATCACTAGCTTGACCTTCTCAATCACACACATTCATACAATACCCGATTGTAAGGAGGAAAAGAAACATCCAGAAGGCCATTTTTATAATACACAGATCAGAGAAACATCACAGCAGCCAATAAGCCATTTTTAAGTTTTTTTGTTTTTAAGATTTTACTTTTAATTTTTTGAGAAAAAGAGAGCATGAGTGGAGGGGCAGAGGGCAGAGGGAGAGGGAGAAGCAAGCTCCCTGCTGAGCGTGGACCCCAACGTGCGGCTCGATCCCAGGATCCCGGGATCATGACCTGAGCCGAAGCCTGAACCACCCAGATGCCCCACCAATTAGCCATTTTAAAGGTAAAAAGCCACATGCTGAATGTGGGGAACTGAAATAAACTCAAACTCACCGTGAGGGAAATCAAACAAACAAAAAAGCTAACTGGCTGAAAGCAACTACGCTGCCATACTTCTAATAGCACCTGCTGTTGGCTGGATGGGGCTGTGTGTGGCGGTGGCAGCAGGCCAACAGACACACAGGAAGTGACTCGGTGAAGAGCTGGTGAGAAATAGTGGAATAAGCAAAAGCTTTGCCTGAGCAAGCCTGGCCGGGCCGTTTGACTGGCTGTATGGCTCTGAACAACGCTCCCTGGCTCATCTAGCCGCTGAATACTAATTTCTGCTGCACACGCCCGCCGTGGTAAAGCAAGTTTTTCATGTACGTCCCCCTATCAGGAAGGTGGCCCACTGAACATGGTTGTTCCCCAGGAAACTGACAGTCTGCAGTCAAGAAGATCCTAGTTTTCAATGCCTAAAATGTGCAGCTGCTGAGCAACAATGATGTGTCCAGAGGAATCAGAACTGTAGGAATTATCTAAAGGAGACTTAGACCAGAGGGGCCTGGAGGTCACTGCTGGTATTCTTTCTAGCACCTTCCGGAAAGGGAGTGCTGTAGATTGAAGGATCAGTCTCAAAGCTAGGGGATAAGGAGCTAGGTCAGTGTTCCAGGGAGCTCATTTTCACAGCCCTGTTTTACCTGAGCGCAAAGAATTATTCTGGAACAATTTTCTTTTTAAACAAATATTTCAGGACGTCTGCTTCCTGTTAGGATGGATCTCAATGCATACGTTGCATTGCGTTGCGAAAATTAACTCAAAATGGACTATACATCTAAATGTAAAACCTAAAACCACAAAACTTCTAGAAGAAAACACAGGAGAGGGGCGCCTGGGTGGCTCAAGTGGTTAAGTGTCTGCCTCTGGCTCAGGTCATGATCCCAGGGTCCTGGGATCAAGCCCCGCATCAGGCTCCCTGCTCAGTGGGAAGCCTGCTTTTCCCTCTCCCAACCCCCCACTTGTGTTCCCTCTCTCGCTGTCTCTCTCTCTCTCTGTCAAAATAAATAAATAAAATCTTTAAAAAAAAAAAAGAAAGAAAAGAAAAGCAGAATCTGGAAGAATGTGCAAAACACCCAAAAGGACTTGTATCCAGAATATACAAAGAACTCTCAAAACTCAAGGAGAAGAAAACAAACAACCCAATGAAAAAAATGGGCAAAATATTTGAAAAGACATTCCGCCAAAGAAGAGATCTGGATGGGAAATAATCACATAAAGGATGCTCAGCGTCATTAGTCCTTAGGGAAATTCAAGTTAAAGCCATACGAGGCACTACTAACAGGCCCACTGGAATGGCTACCAAGGACTGGACTAGTACCAGTGAAGGTGCAGAACCACTGGAAGGCGCAGAACCACTGGAAGGTGCAGAACTCACTGGACAACACCAGGAACGCACAATGGCGCAGCCACTCTGGAAAATGCTGTGCCAGTTTCTTAGAGGGTGAAACATGCACTTACCATATGACCCAGCAATTCCACTCTTAGGTATTTACCCCAAAGAAACGAAAACTTAGTTCCTATAAAAACCTATTGGCGAATGTTTATAGCAGCTTGATTCTTAGTTGCTAAAAAGTAGTAACAACAACCTAAATGCCAACTGGCAAAACAGCAATATGTCCATAAGGCAGAATACTACTCAGCAATAAGAAGGAATGAACCACTGGTATGTGCAATCGCAAAATCAATCTCAAACGTATTAAGAAAGAAGCACATCAGTGGTTGCCAGGTTCTAGGGGTGGGAGGAGGGATGAGGCATGAGGGAATCTTCTGGAATGATACAACTATTCTCTCTCTTTTTTTAAAAGATTATTTATTTATTTTTAGGGGAAGGGCAGAGAGAGGGGGAGAGAAAATCTCAAGCAGACTCCCTGCTGAGTGCAGGGGAGGCTAGATCCCAGGACGCTGAGATCATGACCTGAGCCGAAATCAAGAGTCAGAAGCTTAACCGACTGAGCCACCCAGATGCACCTACAACTATTCTCTCTATTGATCACAATGTGGTTATATGGCTGTATACACATCATTGAATTATACACCTAAAAGCGATGACTTATTGTACATAAACTGTATCTTAATAAAGCTGACCCTGCAAAAGATATTAGGAACGTTGTTTAAAAATCCAACAAAATTTTAATATAAAATATTATGCTGATAGTACAAATATAACCAGGATTTTTTGTTTAATGGGGAAAGAACAGGATACCAAGTTGTCTATGAAGTATGATGCCAACTGTGTACAAAAATGACAGGCATGGGCGCCTGGGTGGCTCAGTTGGTTAAGCGACTGCCTTCGGCTCAGGTCATGATCCTGGAGTCCCGGGATCGAGTCCCGCATCGGGCTCCCTGCTCAGTGAGGAGCCTGCTTCTCCCTCTAACCCTCCCCCATCTCATGTACTCTCTCTCTCTCTCTCTCTCATTCTCACTCTCTCAAATAAATAAATAAATCTTTAAAAAAAAAATGACAGGCAGAGTAGAAACACTTGTTAACAGAGTATCAGGCAACCACGGGGTTTAATTTTCTTCTGTTTTTCTTCATTTTAAAGATTTTCATGTGAGCATGTTATCTTTATTAACAAAACGACAAAAGAAATTAAAAAGTGGTCAACACAAAAGGTGACCGTTTGGGTTTCTTTACCTTTCTTCTCTCCAGAGCTGAAAGGGAGAGATTCTGTGAGGGAAGACATGTCTGCCCTCAGGTGAATCCAGAACAGAATCTCAAACACTGGAAATCTGCCATCATTATCATTTCCTAGAGTGAAAATCTGGAGAGAGAAAGATCCTGTGGGTGCTACACAAACGTATTTAACTGGGAGATGCTCCAGAGAGCCTGGTGAAGGGGTGGTTTCCTACACCAAGAAGGCAGAGCTTCCCTGGGTGGAAGGCTACCGGGGGGGGGGGGGGGGGGGGAGGGGACTGGGCAGGGGACGGCCCACCGCACAGCACAGGGGCCACACTGAGGCTGTCAGCCACATTTTAATTGAGGAATTAAAAAGCTCCTTGGCGGGAGCCTGGGTGGCTCAGTTGGTTAAGCGACTGCTTTCGGCCCAGGTCATGATCCTGGAGTCCAGGGATCGAGTCCCGCATCGGGCTCCCCGCTCGGCGGGGAGTCTGCTTCTCCCTCTGACCCTCTTCCCTCTCGTGCTCTCTATCTCTCATTCTCTCTCTCTCAAATAAATAAATAAAATCTTTAAAAAAAAAAAAAAAGCTCCTTGGCTGCCCCTCCCTCGCCTGGATGGTCAGCAACTGCAGCCTGCTGCTCAGATCCTAAATTTTCACACTGTAACCTTAAGGATACAAGCTTGAAAAGTTCAACAGATTACTCAAGACTCCAATGATACTCCTGGTTCCTGGTGAACATTTAAAGGTCCACTGTGTTGTGTTTTAAATGTGAGAAGGAAAAAGACTTGCAACAGCCTCTCTATGACATGACACACAAAATCATCAGGAATGGTCAGCGTCTCCGGGCACTCTTCCATGAACACTAACAGGGCTTGACAGAACTTCTGGCTGCTGGATTGTCCGTTAATATTTTGGGAGTGGTCAGTCTGGTCAGCAACAGGACACCGGAACACAATCCACTCATCAGCCAGAACAAGTGTGCTCTGGAAATCCCTCCATTAAACACTGTCTGGGGACCACTTCCTCGAGATACTTTAGTCCAGACTAAATGGCACACAGAGCTCTGTTTCTTTATGTACCAGCTGAGAATGTACCTTGAATTCCCCCGAGGAAAAGTAGATAGCACTACCAATCTACACTAACCCTAATAAATATAAAAGGAAGGGACTTACGTTATGTCTATAACCTGAACACAGGATAGAACCAACACTGAGGAGAAAAATATTTGCCAAGTACATAATATGTACACAGTAAGCTTCAAAAGAGAACAGTTGCTTGGCTCACATGACTTCATCACAAGAAAGTCCAAGTTGCCGATTGTTTCTGCCCTTGACCAGCTGCCAGAAATGCTCATCTTTGTAAAGAGTCCTTTGCTTCTTCTAAAGTTTGGATAAATTTCACATACTGCAGAGTGATCCAACGTGTGAACCCTGGATCAGACGGCCCTCCCCAGGGCCCCCCAACACCAGCTATATTTGACTTTGCAAGTCTGAATTCTTTGAGCCCGTTTCCTCTCTAGAAATTGGAAATACTGGTATCTATACTTTACTGGGTTTTTATAAGGAACCGACAGTAAAGGATGTTCCTGGCACAATGCCTGCTACATGATATAAACTCAATAAACAGTCATTTCTTTTGCAATTTAAGTCATTTTGTTAGCGAGGAAGTGGTCTAGCGCTCTTAGTGCATCTTCGATATTAAAATGTATAACTAAGACAGATGACACTGTTTTGTGTGGGATTTACTGAGCACCAACTGTCCCAGGACTGCTACAGTACACAATATTCTGTGGTCCTACTTTTTGCTACTTCCTCCTTAGAAAACAGAAATCTCCCTCAAAGGTTAAACAGTCGCTTTTATACTTTTCATGCCTTCATTGACAGTGCTGGGCATCCCACACACCTCGGTGAATCACCTGCGGCCCTGTCAAGATACTCTTGCCAGGAAGAGAGCTCAGACAGGATGCCCTAGAACCTGTCTCTGCAGGTCAGACTTTCCCACGCCCTATCAAAGCATCCCATCCGGTTGCTGCCAACACCCCAACCAGGTCTTCACGCTCCTGGTACTCTTCTGAACCCTTGAGCGCTTAATACCCTTCACAGGGTCAGATCTTTGTATTCTCACTCACTATAGGATTTTATGAAAGGCACTGAGCAATCGAAATTGGTCAACTCCACAGGCTCAGAGCCTGGTTATCTCAACCGACATCCTGCTGAGAATATGAGCGCTAAATGCTTACAACAACACAGCGAAGAAGAACCCGTGAAACTTCCAGCTTTGTGCTGCTGGAAGGCCTCACCCGGTGAATGGTGCTCCCGAAGCCCAATTATCTCAAGTTCTCTGATTCAATTAAAAGCTGTCAAGATGTTTCTTTCTCTTTTAGCGGGACTGACAAAGAAGGAGAAAATCTATCATTTTTTCTTTTTTAGCTCAAATCTTGACGCAGTGACAGCTTTACTGTCAATGGGAGGAAAATAAAAACCTATTTTAATGACGGTATTATACATTCAAAACCCCAAATAACTCACAGAAAGTTTTCCCTTAGAATGATGAAAGTTATAAAAGGAGCTAATCTATTCAGGCAGTCTATTATTAGGTATTTTAATGTTAATACCAGTAAGATTATGCTGAGATAGAGGGGAGAAAAAACACCTGTCATCTTGCCCCTGAGAACCAACAGATAAGCTGAAAAATTCAGAAGAGACTGAGATACGAAGGAAAGGAATACAAGAGGGGACCCCGCCCCTCACCACGCTAGCCGTGATCTCTAAAAGTCATGCCGACTTTCAATATGAACATTCGCTGAGCAGATACAACACAGCAGTCATAAGAAGGTATCACAGGTGAAGATTAAGGGCGTTACGGAATAAAAGCTTCTCTGGGTACCTGGGCAGCTCAGTCATTAAGCGTCTGCCTTCAGCTCAGGTCATGATGCCAGCGTCCTGGGATCGAGCCCCGCATCGGGCTCCCTGTTCAGCGGGAAGCCTGCTTCTCCCTCCCCCACTCCCCCTGCTTGTGTTCCCTCTCTCGCTGTGTCTGTCTCTGTCAAATACATAAATAAAATCTTTTATAAATAAATAAATAAAGCCTGCTCTCCAATGCTCAATTTAGGGAACGGAAGGGAGGCAAGTCAAGGAGAACAGCGGGATTCAAGGAGGCAGCTGAAAGAAACAATCCGGGCTTCAAACAGGAAGTTTAAGTTTTCAGTTAAAGTTAAGCCTCAGCATAACATATAAAAACATATGCAATATTTTTGCTGCTTCTTTGATTTCATTAGTATCAATGAGATTCAGAAAACTCCCCGCCATCAGATCAGGCCACATGTAAAAGGAAGAATTAATTTGAAACATGGTGAATTCTTAGCTTGGGTATGGATCAAGTTCCATGGTTTTCCTACACCTTCCTTTGATTTGACTGTTGGTTCTGCTCGCCGGGAGACCGTCAGGATGTGAGACAGGCACACTAGAGGCTGGGTCACAGCCCTCCTATCCCAAGCAGACAGTCAGTGGCATAACCATGCGGGGAGAGCACGGGCTCTCTTGTAAAGGACAAACTGAAGGACTCCGGGCCTTGGGCGGGTCCCATTACCCTTCAGGCCTCCAATCTCTTAACTGTGAAATGGACCTGGAGGACCACCTCAGAACTTTAAAGGAAAGAACTCCCACCAAACATGAGATGCCGCGCCGGGCCCTGAGCAAGCAGCAGTCATGGAGGGCTGTGACTCTTGTCACCGTGACAGCCGTGGGACCCAGCAGGTGACGGCCGGACCTCCCGAGCAGGCAGCTGGCCTGGCTGACCAGCGAGCTCCTCCCTTGTGTCACAGTCCAGCATTGTAGTCCGTTCACAGACCCCCCCACGGCATCCGGGTGACGGAGACAACGTGGGATTTGGCTTTGGGCAAGAAGGGGATTAAATCAGGAGAGAAAAGGCTCCTACTACAGCACCTCACACATACTAGGCGGTTAGCTTCTGGTTTCCTTTGCTCCTTATGTAATTCTTTTTTTTTTTTTTTTTAAGATTTTTTATTTATTTGACAGAGAGAGACACAGCGAGAGAAAGGAACGCAAGCAGGGGGAGTGGGAGAGGGAGAAGCAGGCCTCCTGCCGAGCAGGGAGCCCGATGAGGGGCTCGATCCCAGGACCCTGGGATCATGACCTGAGCCAAAGGCAGACGCTTAACGACTGAGCCACCCAGGCGCCCCTCCTTATGTAATTCTGCGTATGAGAGAAATCTAGGCTGCCGGGCGTTTTGCTGGAACGGTGAAAACTCTGCCACTGAAAATAACATGTGTAGGAGGAGGCCTCTGTGCAAATTTAAATGCACATTTAAGATACTGAGGCTACTTACACACATCAGCAAAACCTCTAAACCATAGAGGAGAGAGAGAGGGGATTACCAAAATGGAGTAACCATCTTTAACTGAGAAGGCCCCTGCCAAGCCTTCCTCTATCAAGAGACAGGGCTTTTTAGGGATTCCTCAAATTAAATGGATCCTAAAAAGCATCTGGTCCCGTGGAAAACTACAGCAATCCCCCTCATCTGCGGGGGACATAGTCCAAAGCACCCAGTGCGTGCCTGAAACGTCGGTAGTACCAAACCCTATAGACTCCATGTTATTTCCCTATATCACATCCATAGCTGTGATAAAGTTTAATCTATAAATGAGGCACAGTAAGAGACCAATCAAGAGCTAATAACAAATGAGAACAATAACAACAATGGACTGTAATAAAAGTCGTGTGAATGGGTTTCTCTCTCTTAAAAAATCTTACTGTCCCGGACTCACCCTTCTTTTATGATGTGAGATGATAAAATGCCCCCCCGACGAGATGAAGTGAAGTGAGTGAGGCTACCACTGACCTTCCGATCGTACATATGTCAGAAGGATCCTTTGCTTCCGGGCCAAGGTTGACTATGGGAAACTGTGGATAAGGGGGTTGGAGGGGGAGGCCTATTGTACCTGGGCTTTGCCACCAACCGAAGCCCTGCTATCACTTCTCCCCGCAACTATGAGCTTCTAAAGCATTAAAGAGTACACAACTCCAGAATTCTACTAAGATCTTATACAAACCTGCTGGTGAAAGGTCCTTCTTCATTCTTTTTAATTTCTTGGCCTTTTTCCTTCCCTCGGAGAGGGGTTCTGCACAGGACTCTGTCTGTTCGAGCTCAGGGTCAGAAATATCCCCCGATATTCTGGCCTCCAAGTCAGCTTCTGCTGGGCTGGGACTCAGGTTTCTCTTTCCTATGGCACTGGTCGCTGTAAGACTGAAACACAAACAGTGGAACGACATGAAAGGTGTTGAGATTAACAAGAACACCAGCCTATAAAATGTCTCAATACTCTTAAGTCTGTTACCACTTAACTATCAGCCAGCAACACGAAGAGCTGCCACCTGTACATGAAAGTCAAAGACCTTATATAGGAACTGAAGTCTAAAGGTTTCCCCGTGATGACAAGCTTATTCAGAGCCAAGTTCTCCGTTATGCTCGTGTATAGACACATACAAATCTAAGCTGTTCTTAGTGCTTCGAAGAATGAAATTTTTTTTTAAAGATTTTATTTATTTGAGAGAGAGAGTGTGTGTGAGAGAGAGCATGAGCAGGGGCGGGAGGGGCAGAGGGAGAAGTAGACTCCCCGCTGAGCAGGGAGCCTGACAACGTGGGGCTCGATCACAGGACCCCGGGATCAGGACCCGAGACACAGGCAGACGCTTAACCGGCTGAGCCACCCAGGTGCCCCTTGAAGAACAAAATTTTAAAGAAAATTCCTGGTTTCTGTTTTCGGGGAGCTACTATAGCAGAAGAGGAGAACAGAATAGTAGAGCTGCTACAATAAAATAATAGTCTTGGTGGCGCTAAATTGGAAGACAGCACTGTTACCTTCACGACTGCCTGATGGGTACACAGCACAACAGAAGAATTCTTGAGTGTGTCAGCTATCACGTGGCTCATCATCTGAATACACTTACAAGGCATGTCCCACCTTCACAGAATTCTCTTCTATTCCAAAACAGTGACTTGTCAAATTTATAATTAAACCTGGCTTCACTTTTAAAGCTTTATAGGATGTGACATGTTGAATTAAATCAAATTACATGTCCTGATTTTTCCTTGAGAAAATATGTTCCCTGAAATATAACTTGATAAAAACAGAGACCGCACGGCCAATGTGAGTCCTGTCTCCTCTAAATGGGTCTTATAAATAGATTTTTTATTACAGCCCCCAAGTTATGAGAAACATTTAAAAAATCAAGTCATTCCACTCAAGGGAGGCCATTCAAGTACAGAGAGGGGGCGGAAGGGGAGAGAAAGAGAGTGAATGCGCACATACCCCTATTTAAGCCTCTTCTGTGGAAGCGAATACTTAGAATGTTACATATAAAAAAACTCCGGCTACCCATCATCCCAGTTCCTCTATGTGGGCCCTGCACTCACATCTTCTCTGTACTTTACACCTGTTCACTCATGTGAAGAAGGAGAGGAACGAACTGTTTTCCGTGGTGGTTCTTAGCAGCCATAGGAGGCAAAACACATGGGCTCTTACGCCTGGCTGACCTTCCACCTGTCCTGTTCTTCACGTACATCACACGCACTTCTCTGAAACATCTCTTTTATTGAGGGGATATAACGAAAAGGGGGGATACCGGTGGTAATATGTGGAGGGTATTATTAAAGATTCATGCTCAAGTTTCCTGTTTAAAAACTGATAATACCTTTAAAAAGTTTTCTTTTTAAAAGTATTTTATTTATGGGGGGGGACAAAGGGGGAGAGGGAGAAAGAGAGAGAGAATCTCAAGCAGACGCAGGGCTCCATCTCACGACCCTGAGATCATGACCTGAGCTGCAATCAAGAGTTGGACACTGAACCAACTGAGCCACCCAGGCGCCCCACCTTTAAACAGTTTCCTGAAAGACAAAAATAATTTTGTCTGGTTTTCAAAAATTGGGAAAACTCAAAAAGCGCAGGAAAATAATAAGGACCCACTCTTACACCACAAAAGGGGAACAGCCCTAAAAATTCCTCTGTGTTGTAAATCCTGGAACCCGGTAGCCTCTGAGATGTAAATGTTTAATAAAAACTCAGTTGGGACTTCGAGAAAGACAAAGTCCAGAAATAGCCCCAACTGCATATAGAAATCTAGTGTACGGTAAAGATCGTATCTCAAATTACTGGGGCAAGGATGAACTTTTAAGAAACAGTGTTGGGACAACTGGAAAAGGGTAAATTAGACCCATTCCTCACTTGGTACAAAAGCATAAACACCAAACGGGTCAGATACCTACATGTAAAAAATGAAACTCTACAGTACTACAATAAAACATGGGTGAATTACTCCAAAATCTGGGTGCACAAAAAGGCTTTCTCACTATGACTTGCAATCCAGATGCAATAAAAAATTTACAAATTTGATCTCATAAAAATTTTTTGTATGGCAATCAGTAAGATGAGCAAAGTCAAAAGGCAAATGGGAAACCAAGAAAAAATATCTGTAGCATAGATCACAGATAAAAGGTTAATGTCCCTGATATGCAAATAACTCTCAAACCAAAGAGAGTCATGGCAAAGCCACCAACTCACTGTTATGGAACGGAATGTGGCAATATCTAACAAAACTACGTATTCATTTACTCTTGGAACCCGTAATCACAGTTCTCGGAACTTTGAAGACACACCTCCAGCAATGCAAAAATATATTTGCACAGGTGATTCCTTGTAGCTTTCTCTGTAATTACAAAATACTGCCAAGCCAAAATACTGCCTAAGTGTCTAAACACTGGAAATTGGTTAAATAAACTGTGGTACATACAATCAGTGAAGTACTGAGCAGTTATAAGAAAGAATGAAAATCTCAAAGAACGGAGAGGGAACGATTTTTTTTAATTAAAAAAAAAAAAAGATGAGGGCGCCTGGGTGGCTCAGATGGTTAAGCGTCTGCCTTCGGCTCAGGTCATGATCCCAGGGTCCTGGGATCGAGTCCCGCATCAGGCTCCCTGCTCCTTGGGAGCCTGCTTCTCCCTCTGCCTCTCTCTCTCTCTCTCTCTCTCTCTCTCTCTCTCTCTGTCTCTCATGAATAGATAAATAAAATCTTAAAAAAAAAAAAGATGAAAAAAAGCAAAGTGCAAAAGAGCCATTTATAAACCCCGTATTCCCAATCTTCGGTAGGGTTCAGGGAGAACTCAAATCCTGAGCTCTTTAGGAGGTTTGCTTCTGTTGTTGAATGAGTGAAGCAATTCTGAAAATACTTAAGATGCCTTATAGTACTGAGCAAATTGGTGAATACACTGATGTTGTTGGAAGCCAGACACACAAATATTAGAGTGGGTAAAGACAAGGAAGAACCCTGTGGAGATGAAATGAAACTGGAGACAGGGCTTAGGCTCATGATTTAAAAAATAAGTATGGGTATACATGTGCATGTTTATGCATCTACATGCATATGCATGTGTGTTCCCTCATGTATGGGGGATGTACGTGTGTATATCCATGCACTATCCACTGAAAGGGCCTAGGAGCAAAGAAACCCCAGTAGCAGTGAGCACATCTGGTGTCGACATCTTAATTTCTAATACCGTACACCCTAAAAAAAAAACAGGGCTTCTCAAAGAACTGGCTGATTCCAGGGCTGGGGTAAAGGAGGCACAAATTGAGCCTGGAACATCTTGCAATATGAGAAAGCAGGGAAGTGCTCAAGATATGAGGAGGTGTGTTGCAAAGACAGAGGCCCAGCTGGGGAGGGCTCTCACCGGCCAGGTATCTGAGCACCAAACAAGAGGCAGTAACAAATTCTAAACTACCGAAGAAAGAGGAATCCATGGGTTTCCATAAGACATGACACAGAGGCAGGGAGAGAGAGAGGGAGGGAGAACGGAGAGCTCTCACAGCTGAGTACTAACTAGGAATTGGTCAACGGGGAAGAGAAATGGAACTGGCAGATGATTCCTTTGCCATCCTCACATGAAGGATGGTTGAGGCAAACATCCTCAGCAGCTGCTCCACCTGGGGAGATGTTCTGCTGGAGAGGAGGATATCTGCACCGTCTGAAAGTGTCTCCCCACACACTGGTACCGGCATCACGTGCACAGTATTGCGGGCAGGCCTGAAATGTCACCGTGAAAAACATCAGACAAACCCAAATGGAAAATATCTTACTGAAAAAGAGTGGTCGGGGAGGGGCTAGGGTTCCTCATCAATGTCACTGTCCTAAGAGACTAAAGAGATATGAACACTAGATGCAACACATTATCACAGACTAGGCCTTAAAATGGAGGGGGGAAAGTGATACAGATAATACTAGATCAAATACTAACACAGGGATATGACCAGTAAAGCATCCTATCAATGTTAAATTACTGAGGCTCGTAACTGTACTGCAGGTGTATAAGGAAATACCCTTACTTAGTGGACTTAGGGACAAAGGACCATGATGTATTTAACTTCCTTTCAGATGGTTCAGAAAAAAATAAGTAAATTGGGGGGCAGGGAGAGAAAAAGGGAGTGGGGCGCCTGGGTGCCTCAGTTGGTTGAGCGCCTGACTCTTGGTTTCGACTTGGGTCATGATCTCAGGGTCCTGATATGGAGCTCTGAGCCTGGGTGCTCAGCAGGGAGTCTGTTTGAGATTCTCTCTCCCTCTCCCTCTCCCTCTGCCCTTCTGCCCTCACCACCCTCTCTAAAAAAAGAGAGGGGGGGGGGAAGGAAGAGAAAGAAAGAAGAAAAAAGAAAAAAAGGAAAAGAGACGGAGGGAGCATGATACAGAGTGTGTGTGTACACAGATGGGGGCAGGCAGGGAGAGCACGTGCACAAAAGCAAAAAATAAACAGAGCAAAGTGTTAACAACAGACTGCATTTTCATAATTTTTTCCAATTAATTTACAACACATTTCCTAGTTCCTAGTCTGTAGTTTCTGTGCTCAAGTAAGAATTCCTTGCTTCCTAGGAAGGTCTGTTGTTTATGGGACATCCTGCCTGCAAAAGCCCTCAGATAGTGTGGAACGAGTCCATTTCATAGGTTTAGATATGTATATGGATGTAATATGCACGCCAACAAAAAATTTCCTCAACCATCATTCTCTTGATAAAAATAAAAGCTGTGACTATGCCCCATGTAATTTAACTAAAGCAGTTCTGGATCAAAACCAGTTTTTGTTGGGGCGCCTGGGTGGCTCAGTCGTTAAGCGTCTGCCTTTGGCTCAGGTCATGATCCCAGGGTCCTGGGATCGAGCCCCGCATCGGGCTCCCCGCACAGCGGGAAGCCTGCTTCTCCCTCTCCCACTCCCCCTGCTTGTGTTCCCTCTCTCGCTGCGTCTCTGTCTAATAAATAAAATCTTAAAAACAAAAAAAACAGTTTTTGTTATACATGGAAAACCAGATACCTGAAGTAGTGGCTTTAAGATTATTACTATTTATACATATTTCAAGGTATGGCTGTGTGTGTGTATGCATATACGTATGAACACTCTCGATTCGTGCATGCTGACAAGATACTCCTCTACAGACTGATTTTATTTATTTTTTAACATTTTATTTTGTTTTTTTTTGCATCATAAGTGTACTATTTAATCCCCATCCCTTACATCCCCCAAAACCATCTCCTCTCCAGTTACCATCAGCTTGTTCTCTAGAGTTAAGAGTAAGTTTCTTGGTTTGTCTCTCTCTCTCCTACAGATTGGTGTCAAAGGTCAAAATGAAAATCAGGCAAAACAACCTTCCGTGAATCTGAGCTCATTTTCCAAGTGGAGTTCTAAGGCACAAAGTGAGCTACTTCATAATGAATATGAAATGCACATTTAAATCCACTGAAGAAGTGGTACTTAATTAAAAAATAAAATGTTAGAGACGCAACTTGGTGTGTCACAACTAAACGTTAAACCTTGATTAGCATTTATACGGGGGATGCAAATGATAAATCATGCCAGTTACAATGACTATGAGGTCAAACTCAGAATTTTGCTAGAAGTGAAGGTATTGATAATGCAGCAAGTGCAAATCAAATTCTTCTAGGCTAACCTGTCTCCATCAACTTCTTCCTTTTAGTAGGAAAAAAAATGTTTGCTAATGGGTTACATTTACAAGTTCCTACAAATACCTTTTTCTGTAAAAGCACAAAAATCTGGCTGCCCCATGAAGTGTCCCCCTCTTTATTTTAAATGAGGGTATTATTTATATGCAGTGAAATTTGCTCATTTCAGGTGTACAGCTTGGTTGATTTTTGGAACTGTATACAACCATGTAAACACTGGAACAATCAAGACACAATACAGTTCCCTTTAAGAAGATTCCTTGTGCCACTTTGCACTAAATTCTCTTGCCAGCAAACACGGGTCAGCCTGCAGACCCTATATTCTGCCTTTTCTGGAAGTTCATATGAATGAAATCGTACAGTATTTAGTCTTTTGTGTTGGACTCTTTCACTTCACATACTGCCCTGAGAGCCGGCCATGCAGCTGGATGTCTTGGCATTTTACTCCTTCTATCACTGAGTAGTGGTATTTCCAAGAATGGCTATACCACAGTTCATTTATTCATTTGCCAGTTGATGGACATTTGGGCTGCTTCCAGTATTTTGCTATTATCAATAATAACACTATGAACATCTGTGTAAAGGCTTTTCTGAAAAAAATTTTTTTAAGATTTTATTTATTTATTTGACAGAGACAGCGAGAGAGGGAACACAAGCAGGGGGAGTGGGAGAGGGAGAAGCAGGCTTCCCGCTGAGCAGGGAGCCCGATGTGGGGCTCAATCCCAGGACCCTGAGATCATGACCTGAGCCAAAGGCAGTCGCTTAACGACTGAGCCACCAAAGTGCCCCGAATTTTTTTTTTTTAAATCATGGTAAAATACACGCATCACATAAAACTTAACTATGTTAACCACTTCAAGTGTTCAGTTCAGTGCTGTTAAGTACATTTATAATGTTGTGCAACCACCAGCACCACCACCACCATCCATTTCCAGAATCCTCTCCGTCTTGGGAAACTGAAACCCTGTACGCATTAAACAGTACCTCCCCATTCTCTCTTCCCCCCAACCCCTGGCAACCACCATTCTTTCTGCCTCTTTGATTCTGACTACTCTAAGAGGTACCTCATATAAGGGGAATCAAATTTGTCTTTTTGTGACTGGCTTATTTCACTTAGCACAATGTCAAGCAAGGTTCATCCACATTGTAGCAGGTGTCAGAAACGCCTTCCCTTTTAAGGCTGAATAATATTTCATCGTGCGGATATACCACATTTTGCTTATCCACTCATCTGTTAATGGACACCTAGGATGCTTCCAGATTCCAGTTGTGAAAAATACTAATATGAACATGGTGTACAAATATCTCTTCAAGACCCTGCTTTCAATTCCTTTGGGCATATACCAAGAAGTGGAATTGTTGGATCATATGGTAAGTTTGCTTTTAGTTTTCGAGGAACCATCATACTGTTTTCCTAGCAACATTCCCACAAAGAGTGCACAAGGCTCGCATTTCTCCACATCCTCGTTAACACTTGTTCTGTTCTGGGTTTTTGATGGCAGCAATCCTAACGGGTATAAGGTGGTACCTCATTGTGGTTTTGATATGTATTTCCCTAATGATTAGTGATGTTAAGAATCTTTTCATGAGTTTATTGGCCATTTGTATATCTTCTTTAGAGATATATCTATGTAAGTTCTTTGCCCATTTTTGAATCAGGTTGGTTTTTGTTGTTTTTCTTGAGTTTTGGTTTCCTATATATTCTAGATAGTTATCCCTTATCAGATATAGGAGTTCATTTTGTACATGGTGTGAGGTAAGGGTCCAACTTAATTCTTTTGCATGTGGATATCCAGTTTAACCAACACCATTTACTGAAAAGACTATCCTTTCCCCCATTGAATGGTCTTGGCATTCTTACTGAAAGTCATCTGGCCATATATGTGAAGGTTTATTTCTGGGCTCTCTATTCTATTCCATTGATTTCTATGACCTGTCTATAACCACACTGTTTTGGTTACTACAGTTTTGCAATAAGTTTTAAAACTACAGTTTTGCAATAAGTTTGTTAATCCTCCAAATCTGTTCTTCTTTTTCAAGATTGTTTTGACCATTTAGGATTCCTTGAGAATCCATATGAATTTTAGAATGGATTTTTCTACGTCTGCAAAAGATGTCATTGGGATTTTGACAGGAATTGCACCGAATCTATAGATCACTTTGGCTAGTACTGAAATCTTAACAATATCAAGTTTTCAAACTTTTCATTTATGTAGATCTTCTTTCATTTCCTTCAGCAATGTTTTGTAGATGGTAGGAGAGAGCCATCTCTCCCCATCTTCCTCTTCTTACAAGGGCACTAATCCCATCATGAGGCCTCCACCCGCATGACCCCATCTAACTTTAACCATCTCCCAAAGACCTCATCTCCTAATTCCATCACACCTGGGGTTAGGGATTCGACATATGAATTTGGGGGTGGGGGTGCCATGATTCAGACTATACCACAAGGTCACTAATATTTTTTTCCATCTTTTCTTCTAGAAATGTTATAGTTTTAATTCTTACATTTAGGTCTATGGGTCATTTCAAGTTCATTGTGTATATGGTGTGACTTAAGAGTAGAAGCTCAATTTTTACATACCACTATGTAATTGTTTCAGAATTATTTGTTAAAAAAACTAACTTTGCCTACTGGATTGCCAGCACTTTTGTTAGGAATTTAAAATTTTTCCAAGTTCCTGACAGTTTATAATCTTTAAAATCTGAGACCAAGAAATCAGAATTCCTGAATTGTAAATTAGTCTATATTTTTCATAGCACTTTACTTCATGTTTTTAAATAATAATGAGTTATAATCATAAACAGTGAATCACTTTTCTGTGACAGGATTATATTTAAAGTTTCAGGGGTTAGCTCAGTAAAGTAAGATATAATAATAAATGTATGGTTATTATTATGAACCATATACTACAACAAAATTATATACTTCAATAACATACAAAAATAATCTCTACCTGATAAAGGCATTTGGTAGTAGAAAACACTAAAAGAATAAAATATTAGCACCAAATGGATGCCCAAAAAGCATCATTTAAAAACTGAAAGATGTCACAAATATTTAATATTTAAAAGTTATTCTTAAATGAGATTTTAAAACACACTAGTATTAATTGCTTGTATTAATTATTAATATTTGTCATAAGACAAATATTCCAGATGTAGAGAAGTTTCTTTCATGTTGTGCTGATGCTGGTCAAATTGTTCTGAGTGTGTCCAAAGCAAATACAAGTTGGGCGTTAGACTACATATTGCTTCATATAAGCTCATTTCCTCTTTGAGGGATGAAAATATTTTGTCTGCTTGCCTTGATTTTGGTTTTGCTGTTAAAATTGATACTGCTTGTCCTAATTCAGATTGCAGATGAGCTGATTTCACATCAAAGTATTCCACAATGCTATTTACATCTTGCTTTTGCATTTCTTCTGTAAAAGTAATTACAAAGAATTATAGCCTTAGAGCAAATATTCAAACACTAAAACACCATTGGATTCTATTAAGATAATGTAATATTTGAGTATCCCAGCAAGGTCAACAGCACTATTATTACAAAGGAACATGTTTCAGAACTACCAATTTAAAGACTGCTCCCAAAATTTATTATTTCTTGGAACGAGATTTGCAGGATTTTTATAAAGTGTACTGATGTGTGTAAACTCATTAATATGCTTTTATTTATAAAAACTGACTCATTGTGAGGAACACGTAGGGCTACATACACTTAAAACATGGCGGCAGTCACAAGCAAGAATGACAGATCTGATCATGGCCCCTTCTCTCCCATATGCTCCGTCCTGGTTTCAGAACTGTTGATCTTAACCTTTGACACTGATTCCACTCTTGCTTTCAACTTCATGTCAGTGGATTCCTTTGAACTGGTAATACCTATGTTGATGTTTAAACTTTAATTCCCACAGATTTTTTTTTTCCTTTATCCTGATTTCTTGACTGATTTTTCTCACAGTTTGGAGTAACATAAATGTCCCTAGAAATATCGGGAAGGGATTCCTGCATGGAAACGCTGCTGGAAATCAAGAGATCACAAATGTGTGGCTGTGCTTTGGGGCACTCAATTCTGTTTTGTTATCTATTCATCTTTCCTATGTCAGCACCACACTGTTATTATACCTGTAGTTTATAGCAAGTCCTAAAGACAGAGGGTAAGTCCTTCAGTCTCCGCTGCTGGATAAAATAGCCACCTTTCATTTTAAAGGGTCGCCCAGTTTACAAAATTCTCGTTTGATACTTCAAGATGACCATTTTAAGCGGAACGTGGATTTTCATTTCCATTTTACAGGCAAGATCCCTCACCCTCAGAGTAAGTGACTTGTCCCCAGTCAGGTAGCTGGTTGGGTAGACCTGAGGCAGTCTTCCAGGTCCGGGCTCTTGGAACTTCTCCCCTGCCTCCCCACCACCCAGCCCCATGTTCCCAGGGCCAGTTCTTCTTGTGCAGGTCTCCCCTGAAAAAAGACCCCCCCTCAGAAAGGCCCCCTGCGGAGGGGCCTGGGAAAAGCAAGCAGCCCCGACCCTGTAGCATTTATCCCTCTATCCTGTTTTGTTTTCCTGTGACTCATCTCTGTCTGCGCTTATTTACTTCTTTACTTGTCGATTCTCTTTCTCTCTGCCACTAGAATGTAAGCTCGGTGAGAACAGGATCTCACACTCCTTGTGGAGCAAGGGGCTTCTCAGCACCTGGCCCAGGACCCGCAGAGTCAGTCAGGCCTCTGCAGTCAAGGTCTGTGGAGTGGATGGAATAGATGAAGTAAGTGAATGCTTCCCGCCTCCCCCCAAGAGCAGTAAGGCAAGTGACAAACACCAAACTGCGTATTTCCTCCTGAATTGTATGTGATATTAATATGGTTTACATTCTAGTATGTAGTCAACTTCCCCACATTCCCTATTTGATATAAGTAAGGGAAAGAAGGAATGTCCCTCTGTGCAAACTACCTCACAAAGCAAAATGAACTGGAAAAATCTGGGGAAGTGGGAGCTAGAAAATGCATTTTTATTGTTTTCACAAACTCTCGTACTGAATTCAAATTCCACAAGCACGACTGTTTCTGTGTCTGTGGGCATGATCTGGGTAGATAAGGGGAGGATGTTAGCTATAGCCTATACTCAATTCAGAAGGCAAGCCCGTGGAGATGGCTGACAAATGGTGACTTTTATGTCCAACAAAGAATTTGAGTCTGAAAAGCAAAATTAAGATCAAATAAGGTATATGTGTATGATAGCTACCCAGGAATAAAGGATATCTCTTGCAGAAGGAGAGCTGGGGGAAGCAGGGGGAAAGAGAAGACATGAGTACATTGTGTAAGTATGTGGGTCAGTCCTAGGTATAAAGTTTATTTTTAAATAATAAGAGATTGGCTTAAATAATAAGAAATTGGCCTAAATAAAAGAAAAATGGATTCTGGGTTACAGAGAATCAATGGCACTCAATTGGAACTTTTTAGAAGAACCCGATTTGAAACTGGCTACACAATCCCCTATTGCTAACTCACGTTAATGCAACACAGCAAAGATTAATGGATGACAAACATGAGAGAAATTAATACTAATTCCTAAATAAGGAACTTATACTCAACACATAATTAGCTAAAGCTGAATTCAGAACACCTGAAATTTTCGGAGGCTGGGAGGAAATTTACTTTTGCACTAAAATTTACTTTTGTCTCTGATGAACGGATTCACTAATCAAATCAGTAATATAATCAAAACAAAACAACTCCTCCCACAGCAAAAGCCCAGCTATTTCAGAAAATAAACTGCTTTTAAAATTTTCCAGGAAGTTAACCATGACCAGTTGGATACACATATTTATCCGTAGAGGGATATAAATAACTTGACAAAGGCACAGAGAACAGGAGAGGCTACATCAGAGGACAGGATGTCAGCTCACTTTGGAGACACGCTTTGGAGATGACAAGTAGAAAGAAGAGTGCCAAAGAACTTTGCACAGAGGAGGAAACAGAAATCTAAGTGTTGTATAAAAGGCTGATGCACCCAATAGAGCCCTGCAAAGTCTCAGCAAATAACAGGCACCGGATTCCTGAAACAAGGAGGTGATAAGGACTGGGGCAATGTTAACAGAAGAAAGGGCTGTACTAGGATCCCCACCCCCAACCTTGGGAAGCCAGGGGACCAGCATTCCCCCAGGCCAGCAGCAGCTGGACAGGAGGTTTACTCTGTGGAGAAACTGACCCTCTCATGGAGGCACCAAGTCCAACAGTGAAGAGTGGGATTGAGTAGGGGAGTAAGAAGTGATGAACTAGGGAAGCAGCATCCCCCACATACTGAGAACTGAGGCCTCCAGCTTCCTTTTGCCAATCAGTACCCAAAGCACCAGCAGTTGGGCTTACCTTCCCCAAGCTGCAAATCAGAAAATCAATGTCTAAAAAACCCTGAATCCTTAGTTAATATCACACTTAATGCAGAATGCTTTTGTCCTAAGATAAGGAATAAGACACATATACTGGTTCTCACTATTTCTACTTAACACTGTATTAGAGGCCCTAGCCACTGCAATAAGAGAAAGAAATAAAATTTATATGGTCCACTGGACAGTGAGAAATATAGTTGCCTTTACTGGCAGCATATGTCATTATCTAAACAGAAAATACCAAATAGCCTATAAAAAGTTATTAGAACTGGGATGCCTGGGTGGCTCAGTTGGTTAAGCGTCTGCCTTCAGCTCAGGTCATGATCCCAGGGTCCTGGGATCGAGTCCCACGTTGGGCTCCCTGCTTGGCTGGGAGCCTGCTTCTCCCTCTCCTACTCCCCCTGCTTGTGCGCTCTCTCTCGCTCGCTCGCTAATAAATAAAGTCTTTTTTAAAGATTTTATTTATTTATTTATTTGAGAGAGAGAATGAGAGAGAGAGAGAGCATGAGAGGGGGGAGGGTCAGAGGGAGACGCAGACTCCCTGCCAAGCAGGGAGCCCGATGTAGGACTTGATCCTGGGACTCCAGGATCATGACCTGAGCCGAAGGCAGTGGCTTAACCAACTGAGCCACCCAGGCGCCCAAAGTCTTTTTTAAAAAAGTTACTAGAATAAGCAAATTTAGTGAGGTTCAAGGATACATGGTCAACATATACAAATCAACTGTATTTCTTTATACTAGAAATAAACAACTGGAAATTGAACTTTAAACTATATGAATTTATGGGATGCCTGGCTGGCTCAGCCTGAAAAGCATGAGACTCTTGATCTCAGGGTCATGAGTTCAAGCCCCATGTTGGGTGTAGAGTTACTTTAAAAAACAATAAATAGGGTGCCTGCGTGGCTCAGTTGGTTGAATGGCTGCCTTCGGCTCAGGTCATGATCCTGGAGTCCGGGGATCAAGTCCCGCATCAGGCTCCCTGCTGGGCGGGGAGTCCGCTTCTCCCTCTGACCCTCACCCTCTCTCATGCTCTCTCTATCTCATTCTCTCTCTCAAATAAATAAATAAAATATTTAATAAATAAATAAATAAATAATAAAATAAAATAAATGACTTACAATAGCATCAAAAAGCAAAATACTTGGCAACAATTCTAATAAAGCATATGTCACTTTTGTATGCCAAAAACTATAAACTGATAAGAAAATTCAAAGAAAACCTAAATAGGTGAAAAGAAACACCATGTTTGTGAGTTGGAAGATTCAATACAGTTAAGATGTTAATTCTCTCAAAAATGGTCTACAGATGCAACATAATCCCAAAGTCCTAGCAAGCTTTTAGTAGAGATGAACAAACTGGCCCTAAACTTTATGTGGAAAAGTGAAAAGCAAGGATGAAAGATTTACCATCTGATTTCAAGACTCCCTGTAAAGCTATAGTAATCAAGACAGTGGGGTACTAGTAAAAGGATAGACGTAGGGGCTCCTGGGTAACTCAGTCAGTTAGGCATCTGCCTCCAGCTCAGGTCATGATCCCATGGGCCTGGGACTGAGCCCCACATCGGGCTCCCTGCTCAGCAGCGAGTCTGCTTCTCCCTCTCCCTCTGTGATCTTGCTCACTTTCGCTCTCTCTCAAATAAATAAATAAATAAAATCTTAAAAAAAGGAGACAGATGTATAGAGCAATGGAAAAGAATGAGTCTAGAAAATTATATATATATATATATATATATATATATATATATAGCCACAGGTTTTTGACAAAGAAGTCAAAGTAATTCAACACAGAAAGAACAGTCTTTTCAAAAAATGGTGCCAGAACAAATGGAGATCTATATACAAAAAATGGACTTCAAATAGGTCATACACCTAAACATACAACAAAAAACTGTAAATCTAATAGAAAAAATAAGACAATCTTTCTGACTCTAGTTTAGGCAAAGATTTAAGTAGATCACAAAAAGCACAAGCCATAAAGAAAATCAGAAGCCTCAGAGAAAATATATGTAATAACAAAGCCAGCTTCTCACCTCCTACTCTACAGGGAAAAGACATCAATAAAATTAGCCTCCACACCCACAGCTTCTTATTCCTTTTTAGTTCATTCTTAAATAATAATAGACAGCTGAAAATAGTCAAATATTTGAAGAAAATCTTCCACACAGGATACAAAACCCAAAGCAGACCAACATACAGAGAGAGAGAACTCTGTGGAAATGGAGACAATGTAAGGAGCGGGGAAAACTTTAAAAACTACAGGCAGTCTGCTTTGCACATAATATAGATCCACAAAAGTGACCGGACAAGCCTACTGTATTAGCAAGTCAATGGATAAACAGAAAACCAAGACATGGCAATAATTATATTACTTGGAAAAAGTAAATATCAAAAGAAAGAGTTGAAAGTGGTTGCCTCTGAGGGGGACAGGATGAGGGTAGCAGGGGACAGCTGCTTTTTATTATAAAATTTTTCTATTATTTGGCTTTAAAAAACAATGTTCATATATTTCATTGAAAATATTCTAAAAGAAAAAAGCCAAGGACTTCACAAAGATTTACTTAACACGGTGAAAAACCCTTATACCGATAGTAAATCAGTACTTGTCTGGCTATGTAAAATGGGCATACTCCGCTCTGTTAGACTCATTGGCTTTGTGACTCCAAGAAAGACCTGCTTTTCTGACTTTCCAGTTCTCCTCTCTAACTAGAGTCAGGGAGGGTGGACAAGATCACCTCCAAGTGTCTTCCAGCTCCATGAGTATATGGCTTTATCAAGTAACACTTTTGCTCACACAGTTATAGATACAACTGATTCTGTAAAAGAATCTATCTCATTTCCTCACAAATGTCCAACAATCTAGTTTTCAGTCTGTACTTCCATTCATCTGAATTAGTGTGGCATCACTGTGTTCCACAGTTACGAGCTTTTGCAAGTGGAAATGACAGCTAAGAAAAAATTCAAAACCAGTTACTTAACAACAGTTGTAGCATCAATATCTTAATCCTACATATTTTTTTAAGATATCCCATCTCTTTGGGAATTGCTGTTTTTGGTGGTTTCTGTTTTTCTTATATACCCACCAAACCCAACCTGAGAAGGAAAAAACTCCATAATGTCAAATGAGCATCAGGCTCAAATTTGGAAGTGAACTGTTTCACAAATGATGTAGAGGAAAGTAGGTAGGTGGGGCTATCCTATTCATGAAGAACCCAACTCTTCTTTGCTTCATGGGCACTCACCTTTCTCAGATGCCCACCATACAGACACCAAAATACAGAGAGAAAAAACTCTGAGGAAACAGAGACAATGTAGGGAGCTGGGGAACTTTAAAAACTACAGGCAGTCTTTGCTTTGCACGTAGTACAGGACCATAAAGGATCTGAGCTAAAGGAGAGGGAGAAACTGGAGATGAAAGAAGAAGATTAAAAAAAAGAAGCTACTGACTACCTGGAGAATGCCAATCTAAATTCTAATAGTTTCATTATATCCATCAATTTAGCCATCCTAAATGGACATTTACAGCAATTAATGAGGAGATGACATCAGTAGCACTACCAATCGGATCTGATGAATCAGCAGGGTATGATGGCTTTACCAGGAGAAGAAAACATCCTTTCTGCTCCCTCAGAACAGAGGACCACCTACCAGAGGATGTTCTGACACCAAGAAACCACATGCTTCTTGCATCTCGGTTTGGTTTTTGAAGACCCTCCTGGGGGACAGTTTGTGACTACAGCACAGTAGACAACGAATCTCTTCCAAGAATTTAGAATCATTAATCTAAGACGATGAGCTAATGTGCCTCATGGTCGTTCCCAAGAATTCCCCAATTCTTTGTATCAGATAGATGACAAGGGATGTCATACTCAGGAAATGGTGGTCTGAACACTGATTTCTGTAGCATAATGTAAGATTAATTTCCTATTTCCCTTAAAACATGATAAGGCATGCATGAACGGTGTTCAGACTTGATATTCCAAGGATCCAGTCAATCTACTCCCACCTTCATATGGGTCTTTTAGTCTAAACAGCAAGTAAGACAATAAAATAAGGTAGATTCTGGTGTAATTATAAAAGAATGTCATTCTTTCCTGCCTTGTCTTTAGCAAAGCAATTGAAAGTATTCTTAGCCCGACTTTATGTTGTTCAAAAGGAAAAAAACAGTCTTCAGGGCCTTTCCCAATGGGAAACTCAGTAGGAAGATATGTTCCCAGGGAGTTCTGAGTTCTCTTGTTCATTCATTTATTTAAACCTTTCTCTGAGCGACCATGGGGCATCCTTTGTTAGGTGCTGCAATGCGAATAAATAATATCGTTTCACTTTCTACAGGAGTTCCCAAGGCAGAGAACTCCTAAGGATCCCAGGTGGCATGGAAGGCCTCTCAGAAGGCATTTCTGATGGTGGGGAAGGATCACAAATGGGTAGATGAGGAGGGAGCAGACATTCTGGAAAAAGCATACATGGAATTTGGGATGAGAGAGATGAGGACCTGAATCCGGGTTCTGTCATTTACTGGTTTTGTGACTCCAGGCAACTTCCCGTACTTCTGTGAGTTGCAATCTCCTCGATTAGTAAGTAGGTTGTTATGAGGATTAAGGAAGAAAATGAAGCGAAACAGCACAGGCTACAGTGCGTGGCACGTGGCAGACACCTGAATGACAGCGCCTTCGCTCTTCCCTCCCTGGCCTGCAGTGGGCATGTTCTTGGAGATGATGTTGAGCCGAGTCTTCAGAGGCAGGGGTCCAAACCTTTGAAAAGCATCCGGAAAGGAGGAGAAACAGAGAAAAGGAAGAGTGTGGACGGGAGGCGCAAGCAGCCTGAGTAGGTTGTACGGGCTGGGCCCGAGCTGCGGGGCAAGGCGAAGTAGGGGAGTTTTCCAGTAGCCTCCCCAGGGTGCATGAAGCCATCCGCTAACCGCCATTTGTAAATTCATGGGTGTCTGGAACCTGCAGACCATCAGGACCCACCCCAAATGCCCTCCTCTGTTGGAAATGTATATGAGGCTTCTGGAAGACATGGTTCCATTTTTTCCCATCATTATAAAAACTTCAAATATACAGAAAAGTTTAAAGAAGAGTACGGTAAACATCCACTTAGCCACCACTTAGGTTCCATAATTAGTTCTATGCTGGGATTGAAGATTTGAAAATATAGAGTAAATTTTAGTTCTTTTGCATTTGGGAGAAGGGGCACAAAAGGGAGGATGTGAACGTGCCCATCTGGCTAGCATCTATTTGGCTCCTGTAAGACCAGCAGTGCAGGTGAGTGGACAAAAGGAAGCACCTCGAGTCTGTCAATGGCATTTAAACATGGAAGTGCCTGAGCACAATGACAAACCTGGTTCTGGGGCACAGCAGTCATCCATCCTTATACCTGACCTCCCCCAAATAAACACCAACCTCCTATTGCTTCTGCTCACTTAGGATGGTCTAGCAGAATTAAAAAGCATACAGTGTCAAAAAAGAAGTATCAGAAAAATGTTAAAAATTTCTACCTCTAGGCAATTAATCTATACAATTTACACATTTCATATCTCATTTCAGCTAAAACTACTACAGAAAACATAGAAAGAATCCTAACTGCACTGATCTGGGTAACTCAACTAGGAAAATTTGTTTTTGTTTAGTTAAAGGACATGTAGAGCATGGAGGACCTTAGGAGAAGGAAGGGAAAAATGAAGGGGGGGAAATCTGAGGGAGAGACAAACCACGAGAGACTGTGGACTCTGAGAAACAAACTGAGGGTTTTAGAGGGGAGGGGGGTGGGGATGGGTTAGCCTGGTTATTAAGGAGGGCACGTACTGCATGGAGCCCTGGGTGTTATACGAAAACAATGAATCGTGGATCACTACATCAAAAACTAATGATGGGTATTGTATGGTGACTAACATAACATAATAAAATAAAATTAAAAATAAATAAAAGGACATGTAGAAAGTAGCACCTCACTGCCCTAAGTGTGTTGAAGGCAAATTCAATTGTTAGCACCCTTAAAAAAAATTACATTCTTACAAACACAGATAATCACTTTTAATTATGGTGGATCAAATAAATAACGGGAAAATATGAAAAGAAAACATTAATCCTCAAATATCACTGCTGTGAGGAGACGTGAATGCATTTCAAGACGTCAGAAGTCATGTAAGTGCCAGGTGATACTCAATGGAGCTTTCATGTTATTTAAAATAAAATCTTGAGATGACATTCTGCTTTCAACTGTGAGGTAAAAGAAGGCTTTTCCACTTTCACTTATGTGCTTTTGTCAGTTTCCGCAGCACTGACACTTCATACTCTAGATCTGTAAAAGCAGACCTTCATCTAAAACTCAATCCATCTGGGTGCCAGACACGTGACATCCCATCTAACAAATGAAAACGGGAGGGCCAGATCTTAGCAGCATATTCTACTCAATTTACCAACCTCTCATTTTATCTTGAGAATTTTTACATCTACAAATGCATTTAAAGTCTAAAATAGACTAGTAACTGAAAATTATGAACTCATCAACTCTTTTTCTTGATAATTCATCATTTTCTATTCAAATTTTTAAAGTATTCTAGGTCTGTCACCTCCCTTTCCCAGTTACTATGAGAAAGGCTTCGAATGAAACTCTAAGGGGCACCTCAGTCAGTTAAGCGTCCGACTCTTGGTTTTGGCTCAGGTTGTGATCTCAGGGTCGTGAGACTGAGCCCCACATCCTGCCCTGTGCTCTGTGGGGAGCCTGCTTGAGACTCTCTCTCTCCCTTTGCCCCTCCCCACAACTTGTGTGCACCTGCTCTCTCTCTCTAGAAAAAAAAAAAATCTATAAAAAATGCATTGAGTTGCCTTCATCTTTTTAAATTTTTTTCATTTTTTAAAAGATGTATTCATTTGAGAGAGAGATAGAGAGAGCACACAAGCGAGGGAAGGGGGCAGAGGGAGAAGCAGACTTCCCGCTCAGCGGGGAGCCTGACACAGGGCTCGATCCCAGGACCCTGAGATCATGACCTGAGCCGACAGCAGACACTTAACCGAGTCACCCAGGCACCCCTAAAATCTTTAACTGTGGGACAATACACATTACAAAATTTACCATCTCAACCCTCCTAAATGAGTTCAGTAGTGTTAAGTACACACACATTGTGGTGCGCCAATCTCTAGCACCCTTTTCATCTTGCAAAACAGAAACTCTACACCTATTAACCAACAGCTCCTCATTCCCTCCCGCCCCTAGCCCATGGCATGACTTCACCCATGTGGCAGCGGGTGTCAGAATTTCCCTTCTCCTTGAAGCTGAATAATATTCCACTGTATGCGTCAACCACACTCTGTTTATCCAAGTTCCTTGCACCTCTTTTTATATTATTCTCAGGAATCCTACTGACATATCTCCCATGAGAGAAAGCGGTGGTGTCCTGATCTGCAGGCCGCCAAGAAGTCAAAGGGAAGAGATAAGCTAGATCAGTTCATCTTTCCCTGGCACAGGCCAGGTAGATGGGACAGGGGATACTTGTAAGAGTTGTTCCTGCACCTTGATTTAAAAGCTCCTAGGTTTTATGTCTTTAGGGACATTCTGTGGGAAACCCAATTTGCCTGGTTAATTGTTTCATTTTATTAGTAACTACACACTTTCAAAATCTGCATTTTATTTTTTTTTAAAGATTTCATTTATTTATTTGACAGAGAGAGACACAGTAAGAGAGGGAACACAAGCAAGGGGAGTGGGAGAGGGAGAAGCAGGCTTCCCGCTGAGCAGGGATCCCGATGCGGGGCTCGATCCCAGGACCCTGGGATCACGACCTGAGCCAAAGGCAGACGCTTAACCATCTGGGCCACCCAGGTGCCCCAAATTCTGCATTTTATATTAACCAGACCCTAGTTCAATGTTTATTCCAATATTTTAAAATACTCCCTTCAGACCAGAATGATCCTTTCTTCCAACTGTTCAGCTGTGGAAAGGAGTTAAGTGGGAGGGCTGAGTGGAGGACCATGATCATTTCTCCTTAGCTATTACCAAAAATCACTTAGAACAGATGTTAAAGGTCTCCACCACCTTCGCAGTCTGAAAGTAGCACAGCCCTCAGAAGATACTTAGGCCTGGCCAAAATCAACACAGAAGAGGGGAAGGGAGCCGATCAGCAGAAAGAGCTCTGTCTACGGCAGCACCAGCCCTATGACGTGGAGCAAGACACGTCCCCTTCCTCAGTTTTCTTATGCGGGATAATGCTACTTAAGCCCCCTTCGGGTTCTTCATCAATCCCCTGTGAGGGCAGAATCACTACTCCTCTCATCATGACATCTTAGGATCTTAACTATGGTTCCTACTGACTTTCCCTCCAGCTGCTGTCCCAGGCTGAACACACTCAACATGTGTCCATCTGTTCTCACTGTGAAGTCCTCCTCCTCTGGACTCGCTGCAGTGCCTCTACTTAACATCAACCAATCAACCGATCAAAGCCCAAGACTATGGGGCGCCTGGGTGGCTCAGTCAGTTAAGCGCCTGCCTTCAGCTCAGGTCATGATCCCAGGGTCCTGGAATCGAGCCCCGCATCGGGCTCCCTGCTCAGCGGGCAGTCTGTTTCTCCCTCTCCCTCTCCCTCTCCGTCTGTGCACTCTCTCTCTCTCTCTCTCTCTCTCTCTCTCTCTCTCTCAAATAAATAAAATCTTTAAAAAATAAAAAAGCCCACAACTATATTCTACTAAGGGGATGACCAGTGCTGAGCAGAGGTTGACACTTCAGGATTTTTGATATTCTCTTGTACATCCCACTATCATTTCTGTTCTTTGGGTTTTTAAAATTTTTTTTAAAGTTAACCATTTTATAGCCAAACTGTGGAAAGAGCCAAGATGTCCATCAACAGATGAATGGATAAAGAAGATGTGGTATATATACACAATGGAATATTATGCAGCCATCAAAAGGAATGAGATCTTGCCATTTGCAACGACGTGGATGGAACTGGAGAGTGTTATGCTGAGTGAAATAAGTCAATCAGAGAAAGACATGTATCATATGACCTCACTGACATGAGGAATTCTTAATCTCAGGAAACTGAGGGTTGCTGGAGTGGTGGGGGGTGGGAGGGATGGGGTGGCTGGGTGATAGACACTGGGGAGGGTATGTGCTATGGTGAGTGCTGTGAATTGTGCAAGACTGTTGAATCACAGATCTGTACTTCTGAAACAAATAACGCAACATATGTTAAGAAAAAAGAAAAAGAAGAAGATAGCAGGAGGGGAAGAATGAAGGGGAGTAAGTCGGACGGGGAGACGAACCATGAGAGACGATGGACTCTGAAAAACAAACTGAGGGTTCTAGAGGGGAGGGGGTCGGGGGATGGGTTAGCCTGGTGATGGGTATTAAAGAGGGCACATTCTGCGTGGAGCACTGGGTGTTATGCACAAACAATGAATCATGGAACACTACATCAAAAACTAATGATGTAATATATGGTGATTAACAATAAAAAAATTTTTTAAAAAAGTTAACCATTTTACATTGATGATGCATGGGACTAGACATCTAAACCCTCACCTCAAAGAAGGTTGAAATTCAGAGGTTTTAAACTCAGGGTTTCTTTAATACAGGTGTGTGTGTGTGTGTGTGTGTGTGTGTGTTTTAAGAAAACATAATGTTTTAAAATGAGACAGCATCTCTCTCAAACACGCAAGCTCACAGGCGTCGATGTGCCATGTCCCGAAGAGGCAACTTCATGCACGGAGCTATGGATCCCAAACACCCATAAGTACGAATTCTGTGCAACTCTAGCTAAATTATTCAGCTTCTCTGAGATTCAACTTTCTCATACATAAATTAGGAATATCACCAAGGGTTTCACAGCGTTGTTAGAGAGATTTTCTAAAAGATGTAAAGCACCTAGCACAGTGCCTGGAATGAAGAATTTGCTCTAAAAATAGGGGCATTCTCTCACTTTTCACATTGCTCCAAAAAGCAGACAGTGTGTCCGTGAGCTTTACACCTTCATACTGACGGGACAGAGGAAGAGATGGGAAGGTGAGAGGGGGTCGAGGAATGATCCTCCTCAACAAGAGCAGGGGTCATGAATTAATTTTTCACAAAGCGTACGACATACAGCGTTCATGAATTTCACTACGAGGTTGATCATTTAAACTAGGATTCCGGGGCGCCTGGGTGGCTCAGATGGTTAAGCATCTGCCTTCAGCTCAGGTCATCATCCCTGGGTCCTGGGATCGAGTCCCGCATCGGGCTCCCTGCTCCTAGGGAGCCTGCTTCTCCCTCTCTCTCTCCCCCCCTCTGTCTCTCATGAATAAATACATAAAATCTTTAAAAAATATATTAAAAAAAATAATAAAATAAACTAGGATTCCACACCCAGATTTAGCTGGTTAGTACATTTCATTAAGAAGGTGCAAGAGCACTAAAACCATCTGCCGTGTAAAAGAATCATATTTCACCAGAAGCAGGGTAAGAGTGGCTTCCGAGATACAAGGTTAAATGAAAAACAGAAGGTAGAGAAAAGGGTGTGTGGTCCATTACCATCTACCTAACAGGAGGGGAGGGCATATATATGCAGTTGCTTAATAAATTCGTAAAAACAGAAGGACAGACTAAAAACTAATAAATTTGGTCGCCACGAGGGAGGGAGGAAACAAGCTGGAGAAGGCAGGGAGAGAAGCTTGAGAGATCGGACTCTGGAACCACACAAATGGTCTACATAATTACAAAGCAAAACTGATTTGAAAAAAGGCAATCCCTAAAGTTACAAACACAACAAACCTAAATCTTTATTGAGTTGGTAGCTTAACCACACAAAGAGGAATTATTCCAAGGGATTTTAAAATAAGGTAATTTGTTCATCTCTAGTCAGATATACTACAGGGGAAAAAAATTACTGCAAAAAAATTATTTTCAATAATTACATTATTTGTAATGATACTGTTATAGTTATTCTGAAATTATTATCCATAGTAGTATAAAGCAAATAAATACTTTAATATCATTAACAACCAAAATTTTCAGCATAAGAAAAAAAGAAACTAAAAGAAGTTAAATAAGTCCAGGAGTCTAACTGGAATTGGAAGTATCAGTATAAGCTAATCTTTTTATTTTATTTATTTGACAAGGGAGAGGGAGAAGCAGGCTCCCCGCTGAGCAAGGAGCCTGACACAGGATTTGATCATGATCATGACCCGAGCCGAAGGCAGATGCTTAACCAACAGAGCCAGTATAAACTAATCTTAAAAAGAAAAAGGAAGGAAGGAAAGAAGGAAGAATTCCTTGCTAGCCCTTTTAATTCAAAAACACTATAAATAACAATGAATCCATCATCAATAAACACCCTTAGAACCCAGATTACAGTTTCTAAATACCATTTTCCATCAAAAGGAACAGGCCCCTTGGAGAAATGGCTAACTCTAAATATAAGGTGGGAAATGTAGAGAAAAGCCTGGAATAAAGAATACCAGAAGTCAAATAGGTTATTAAAGGCTACTGGGATTGTCTCAGAGGACTCACGAGTCACCTCAAATTGTTCCCACTGCTCAGAAACAAGATAATTTGAGCATCAAAAAGAAGAACAACTGTAATATACTAAAATATATTTAAAATATATATATTTTTAAAACCTCATGATAAACAAAACAAAATCACATTGCTCACTGTTAGGTGACAGGAAACCAATTAACTTATTCTGAAGCTGGTTTTTAAAAGGTGGATTGAGGGGAGAGGTTAAAGAATTTATTCTGCTTTTTCTATGTGAACTGTATCTCCAGGTAACTAAAGAGATGAGGAGAAGCCCAATGTGACGCAAGAGGAAATATACATCACTATCTATGAAATATTCTTGCCATGATGTCAGTCCTAAATCTGATCAAGTTTACAGATCTTACTACCAGTTAATTATAAATAGAGTAGTCAGGGAACATGTTAAACAAACTTAAAAGAATGCTCCAGAAAATGGGAAATTCTACAGAGCTAACAACCTAGTTTCTGAAGCACACTGAGGGCTGTGGGAGAATCCAGTGAGAGAAGGAGTTCATAGACTGAGAGAGATGAGACGCATCAACCAAATGTAATATACGAATTGTTTGGAAACCACAGCTCAAACAAAACAATTATTTTAAAAAAATGTGTGAGCAGGAAATGTGAACACTGGCTCTCTGATATTAAGGAGTCACTGTTAATTTTTTTTTGTTGTTAGTGGCATTGTAGTTTTGTTTTTAAGTGACTGTTTAATCTTTATACGTACAGAGACCTACGGCTGAAAGGATATGCCATCTGTGATTTGCTTCAAAATTATCTGAAGGGAGAAGGAGAGAAAGAGTACTAATAAAATAGGACTGGCCACACGCTGACTGGTGACATTCTGTGATAGCTAGCTAGCTATGACTTTGTTATATTATTTTCCCTACTTTTGTATATGTTTGAAATTTTTCTGTAATAAAAGCTCTGGGATCTTTTAAGCAGAAATCCAAAAGGGCCTCTCTTCTGCTTCCCAGGATATTGCTTTTAAATGAAAAGATACAAGCTCTCAGAGGTTTTCTTAGGTGATGTGGTGACTATAGTCAAGACAATTATCCCCTATATGGCATGTACCTAGCTGCAATCTGTTTGAGTACCTTCTTCCCTTGAGAACAGACCTGGGAATATGTGGGGTGGGGGGGGAGGCATGGAAGAAAGAGCAGAGCTCTGCAGATAAACCTGGTATCAAACCCATGTCTTTGCCAAGAACTTTAATCTCCCTGAGGCTCTGGGAGATGTGGACAAACCTCACCTCCTTGACAATGCTGCTATGAGCATCACAAGAGCTAAAACGTGAAGGACCAGGGCGCACCTAGGTGGCTCAGTCAGTTAAGGGTCCGACTCTTGATTTTAGCTCAGGTTATGATCTCAGGGTCATGAGAACGAGTCCTGTGTCGGGCTCCACGCTCAGCATGAAGCCTGCTTAAGATTATCTTTCTCCTTCTGCCTCACCATCTCCCCCACCTGCACATGCTCTCTCTCTCTCAAAAAAACAAAAACAAAAACATGAAGGACCTAGCCCAGAACCTGCACTTAAAACTGGCGCTTGCCTATTTATTCATTCACCAATTCACCAAACATCTGAGATACAACTCTGGGTCAGACTCCAGGTTAGGTGTGAGAGATAACAAAGACACAGAAAACACGAAAGCAGATTAATGATGACAGTGGGAAGAGCAATGTATTTAAGGTTGTGAACAGGTAAAAATTTTTGGATCTAGAATTCTATATCCAGCAACATTATCGATTAGGTGAAACAGACACATTTTTATAGCATTTATTAACTATACACTACATATGCAAAAAAGGAAAGAAATCAAAGTCACCCAGGGAAAAGTACTTCCCTCAAAAAAAAAAAAAAAAATTCCCCACAAGAAAGGCTGGGATATTTGGAAGATTCTCAGTTGGGTAACGAAGTTTTAATGACACAGGAATACACTTTCTTCCCAATGGGCCCCACCATGCAACTTCTTTCCTTCAGAGAACTGCATTAACACAACCATAAGATTATACATGCTGGACACCTGCTGCCATGTCCTAAAATCGACTTCTCAAGAAAGCAGAAAAGTACAGATTTACAAAAAGATAGTTAACAGTGTAACTAATCATGGTGAGAAGAGAAACAGAGAGATATGGAAGGTAACCAAGATAGTTAACAGTGTAACTAATCACGGTGAGAAGAGAAACAGAGATGGAAGGTAAGGCGCCTGCGCTAAATTTATACTCCTTTACAGAACTGACCCAGATATATTGGTCAAAGTTGACAAGACAAGAAATGTATTGGTTAAAGGAAAATGGTCACAGTAGCTAGAAGAAGAGCCAGGGAGGGAGGGGCAAAGATTCTTCTCCCTTCATTTTATATTCTCCTGTTGAGGCAAAATTTTTAAAAATTATGTGCATTTCATCACTTGAATGGTTTAAAAAGTGCCACAGGAAACACCTTCTCTGCTAAAATACACTTAACCCACAAGATGGACACTGGGGTTTGCCAACATTCCTTTCCGGAAGTGGAGGCTCTATCCAAGGGAATATGTAGACTGGAGAAACGTCACGTGGTTAAGAGAAAGACACAGAAGTGAAGCCTGTTCCTAAGCTTCCTAAGCTATAGAACCCAGGAGCAAACAAGAGTGACCCATCAGGACATTTCCCCCAGAAGAAGCAGCAACAGCTAAAGCTGAATGGAAGGAACCACTGGTGGCCAGAGGGGTGGGGAGAGGGGGAGGTGCGAGGGAAGGGGCGGGGGGGGGGGGGGGATGGGCAAAAAGGTGAAGGGGATTAAGAGGTACAAACTTCCAGTGACCAATCAGTCACAGGGATGTAAGGTACAGGGTAGGGAATATAGGCAATAATACTGGAACAGCACTGCACCGTGACAGATGGTGACGACACTTAGCATGGTGAGCCCTGAGTGATGTATAGTATTGTTGGATCACTGAGTCGTTGTACACCTGAAATTAATCTAATACTGTATGGCAATTATACCTCCATAAAAAAAAAGTTTAATAAAAAAAAAAGACAAAGCTGAATGAGGATTTCTGCAGGGATGTCATGGAGCCAGGAGGGGCAGAGAAAAGCAACAAGACATGGGCAACATGGAGCTTCCGAAGGCATTCCTCAATTGCTGAGAGAGTGAGCTGCAACCAGGCAAGACAGGTGGTGCTCAGGCTGCAGAGACATTCTGAGATAGTGGGGGGAGGGCCGGGGGCGGGGGGAAGGTCTGAAAGCCAGAGGCAACCCCCTCTACGTCACAGAAGCAGGAAAGCAATGAAGGTGTTAACAGAGGACCAAGACACAGAGGACAGAAAGGCTGGGTGCGAGTATGTTCTGCCACAGGCTAGTGGTTTCTAATCGTATTGAAATCACGGGGAGAAGAAGCTTCTGAGACATTCTAGTACAGAGATGGCTGGTGGGAATTTAAAAGGCAGTACCCACTGAAACAGTCAAGGATCTTTTCTTCATTTGGTGTGCTGCTTTATTATTTCAGCGCAGTATAAGGCTTTCACGGGTTCACTTGTGACACTGGTTTACCCAATCTGATTTTTTTTTTAATTTTATTATGTTATGTTAATCACCATACAGTACATCATTAGTTTTTGATGTAGTGATCCAAGATTCATTGTTTGCATATAACACCCAGTGCTCCATGCAGTATGTGCCCTCCTTAATACCCATCACCAGGCTCACCCATCCCCCCACACCCCTCCCCTCTAAAACCCTCCGTTTGTTTCTTGGAGTCCATCGTCTCCCATGGTTCATCTCTCCCTCCTATTTCCCCCCTTCATTCTTCCCTTCCTTCTCCTAATGTCCTCCATGGTACTCCTTATGTTCCACAAATAAGTGAAACCATATGATAACTGACTTTCTCTGCTTGACTAATTTCACTTAGCATCATCTCCTCCAGTTCCAACCATGTTGATGCAAAAGTGGGGTATTCATCCTTTCTGATGGCTGAGTGATATTCCATTGTATATATGGACCACATCCTCTTTATCCATTCGTCTGTTGAAGGGCATCTCGGCTCTTTCCACAGTTTGGCTATTTTGGACATTGCTGCTATGAACATTGGGGTGCATATGGCCCTTCTTTTCACTACATCTGTATCTTTGGGGTAAATACCCAGTAGCGCAATTGCTGGGGACAGTGTAGCTCTATTTTTAATTTTTATTATATACTCCCTATCTAAAAATTCTCCAACCATGGGCATTTTCAAAACTCTCAGCCTTAGGTTGAGAAGAAACTACTTACTACCTGAGGAGAGAAGCAAAGGATCTCTAGAGAGTGTATCAGTTTCCTCCGCATGCTCTGCCCTGCATATGGTGTAAAAACATCTGGAATTTAAGAGCCAGAAGGGACCTTAGCACTTTTTTCCCAACAAAATGCCTCATTTAAGATGAGAAAACAGAGGCAGATACTGGGCCCTGGATGGGTATTTACTGAAAGGAAGAGTGAAAGGGCAGCTCCCCTTTTTGCTAATGTAATATGCTCATTCAGTCACTCTGAGAAAGCACTAACTTTCTATGACAACCATGTGGAATCTGAAAACCGTAATTTTGATATATGCTTTAGCGTTTCCTACATAAGCAGGAATTCCCAGGAACTACTACACTGTCAAGGAAGGCTGAAATGGAGTCTCACAGACAGAAAACAGGAGAAAGAAGAGACTAGCCAAAGGGTTTTTCCCAACAGTTGAAAAAAAACGCAAATTGTAAATAATCCAGAGACACGACTGACCAAAATCTCTTCAGGGCAAAGCATCTTTGGAAAACCATTTTCTTTAATTAGAGAACATTCTTAATAAAATGAGAATGGTAATAGCACCTGTCTTTCGGGAAGGTTTCAAACTTCAGGGCTTATTTATGGGGACTAAATACCTACTAGGGAGATTTTAAATATTTTTGCATCCACTGGAAAGAAGGATTCTTTAAACACCATGCTAACCTGTATTTATTCAGATTTCATGCCACTCAAGCAAATTTATGTCTGGTCCAGTTTCCCAGAATCTAAGCCCTAGCTTTGTCCAGTTATCGACTATAGGCTCCTTGAATATTCTGGACACTGAATCCATCACAGACAAGAAAAGTAGTATGTGCCACCATACGAACACAAACAGCCAAAGGAGCTGATGTCCATTTCCGTCAACAGCCCCGGGGAGAAGCTCAGCTGCTGTGAGAGCGCTCCCAGGGTCTTAGAGTCCACTCGCTAAAGCTAAGAGAAGTGAGGTTCAGGGCTGCGGCAAACTTCCCCTCGACCACAGGGCCCCCGCACGTCCCCCCAGTCTGCACTATACCTTTCATGAGGAAGGCCTGCATGTTTGTGTTTATACTTAATGCCATTTTCACCATACTTCAGCCCCTTATTTTCTTCACAAGCATTAAATGTTTAAAAAAAGAAAAGGAAAGGAAAAAAACAAAAAGAACACCACCGTATCAAGTTTACAGCATATGGAGAAGTAAAATAGGAGACAAAAGATCACAAAGGATAAGAGGGAGGTAAATGGAAAGAGACTATTGTAAGAGTCCTCGGTGGTCCATGAAGCAGTGTGATTTTCACTTGAAGATCCACTGTGATACATGGAAGAGGCACCTTATAATTTCTAGAGCAGTGCTTGGACAACAGAAATATGTGAACCACAAATGCCATTTAAAATTTTCTAGAAGCCACCATTTAAAAAAAAAAGTGAAAAGAAACCAGTGAAGTTAATTTTAATAATATTTTATTTAGCCCAATATACCCACAATATTATCATTTCAACATGTCATCAATTCTTCAAAATCTGTTGTGTATATTAAATCGACAACACATCTCAGTTTGGACTAGCCACACGTGAAGTACTCAACGGCCACATGTGGCTGGTGGCTACTGTACTGGACAGGGTAGATCTACATCAGGAGTCAGCAAATTGTTCTGCAAAGGGACAGACAGTACACAAATTGAGTTTTGCGGGTCACAGGTCTCTGTCAAACTACCCAAATCTGCCACTGTAAGGCAAAGCAGCCAGAGGTAATATGTAAATTAACAAGCATGGCCGCATTCCAATAAAACTTTATAAAAACACGTGGACCAGAGTTGGCCTATGGGCTCTAGTTTGTCAACCACTACTCTGGAGCAATGACTAAAAAAATAACACCAAGAAGTAAAAGCAAAAAAGTCAACAGAGAAGATAAACAGGATGCTAAAATATCAGCAAATACCAACTAATACACAATTCATTCAAAAGGCAACATAAAAGAAGAAAAGAGGGACAAAACCCAAGCAGGACAAATAGAAAACAAATACCAAGATGGAAGGCAGACCTATCTGTATCATTCATTAGATTAAATGTAAAAGAAAGGGGTTGTGAGAATGAATAAAACAGCAAGACCCAAGTATATGCTGTTTATAAGAAACACACTTTATAAAGACAAACAAGTTACCAGTAAAAGGTTGAATAAAATTTTCTATGCAAACATCAAGGTTAAGAAACAAGAGCGCCAATATTAATTATCAGATAAAATACACATCAAAAAAGATTATTACTAGATATCAAGAGGAATATTCCATACTGATGAAAGGGGCAATTCATTAAGAAGACACAGTAATCCTTAATAGGCACATACCTATCAAAAGAGCTGCAAAATACATGAAACAAGAAATTGATAAAATTAAATGAAAAAACAGACTTACGACCACAGTTGGAAATTTCAACACCTCTCTCAGTAGGTGAAAGAAAAAGCAGACCCCCCACCCCCACCGCCAACTCCCAAAAAAATCAGTAAGGATATACATTCGAGCACCACGAATCAATGTAACCTGAAATGACAATAATGAAATGTTACACTCATTCAAGTGCACATGGAACATTCACCAAGACAGACCACATGCCGGGCCATAAAACCAGTGTCAATAATTATCAAAGAAGTTCTAAATAACTTCCTGGTCAAAGAAAAAAGCACAAGAAAAATTAGAAAATATCTTCTAATAGACAGTAGTAAAAAGACAACCTATAAAAATCTGAGGGATGCAGCTAAGCAGTCTAAAAGGAAAATTTACAGCTTTAAATGCTTTTATTAGAAAAGAAGAAATGTATAAAATCAGGAAGTTAAGTTCCCACTTTAAGAAGCTAGGCAAAGAATAACATTAAAATACAAAACAAGAGGGCGCCTGAGTGGCTCAGTCATTAAGCGTCTGCCTTCAGCTCAAGTCATGTTCCCAGGGTCCAGGGATTGAGCCCCGCATCGGGCTCCCTGCTCTGCAGGAAGCCTGCTTCTCCCTCTCCCACTTCCTCTGCTTGTGTTCCCTCTTTCGCTGTGTCTCTCTCTGTCAAATATAATAAATAAAATCTTTAAAAAAAAAAAATAAAATACAAAACAAGAAATAATAAGAACAAGGATATAAATAAATGGAAAAAAAAAGAAGACAAAAAAAAAAAAAGTTGGTCCTTTGAAAGAACTGATAAACACCTAGCAAGGAAAAGAGCAAGTAAACACATATTACCAGTATCAGAAATTTTTAAAGGGACATAATTGTAGATTCTACAGATATAAAAATTATAAGGGAACGTTTTGAGCTAATAATTTTATGCTAACAAATTTGACAATTTAAATGAAATGAAATATTCCTTAAAAAACACGAATTACTAGAAGTGATCCAAGAAGAAAAAGAAAATCTACACAATCCTGTATCTATTACAGAAATTGAGTCCATAATCAAAACCATTCCACAAAAAAACTTTATGCCCAAATGTCTTCACTGGTAAATTCTACCAAAAACTTAAAACAAAAACAAAAACCACCCTATACACAGTTGGAAAATAACAAAAGAGGAACTTCTTAACTATTTCTATGAGGTCAGCATAAACCTGATAACCAAAATTGACAAAGATTTAAAAAAAAAGAAAAAAATTTCAATCTAGTATTTCTCATGAACAAAGATATAAAAATACTTAACGAAACATTACCACATCAAGTCCAGTAGTACATAGGAAGGATCATACATCAGGACCAAGTAGGATTTTTCTCAGGAATGCAAATCTGCTTAAGCATTCAAAAACCAATTGATGTCATTCAAAATATTAAGGAAATAAAGGACAAAAACCATACAACCTAAAGATACAGAAAAGGCATGTGAAAATATTCGACATCTATTCAAACTTTCAGCGAAGTGGAAATGGAAGGCAACTTCCTAAACCCAAAAGAGGACTAACTGGACAATCGAAGAGCCGGGTTCCTGGGGAAACAAGGGACTTCCCCTGTCTATTACTGGAAACAAGACAAGGATATCCACCCTTCCCACTTCTATGTGACAACAGACCAGAGGTGCTAGTCAGGGCAAATAGGCAAGAAAAAGAAAAGGCATAAAGACTGGAAAAGAAATAAAACTGTTGTTAATAGCATACCAATAGTATTGTGTGCATAAAAAACCCTGTGGAGAATAAAAAAAAAAAAACTATCAGAATAAGTCAATTTTAAAAGGTTGCAGCATAGAAAGTCGATATACAATTAATATGTCTATACAGAAGCAACAATTTGAAGATGAAATTTAAGTAACAGTTCCATTTAAAATAGCATCAATAATATATTTAAGAAGAAAATTAACATTAGATTTGTAAGACTCCTACAGTAAAAACTACAAAACAGGCTGAATGAAAAAAGAGGTAAGAGGACTGTAAAATTTGTGTGGAATACAAAGGATCTAGATTAGCCAAAACAATCTGACAAAGAATAATAATGTTGGAGGGTTTATGCTACCTGATTTTAAGACTTACTATAAAGCCACAGAAATAAAGTGTGGTATTGGCACAAAAACAGGCATAAAAATGATTGGAACAGAACAGTCTAGAAATAGACCTAGACATACATGGTCAATTTATTTTTGACAGAAATGCCAAGTCAATCCAACGAGGAAAGAGAAGTCTTTTTAACAAACGTTGCTGGAACAAGTGGATATCCATATTAAAAAAAAAAAAAAAAACTAAATCGTGATTCGTATCTCATTCCATATACAAAATTCATTTGAAATGGGTCACGATTTAAATGGAAAAACTAAAACTATAAACCTTCTGGAAGAAAACTGGTGCAACCTCAGAGTAGGCAAAGATTTAACCATAAAAGAAAAAAAATCATAGACATGACTCCATCAAAATTAAAAATATCTGCTCATCAAAATCACTAACAAGATGAATATGCAACCCCAGATTCGAAAAACACATTTGCAGCCCATACATCTATATGACAAAGGACGTGTCTCCAGAATACATAAAAGAACTCCCACCGATCAACAGTAAAAAGACAAAAACCCAATTAGAAAATGGGCTTACACACCCACCTCAAAATGAAGATATCTGAATGGCCAACCAGCACACAAAAAGGTGGTCAACATCATTAGTCACCAGAGAAATGCAAATTAAGACCACAACGCAATACCCATCTTGTACCCTCTAGAATGGCTGAAATAAAAAAGACAGCACTACGCGTTGGCAATCACGCAGGGCAACCAATACATTCACACAATACTAGTGGGGTATAAAATGGTACATCTAGTTTGGAGAACTGTCTGGATGTTCTTATAAAGTTTAACACACACACACTTACCCGGAGAACCAACAATGCTACTCTTAGGTACTGACTCAAGAGAAATGAAAATATATAGCCACAAGACATTTTTTATAGAAATGTTCATAGTGACCTTATATATAATAGTCTCAAACCGGAAACAACCCAAACATCCACCAAAAGGAGAGGAGGTAAATGTTGTATATTCACACAGTGGAGTACTACTGAACAATGAAATAATAACAAACTCCTGATACACACAATACAAGGGTGAATTTCAAACCCATGGTAAGTGAGGGGCGCCTGGATGACACAGTCGGTTGAGTGTCCGACTCTTGGTTTCAGCACAGGTCATGATCTCAGGGTGGTGAGATCGAGCCCCATTCCTGGTTCCACGCTCAGCATGGAGTCTGCTTGAGATTCTTTTCCCCTCCCTTCCCTCTGCTCCTCCCACAACTTGTGCACTGTCTCTAAAATAAATAAATAAAATCTTTAAAAAAAAAAAAGTTAAGTGAAAGAAGCCAAGCACAATACAATATGATTCCCAATGTGATTCCATTTTTTATAAAGTCCAAGAATAATCAAAATTAATGCATAGTCACAGATATGACAAATGGATGCTTAGGGCAGCAGAGGCTTGGGGTTGCTTGAAAAAGGATGCAAGGAAATGTAAAGAGACAGAAATGTTCTATGTCCTGCTTTGGATGGTGGATACATTGCTGCATATAACTCTAAGAACTCTGAACTAACATTTTAGATCTGTTCATTTTATTGTATATTATGTCTTAATAATCAAGACACCCATCACACCCATCACAGAGCCCAATGAGGGGCCAAAACACATGACCCTGAAATCAAGACCCTAGCTGAGATCAAGAGTCAAAAGCTTAACTGACCAAGCCACACAGGTACCCCATATCTCCATTTTTTAAATCTCTAAAAGGCCATTTAAAAAGCATAGAGGGCAATCCAAAATATTAACAGTGATTCTTCTGGGTGATGGGATTATGGCTAATATTCTTCAGTCAGTTCACACTTTTCTAATCTTTTATCATTTTCTGTAATGAACTTTCCCCCATTTTCTTACCCACATTTTGTCGTTTCACAGAGATACAAGTGACCACTACGTATCTTCTGAGGGAAGGATTTTGGGTAATGAGGGGAAGTATGTCAAGTTCTCTTTCTACAGCAGGCATGTGGTTCAGTGTCTCCAAGGGATCTGAAACGAGGTCGGAAGCCCAAGCAGGAGCATCAGGGCGGACTGCGGGGAGGAGGAGAGGGTGGATCGGACCCAGATGACCCTGTTCCTTCACTGAACTTATGCGCGGGTCACAGAGTCTCTGCGTCCACACCCCTGAAATGGGAATGAGACGTATCCTGTCTGCCTCAAGGGGGTTTTACATGTTTAACTGCAAGAGCTGCAAGTCTACAAGGCACAGAAGGAATCTGGGTAGCAGTAACTTCTGATATTATGTGGAAAGTTAGAAAAAAAGTCTTTCTCGAAAGTCAGATTTAGGACTTAACAATCCTGTGAGAAGAGGGAAGAAAAGCTATTGCTAGAACAACTCTGCCCTTTTAATTCAACAGTCGAGAGCTCTTACCTATTGGTGTGGTAGTAGTGATTCTGCAGAGCATAGGATATGCACTGAGTGTTTAACCGTTTTCTCTCAACCTCCTGCCAAGTATCTTCTGTCCACTTTCTCTTGATCTGCTTCTCCTTGTGTTTTTTCCCCACATATTCGGCGTAGGTCTGGATCCGATAGCTTTCTGCATATTTGCTGGTATTGACAGCTACAAGGAAAAGAAAAAAATCCGTATAAGAAAGTCTAGCCTAGTCCCGGAGATGACTTTTGAAAAGTGGCCTGAGGTCATCAAAGAAACCGGAAATGCGGGTCTGAGTTCTGACCATAGCTCCACCACTGAGAAGGGGGGGGGGGGGGCTTGAGGATGTCCCATGGGCTCTCCCCAGATCTCAGTGTTTTCATCTGGAGAAAAGAATCACTGTGCCCCAATCTTCCTGATGGCCTGAGAGTGCTCTATAAACTATAAAGAACCATAATGGTGGTAAGTGAAAGGTATTTGCAGGTAACATTACTGCTTGAAAATTACTCATTCTCAGTGTAAGAAAATGGGGAAAAAAAAAACCACTAAGGGGATAACTGTAAACCCTTACTTGTTAAAAATGAAAATGAAAGCAACACTGACTACAGAGCTGACCACTGTGTCAGAAACTAAAGGTCTTCCCTCTCTGTGCCCAGGATTTTACCCACGTGGTGTCTCATCTCACAGTTCCTCCATCTGCAAGGGAGGAACTGCCTCTACTCATGAGAAAGCGGGAGCACGGAAGAGGAGGAGCTGCCACGGGCCATACCGTGGGTCAGCAGCAGTGCTGGGGTGCAAAACCAGGCTGCTCTGACCCTAAGGCCAGGACCTTTCCTGTCACTCGGCACTTCACTTTGAACTCTGCAAATTCAAGATATCCCCACCATGCTTGAGACATGGCTCTTCTCCTTCCGCTTTTAAAGACTGCTAATTCTCCGTAATGTGCTTCTGGCTGGCAGGAGCACTTGAGAGCTGGAGCTTATTCCCTCCCTGGTGTTAACATTTCACTAGGGCCAGGTCGGTTTCCTTTGAGTCCTTGCTGCCTGCTCCTCGGAGACTACTGGAAAGAATGTGCTGGGAGCATGGGAGTGAGGATCCATGGGAGACCTGCTGGCAGATGGGCAGCCATTCACCAGTTCTGGCTCCTGCAGTTTGAGCATACACTCTCTTAGCCCACCATCACTACCACCACTTACTAGCCACACTGGCGGCGAGACAGTGAGCATCTGGCCATGCTGGTTGGGGCCATTAGGAGCAGACTTGGTACCTGGGCATCTGATGTCTAAAACACAGAGTCTGTGTACCCACTCCTAGCAATGTTCTTGGTACAGAGTCGTTCTCACTAAATACTGTGTGAATGAATGCACAGCAGAATACAAGTGGTGACAAGAATTCAGTCCTTAAGTATATCAGCGCCAGACAAGGGATCTGGTCCATTGGGGACCTTAAGTCAGAGGGCAAGACAATTGTATGAGAGGCAGAAACTCCACATATCCAACACCTGACGTTTTTCATCTTTGCTCCAAGTGGACCAGATCTGCCTAAAACTTCCAAGCACAGCCGTGGTTTACAGAATATCATGCCCTAAATGTTTAGCCACCTAAGGAGCAAAACATAACAACCACCACCACAAAACAAGAAAACAAAAACAAAAACAAAACTCTACTCTTCAAAAAAATTACAAATTTTTACTAAGAAGCTTGCGTAACTTTTCAAATACCCATTCTAGAGTTAAAGAGAAAAAAAGGGGGTGGGGGACCCCAGAATATTACAGAACTTCCCTATTATACAAAGTCTCCCAAAGAAGGAGAGTGAGTTACTGAATTGTGAGCTCAAAGCAGCATGCTCTGACTCACTCCCGAGGAGATAAACAGAAAAAGCATCCAGTTCTGGAGATGTGCGACTGACCAAAGTCACTCCTCAGCACAGAACCACAGAAACAGGATCCTTTCCCGAAAATTTTACTCCTTGGGACAGCTACTTTTCTTGCTTTCAACGGTCCACATTTCTGACTTTCTCCATTCATTTAACCAGCTGACCATTTAAATATCCAACAAGCAGCACCCACCCATCTCCGCCCGGCAACTGCTCACTGTCCCAGGGACCATGTTAGATATTCGGTAAAACAAGACAAGATTTCCACTCTTAAGATTATCCTGTCGCCTGCAAACTTCATGTAGGGGTAATTTCCCTGTAAGCATAAGGCTATCTTACTACTATGGGTTAAACTATCTGTGAGATCCATAATAAGAACCCACAGATTCTACCATCATTATTTGGTCAAGATTGTTGGCAAATAAGCACCTCCTGGATTTTCCTCTTTAAGATCCATTCTTTATTCCAGCAGGTTTATTCTGCAGGCAGGCCCCAGAGGGATGCCAACTGCAATAATCCCTCTCTCAAGTTTCACTTGGACTCCCAAGTAAAAGAGGAGGCTTGAGTCAATATTCCCCATGAAAGCAAAGGTGATGATAGGGTCATAAAGGAGCCAAGATGATCTATTTAACAGTATCCGGTTGTTTCCAATAATTGAGCTCGCAGCCCCAGGGACAAACGTTGCAAACAACTCCCTAACCACGGTGGGGAATTTATCAGAGCACATGTGGAATTAGGATCACTTAAAAGGGGAAACAAATAACAACCCACTTTTCACCGCTGGGCTTCACATGGCAGTCATTGAACCAGCATTCCTTCACATCCCAGCAGCTCTGGAGCTCTCGGCCTTTAATCTGGAAGCCAAGCTCTGGCTCCAAGCCACCCCTCCTCGAATGGATGAATCAGCAAAATGAATTGGCTGTCAGCTGTGTCCTCCAGTGATTCCAGCTCGCCTGTCAGAAGCAGCATGGAGCAGGCTGCCTGGCAACACTAACCTTCTCCAAATTTGTCAGGGAAATGATTCAAGACCATCTTTCGGTCGCGCCACTTCGTAAGAGTCTCTGGGGCAATGCACATATGCCAACGGCCCTCCCAGCTTCCCGGCAGGTGAGCGAGGGCAGCTCCCCTCACGTGGGCTCACCCACTCACAGCCTCCCCAAGCCAGCTCTGCTCACTCTGCACCCATTACAGCATTTCATCTCCACGAGGGCCCCGCCAGGAAGGGATGCTCTAGTCACTGAGATCAGGGCAGCACGGCTGCTTGCCCAAAGTCTTGTAGGTAAGCCACAAAGCCGGTTTGGAACCAAGACGTGATTTTTTTTTTTTTTAATGTAATACTGCCAGGTGTCTGCCATATTTTTTTTATGTATTTAGAAGACAATTGTCTTCTAATGGATCCTTTACTAGGAGTTTTAAAGACTTTCTTAAAATGTTTTAGACTTTTTTTCCTAAAAATTAAACAAATAGATGAAAAATCTTTGAAAAAAAAATTAAGAACTTACCATTACTGTTAGGCAAAGTCTCTCCAACTAAGTTGACGGAGATACATTATGATTATGGACAAGAGGAATTCAGATATAGACTCCTTCCTAAATTGATCTATAGATTTACTGCAACTCCAATAAAAAGAAATTCTACATTTTAATAGAACACTGAAAAAATTAAAACTGAAATTTTAAAAAATCTCAATAAAAAACAGAGCAGGGTTAGTCAGGGACTGGCGTAGAAGGTCAACTGCAAAGGGGATGAGGGAATTATGGGGGTGATGGAGCCATCCTGTGTCTTCACTACGGTGGTCGTTACATGATTGTATGCATTTCCTGAACAAGAGCTGTACAACAAAGAGGGTATCTTTACTGTACAGAAATTATACCCCAATTATTCAGTGGAACTGGAAAGGTTAACTCCAAAAGTTAAATGGAAGAACAAATGGGCCAACAATGGCCCAGACCTTTCTGAAGAAGAGTAAGCAAGGGGGACGTTGCCTTGCTAAGCTATAAAAGCTTACTGTAAAGACAGAGTAACTAAGATGGTGGAGCAATGGGAGAGAGATCAACAAACTGACCAACAATATAGAAGAGCCTAGAAACAGACTTACGCATCTGTGAAACTTTGATTTTTGACAGAGACAGCAAGACAGAGAATGTGGAAAAGGAAAAGCTGGAAAAACTGTTTATCCATAGGAAAAAAATGAAATTGGACTCTTAGTCACACCATGCTGAAAAATCAACTCCAGATGGATAGAGAACTGAAATGTCAAAAGCAAACTTTGAAAACTTGAAAAGAAAATATAAATGAGTATCTTTCTGAGCTTGAAGCAGGAAAGAATTTATAAAGACACAAAAAGTGTTAAGCATTCAACAAAGGTCAATTAGTATGACTCCATTAAATTAAAACTTCTGTCCATCAGTAGACACTTCAGAGTGAGGACAATCCACAAGCTGGAAGAAGATATTTGTAACGCATGGAACTGCTGAAGGATTAGCACCAGAATACATAAAAATGCCTACAAAACAAGAAAACCCGCAACAACAAAAGGGGCAAAGACATGAAAAGCATGCACAGTCATTTCATAGCAAAGAAAGTATATAATGCCAATAATTATATAAAGAGACGCTCAAGCTCAGGCAAAGACAAGTTCTGAGAACAATATCATTTTGTGTGTTTTCCTGGCAAAAAAATTTAAAAGACTGCTAAGAGCAATGGCTGGGAAGATGTGGAGCAATGAGATCGCTACCGGCATAACCACTGTGGAAAACAACTTCACATTCTCACTTAATGTTGCCCATTCACACATCCTATTGCCCAGCAGTTCCACTCTTACACATATATTAATACATGAGTATTATGATGTAAATACAAGAACTTTTTTTTTTAAAGATTTCATTTATTTATTTGACAGAGACACAGCGAGAGAGGGAACACAAGCAGGGGGAGTGGCAGAGGGAGAAGCAGGCTTCCCGCTGAGCAGGGAGCCCGATGTGGGGCTTGATCCCAGGACCCTGGGACCATGACCTGAGCTGAAGACAGATGCTTAACAACTGAGCCACCCAGGCGCCCCACAAGAACTTTTTTTAAAAAGAACACAATGTTTACACTATCCGAGAGAGAGGAAAGGAAAGAAGCAACCCAAATCTCTACCAGCAGGTGAACGGAAAAACTGTTATAGTCCCACAATGGAATACTGTCTCAGAGTAAACATAAATGAACTACAGCAACATATAATAAGATGGATGGATCTTAGGAATATAATGGTGAATGAGAAATGCAAGTCCCAGAAGTCTATTTGCAGTCTGACACTCTTTTTAATACGTTCTAAAACAAAAATCAAACACTGCATCCACTATATCCAGGGAGAGGGTGTGTGTGTGTGTGTGTGTGTGTGTGTGTGTGTGTGTGTGTGTCAGAGTGTGTGTGTG